>NW_022589725.1:1042577-1226549 GCF_004348235.1 Phoca vitulina | reverse complement strand
GTGTGTGTGTGTGTGTGTGTGTGTGTGTGTGTGTGTGTGTGTGTGTTGGGGCAGGAGGGCATTGGGACGTACATTCAATGAGATTTGAGAAATGTCTAGCACACCCAGTATATAAAAATAATAGCTACCATTTACCAATATAACAGGGTAGTGGGCAGGCACTGTTTTATAGATTTTACATTAATTTTATTGACTCCTGGGACTTTACATATTACATCTAATTTAACCATCACCCCAATCATCTGAAGTAGAAATTATTATTTTTCCTCCCATTTTCACAAGAGGAACCCGAAGCACAGAGAGGTTAAGTCATTCAGAATACGGCTATTAAGTGGCAGAGCTGGGACTTGAACCGGCGGCCGGTGCTCTGGAAACCATTAACTGGCCATTCTTTATGTCTGGAGCGCTCCCTGGCAAGTCCCCTTGTAAAATGCCTCACTCAGGAATTTCCATGTCTGGATATCCACCACCCCGGCCCCGCCCCACCCCGTACTGAAGCTATTAAATTTGGTTTTCTCCTGTTAATCTGCCTCACATCAGTTTGATTCTAAGTCCAGCTAGGAGGACCTCAAAGGGCAGAACAGTTGGTGTGGTTGGCAGGAGGCTTTAACTCGCTGGACCCCACCCGCCCCAGGGACACCACTGCTGTGGAGAGATCCTTGGGAAAAGTGACAAACAGCTGTCAGAAGAGGTGGGTTCCTTTGAAAACTACAACTGCCTTTTTTCCTAACGCCTTGCAAACTAAATATAAAGGACCTCGTGTAAACTTCAGGGAAATCACCACAGCAGCTCGTGTATAGACAATCCTCATGCCTGTTGCTGGGCGGGCCATTCAGAGATCACCAGAGACATTTGGAGCACAGCCGGGAGAACCTGTCAGAAGGTCGCTGCCTGCTCTCACGCTCTCTGAAGATGCTTTGAGCCTGACACATAGAAATCTTCACTAGCTGTCCTCAGAACCCAGAAACCGATTTATATTTTGACCTAATCATTAACCATTGCTTTTCTTTTGTTTCCATAGAAGGGCCTCTTGGGGGCGCCTGGGTGGCTCAGTCGTTAAGCGTCTGCCTTTGGCTCAGGTCGTGACCCCAGGGTCCTGGGATCGAGCCCAGCATCGGGCTCCCCGCTCAGCGGGAAGCCTGCTTCTCCCTCTCCCACTCCCCCTGCTTGTGTTCCCTCTCTCGCTGTGTCTCTCTCCGTCAAATAAATAAGTAAAATCTTAAAAAAAAAAAAAAAAAAGAAAGGCCTCTTGTTTAGTATCTTATATCTTTTTTTTTGAGAGAGAGAAAGTGGGGGGGAGGGGCAGAGGGAGAGAGAGAATCTTAAACAGGCTCCACGCCCAGCATGGGGCTCAATCTCACAACCCTGCGATCATGTCCTGAGCCAAAATCAAGAGTTGGACGCTTCACCGACTGAGCCACCCAGGTGCCCTTGGTACCTGATTACTTGAACCACGAGCCCAACTTGGAAAACACATCTGCTTCACCACCTCCTGAAATGAGTTTATAACTGACCTGACCTATCATCAGGACTAAGACTGGTTCAATCATACAGAACAATTTACCAGCTTGATTTTTAATGCATGAAACTTCAGGGAAGTTTCAGAGGAGAGAACTACGGGGGCCGAAGGCAGGGTGCCCCAAGATGAGCCACTTTGGCAGGAACATTATTTTGAGTTAAAAGCAATCCAAACTGAGCAGATTCAGAAAAAGCTCTTTACCTCCCCCTCAACTGCCTGCTTCACCAGGAAGAGAGCTCTTCACAGAGATTCCTCTTTGCCTAAGAAGCTTCTCTGCATAACAGGACAACCTTTGTTTTCCAAACATCTCCACTCACCTTCCTGCTAATGGTCTTTCTCCCTTTTGTATCCTCAGACCCCTACCCCCTCCTTAGCTCATGAAGCCATCACGTTCTGTTGCCTGACTGTCATTAGAATTTCCAAATATGTGTGGATTCCCCATATGTACACTATTAAATTTGATTTCCTCCTGCTTAAAAAAAAAAAAAAAGAACCTCACTAAGAGCAGACACACAGCAATGGCTCCTCATTCTTGAGAAAATGGTAAACACGCTAGGATTTAGTGGTGAGCCCGCTGCTTCTGTACTCACCGTGGGTAGTGGGGGAGGCTGTAGATTCCTCTGGGCCACTGGTCTTGCCACCACTGCGTCTGTCTGGATGGAAGATAAGCCCCCAGCCAGTGATAACCTCGGATCTGCTTCTCCAGCATCTTGGTTACAACAGAGAATCCAAAACAGTAAATGTAAAATATTTAGCAACCATTGAGGAATGAGGGCAGGACTGTCTGCCCACCCCCCCCCACCTCCTATTGATGTAAGAAATGTTGGGGTTCGGAGCCCATGGCCAAGAAAGAATTCTTGAGACGTCTTTGGTGCAAAAAGGTGGTTTTATTAAAGCACGGGGACAGGACCTGTGGGCAGAAGGAGCTGTATCGGGGTCATGAGGAATGGCCCATTATATACTTTCAGGTTGGGAGGGGATTAGAGATAGTGTAAGTCCCTAAGGAATTTTGGAAGCAAGGTTTCCAGGACCTTGAGGGGGCTAGCTATCATTAGGAAAAGGTCATTTATTACTGTCTGATAAAACCTGAGTCATGAGACCCTTCAGATGTATATCAGTGGGCTGTATGCTTGGAGGATGATTACTAACATATGTCTTGGGAGGTAGAGATAAAGGAAGTTTCCAAAAGAATTTCTATATGTTAAAGTAGACTTACAGGATCCTGGGGGATCAGGATAATGTTAAGCTAAGATGGCCTTTTGCCCTTAGCGAAGTGTCAACATCGAGGCAGCTGAGCTCCCAGAGGAAGGTCACTCTACCTGTTTGAAGGACTTGCTAATGGGCTGCAGGCAGTAAGGACATTTCCCACATCACTATGACCAGGACTGAAGAGTTACTGGAATGCAGGCAGCCATCACAGAAGAAGTGAAGGCCCCCTCTTGCCAGACGGCCTGGCCTTGGGGGTCTGGCCTGGGGAGGAAACCATGTGGAGAGGCTCCTATATACTGTAGGAGACCTCCCTACTCGAGAATTCATCTGCACTCTCCATAGACACTTGTTGAGTGCTTAATGCATGCAACCATTGGTTATAGGGTGGTGAGCAAAAGCATGGTCCCTGTCCTCAGAGCATTTACAGCCCCAGAGGGGAGATAGCAAACAAACAAACAAAGAAATAAAATATGCTATTATACACTGAGATAAACGTTATAGGAGAATGCTTAGGTTCACTTCCTTGCATTCCAGCAACCAAAGCAGGAGGATGACACGGTTATGGAGGTCCTCTCTGAGGAGGTGATAATTGCATTGAGGCTTGACAAATGAAACGATAATTGCATTGAGACCTGACAGGTGAAGGGTGAAAGGTGAAGGGTCAAAGGCTGAATGTTCCAGGCAGAAGGAACAGTATAATGTGGGAAGGCCTGGAAGTAGGAAAGATCCTGGCTTGAACTGGGTGGTTGGATCATCAAAGCAAAGGGAAGAGGAGGGTAGGGAGAAGCCGGCTAATGCAGCCCTGTCAGCCCTGCTGTGAAGAGTCTAGGTTTCTTTCTGTGTGCAATGGGAATGAACTAGAGGGTTGTAAGCAGGGGAATAGCACTGTCTGATTTGAATTTGTTTTTTCAAACAATAGGTCTTGCATATTGGGGCGCCTGGGTGGCTCAGTCGGTTAAGTGTCTGCCTTTGGCTCAGGTCATGATCCCAGGGTCCTGGGATTGAGCCCCACATCAGGCTCCCTGCTCAGTGCGGGGTCTGCTTCTCCCTCATCCTCTGCCCCTCCTCCCTGCTTGTGTTCTCTCTCTCCCTCTCAAATAGATAAATAAAATCTTAAAAAAAAGTTTTAGAGAGGTCTTGCATATTTATTACTCAACCAACCTGGTTACTGGTTTATTACTCAACCAACTGGTGCAGAAGCATAGTGACAGAGAAAAATCATTTCCCTGATAAAACATCTATTGTTCAGGTAGAGTAGTGGAGTTTACAGAGTAATCAGATAGGAGCATGTGACCTTCAGGCAGCATAAATATGTGTGCCATCTCATAGTGATCCCTCACAGACCCAGCCTGATTCTTCTTCAGTGCCTCCTCTTGGAGTTGTACCTAATTTTATTACCAGCTTTCATCCCAATCCACTGGGGATTGGGATGATTTTGCTTTTGTTTCTTGGCCAGGAATTGCTTAACCCTAAAGTCTTGTGAGAAAACATGGCGAGGAACAGTCAACCACACACACTGGGATGGCAGAGAAAAGGAGAGAACTGGTCTGAATTTTGAAGAAAGACCCCATGGGTTGCGGTGATCAAATTGTGTTGAGAATGGCTTCTAGAATACAAAGATGGAAGTAGGAAGACCAAAGGGGGAATGTCACTCCGAGGAAAGAGTGATTTTCTATGGCCCTAGCAACATGTCACCAAGGGAGCTGGGTTCAACTTGACTACTAGGTCAATGGCAATTCATCTCAACAATTTGTCCTCTGGTTTATCTTATTTAGTCCTCAGAGGGCAGCCCTATTTCTAAGATTTGGGGAAATCACCTCATTGTTGCCTTCCGTATCTCTTTCAAATTGCTCCCTGTCTGGTGATGAGGCCGATGCATATGCAGCCAACTGACTCCCAGCAAAGGGTGATGCCTTAGGTGAATGAAGGGGTAGAGGGAGTGGTAGAATGTGGTGGAGTTCCGCCTGAATGGTTCTAATCCTCGGAAGTGACCACACTGCATTGGAACTGGCATCCAAGGCCAAGTGATAAGTAGCATTCCAGCAGAGTGGACAAAAAAGGCACTGTAAGGTCCATTTTACAGAATAATAAACTGAGTCCATTTCTTGAGTCAGAAAGAACTCTGACTGCCTACCAGAGATTCCTAAACCACTGCCTTGTGGACCACAGCTTGTATTTTCTTTGCGGTTTATCATCCTATGAAAGTGGCATAATGGCATCTGCCTTTCAGGCTGGTGGCGAGGGTTAACTGGCTTGATATATTAAATAAAAACAGAGAGCCATTTTGTCAGACAGATGCTGGGCACATTTCCACTCCCATTCACCAGCCTTGCACCTTAGAGTTCAAATTCGTGCCTTAGCAAAGTTACGAAGCAGTCCATGCTGTGGATCTGGGGGTGGGAGGGGTGGTGGTATTATGACAGAGTCAAAACCAGGAGTGAACGCCATTGTGTCAGCAAATACTAACAATGAGGATAATGATAAGACGCTTCCGTTTAATGACTACCTACCACGTATGTGCTAGGTATTTTACATTTATTATTTTGCTTTGTCTATTCATCAACTAGGTATTTAATGCACTACATGCCAAGCATCCTTTTATGTTAATTCTAATAATCACCATGAAACTCAGTGGTAGGAATTATTATTCCTGCTTCACAGATGATGAAACTGAGTTAAGAGAGTGAATAGAACCAGACTATAGAATAAGTATCATTAATATCTTGGACAAATGAAAGGGCCTATTGCATCCATTTTTTATTTTTATTTTTATAATTTTTTAAAGATTTTATTAAGTAATCGTTACACCCAACATGGGGCTCAAACTTACAACCCCAAGATCAAGAATCGCATGTTCTATTCACTGAGCCAGCCGGGCGCCCCTGCATAAGTTTTTTAAAAAAGCACACAAGAGCCTGGCTGGCTCAGTTGGTAGAGCATGCGACTCTTGACGTGGGGTCATGAGTTCAAGCCCCACATTGTAGGTTGAGTTTACTTAAAAAAAAAAAAAAAGCATTCAGGGACGCCTGGGTGGCTCAGTTGTTAAGCGTCTGCCTTAGGCTCAGGTCATGATCCCAGGATCCGGGGATTGAGCCCCGCATTGGGCTCCCTGCTCGGTGGGAAGCCTGCTTCTCCCTCTCCCACTCCCCCTGCTTGTGTTCCCTCTCTCGCTGTCTGTCTCTGCCAAATAAATAAATAAAATCTTAAAAAAAAAAAAAAAAAAGCATTCAAAAAGTGTACAACAGCTTTATAAATCAAAAAAGTTTGATTCTTCTTAAAATAAAAATAGTCATTCTTTTAAAGATAAAAATCTCAATAGATGGGTTGAATAGCAAAATGGATTAAAGAGTGAAGTAATGAACCAGAAGATTGAGTTAGGGAATTCTCCCAGAGGGCAGCGCCAAAGAATAAACAGATGGAAAGTAGGAACAGAGCTTGGAGATGTGAAGGGCAGTTGCAAAAGTTCCATTGTCTGCTTCATGTGAGTTACAGCATAAGAGAAGAAAACAAAAGAAGGAAAGTCCCTGAAGCAAGGTAATAATTCAAGACATTTTCTTAGAACTTAAGAAATATACGAGCTCTTCTAGTGAGAGGACCTAGTGAATATTTATGGGAAGAATGTGGAAAGACTTATGTCTATGTACGTCATCCTGAAATCTCAGGACACTAAGAATGAAAAGGAAATCCTGAATGTCTCCAGAGTGAAAAAAAAAAAAAATTACCCAGGACAGAATGAGACTAAGATTGACATGAGTCTTCTCATTTGCAACATTGTAAGCAAGAAAATAGCAGAATGGTATCTTCAAAGTTCTCTGGGGGAATACTTGGCGAGTTTTTGGAGTCTTTACGCAACCAATCTGTCAGGGAAATGCCCGGGCATCATAAAGACATTTTAAGAGAGAAATGGACTAAAAAAGTTTACAACTCACAGTTCATGTAGCATGGCATTCCTCCACAGGGTACTGGTGGCACTTTGGGTGGAAGGATTCTTTATCGTGTAAGACTGACCCACACACTGCAGGTTGCTTAGTGTCCTTGACTACTGTCCACCAAATGTCAGTGGAATTTCTCCTTAGTCACCTTGACAATACAACTCCACACTGGTAAGGGCTGTGGTGTAGCCTCTGGTTGAGAAACCACTGGTGTAGGGAGTTATATTCCAATGAAGAGAAAATGGATCCAAGAAGAAAACATGGGATATAAGAAACACAGGTAAGCAAAGAAATCAGCAAAATATAAGTCTAAATAAAAATCTTGAATTATAATAATTAACTAAAATCTGAGATGACAACATGGGATGGGGAGGTATGAAGACTGGAAAGGAGGTAGGAGAGAAAAGTAAAAGGAAGTTAAGATCATCATTTTATTTGGTAGGAAGACATAGCTTTAGTTAATAGGCTTAACTATGTGTTTCAACAAACAAAGAGAATAGAAACAGAATATATACTTTCTAAGTCATTAGAAGAAAAATTAATTGGGAGCAAATAAAATGCTAGAAAAAGAAACATGAACACAACACATACAATAGAAGACACAAGGTAAATTGGTAGAAATGTACAAATGCATCAATAACCATAATAAATGTGAATATATTAAATTCACTGTGAAAAGACAGAGACTCTTGAATTGAATTAAAAAAAAAAGTCAAACTGTATGCTGTTTCATTAGAGGGAGCAAAAGCAGAGTGACACAGAAAGACTGGAAATGCTGAGAGGGAAAAGGTGCACCGGGCAAGCCAGGAGGAGGAAGGCAAGCTGTGCAAACAATCATGGCATTAGGCAAAATGGATTTCACACAAAAATGATCAGAGTTCTTTGAAAAGACCAAACTATATGTTGATAAATATTCAATCTACCAATAAATTTAGCCTTTGTGCTTGTATGTGCCTAGTGACTACGATTAAAACGTATCACACTAAAACTGATAGAATTACAAGGAGAAACAACCAATCCACAGCTCGGTGGGAAACTTTAATATGCCTGTTAGAAATCCGCAGAACAAGTAGTTGAAACATCAAGTAAAGCACATGGAAGATTTGAAATACCATGGTTCACAAGCTTTATCGAATAGATTTATGTGGAGATAAATGTTTGCCCTTTTCAAACACACATGATAACTTTACAGAAATTGTCCGTCTTTGAAATAATAGTTTTTTCTTTCAACCCTCCCTCCCTTTTCTCTATTCTCATATTTTTCTTTCCTGCCTTCCCGGGTTTCTGTCTGTACCACTGCTTCTCCTTCTCTCAGATAACCCTGATACTAGAGCAATTATCTCCATCTAGCTCTCTCTTCATGCTCATAAAATCAGATGTAGATTTCTCTCCCGGTCTCTTACAGAAATGGAACCATAGTTTATGATGTGGGAAACAAAGGCAGAAGAAAAATTACTAAATTTCCTTACTACCTAGAGCCCACTGACAAGTCCTTCAAACAGGCAGAGTTTGTCCTCTGAGGACTCAACTGCCTCGATGTTAATACTTTGCTAAGGGCAAAAGGCAATTCTAGTCTGACCCCGCCCCCAATCCTATAAGTCTACTTTAACATATAAGAATTCCTTTGGAAACTTCTTTTATCTCTAAACCCTCCAAGATAGGTGTTGGCAATCATCCCCCAAGCATATGGCCCACCGATACACATCTGAAGGGTCTCATGACTAAGGTTTTATTAGACGGTAATAAATGACCTTTTCCCAACAATAGCTAGCCTCCTCAAGGTCCTGGAAACCTTGCTTCCAAAATTCCTTAGGGACTTACACTATCCCTAACCCCTTCCCGACTTGAAAGTATATAATGGGCCCCTCCTCATGACCCCCGTGCAGTTCTTTCTGCCCACGGGTCCTGTCCCTGTGCTTTAATAAAATCACGTTTTTGCACCAAAGACGTCTCAAGAATTCTTTCTTGGCCGTGGGCTTTGAACACTAATAACGTCTTTCCTATATCAGTTTATACATTTCTCTGCATCTTGCCGAGATGGAGGACAGAAGTCCCCTCGAGACAAGAAACTCTTTTTTAGTGGCTGCATGACGTGTCACACTTTATTCAGCTCTTCCTCTACCTATACTCACGATCCCTGTTGATGTGAACATCCACATCTACATACATTCTGGTGCTTTTCTTTCTACGCTGTGGATTCTCAGGCATGGGATTGCTGGTCAAAGAGTACGTGGAGTTGTTTTATTTTGGTAGGTGCTGCCGGATGGCTCTCCAGCAATCTGTGATGTGGTGAATTGAGTCTCTCCCTAGCCTGTAGTAGGTGTTCATAAGCTTCCAATTTGCTAGTCTGATGTGAGTGAAGTGATGTCTTGTTATTTCATGTGTATTTTCCTGACTCCCAGGGAAGCTGGATATCTTTTTAGGTTTATTGACCATGTGGGTTTGTTCTATAGAGCTTCTGACCACTTTTATTCTGATACTAATTTGCCAAAGCTCTTTGTGTATGTAGATATTAACCCTTTATCTGCCATTTGCATTGCAGGTGGCTTGAAAGAGCTTACAAGTGCAGCGTTGCATGTTTTCTTCTAAGATTTTAATAACCTTATATTTTAGATTCAAATCTTTAATTCACTTGGAATTTGTTTTGGTTCAAATGATGTGTGCAATAGGGTTCTGATTTTATTTCTATCTGTGGACTATCGAATATAGTGAACCACATGTGGCTTTTGGGCACTTGAAATGTGACTGGTCCAACCGAAATGAACTGTAAGTTTAAAATAGACACCAATTTCTGGGCACCTGGGTGGCTGTGTCGGTTAAGCATCCAACTCTTGATTTCAGCTCAGGTCATGATCTCAGGGTCGTGGGATGGGGCCGGCGTCAGGCTCTGCGCTCAGCGTGGGGTCAGCTTGTCCCTCTCACTCTGCTCCTCTCCCCTGCTCATGTTCTCTGTCTATCTCTTAAAATAGATAAATAAATACAATATTAAAAAAAATAAAATATACACCAATTTCCAAGATTTAGAATTAAAAAAATGTAAAGTGTCTCGTTAGTTTTATATTGATTGATTATATATGTTGAAATCATACTATTTTGGATATGTTGGATTAATATTAAAATTAACTTCACATAGTTCTTTTTTATTCTTTTTAATGTGGCTGCTAGAAAAATTTTAATGACATACACAGCTTCCATTATATTTCTATCGGACAGCTGTACTCCAGATAATGAGCTTGTCAGGATTATTTCTTAAACATGTTGGTTCTGTTTCTCTTATTTTTGATCTGCCTCACGAGGGGTGTAGCTGTCTTATTGCTTCTAGGAGACATCTGTCTTACATTCGCCACTTCCCATCATCTTCGGGACAGCGCTCTTAGATTTGGAGAAATTCACAGTCGTGAGTCCTGTCGCTCCTGGCTTGGATCAGAACTCAAGTTCCCAAGGCTCCTTCATTATTAGGTTGTGGACACCAGACCTTTGTGGGATGAATAGGAAGTGGGCTGGCTACATGGGGAATCAAGTTCAGCATGGAGTTGCCCTTTCTGTAGGTCCCGGTGGGACAGGCAATGAGCTTTCCAGGTGGCAGTGCGGGCAATGGTTCCAAGGTCAAGGTCCTGGCATGGGGGAGGGGTGGTGACAGTTCATCAGTAGATGGCACAGGTAGAGTTGGGGGCATAACTTCACCTTGAGTCTGGCTTACCAGGCCTCATAGCAATGGTGTGAGCTACTCAATATCTCTTTAATAAACTTGCTTGCTGTTTCATCATCAGCATCAGCTTGTATCGCAGACCACACAGCACCCTGACTGATATCCTGGGATTGTTTTCCTCAAAGAAAGAGATTTTGGATATTTCCCCCTACTATTCTTAAAATGTCATCTTCTATCTTAATGAATTCTTAATTTTTTTTTTTCAGTTTCTTTTCTCAATCTTTTTCTATCTCTCAAGGACAGCATGGGCTTAGCCTGGGCTTCCCAGAAAACAGAGCTTGTGACCAAAGCCTACAGGCTAACACTTCACGGAGGAGTGCAGCCTCCGCGAAACCAGGCTGAGAGGGAAAAGTGAGTCAGGGAGGAGAGCCAGGGTGAGCCGTAGCATTACTGTGAGTTTTGTAACTGGGATGGGGCCCCGAGGAGGGAGTCTGCTTCTCTGTCTCCATCTGTCTCTCCCCCAGCTCATGCTCTCTTTCACTCTCTCTCTCTCTCTCAAATAAATAAATAAAATCTTTAAAAAAAAAAGTATGTGTGTGGGGAGGGGATTAGCAGCATCACCTGGGAGCTTGTTAGAAATGCAGAATCTCAGGCCCCACCCCAGAACTACTAAAACAGAATCAGCAATTTATTTATTTATTATTTTTTTTAAAAAATTTATTTATTTATTTGACAGAGACACAGCGAGAGAGGGAACACAAGCAGGGGGAGTGGGAGAGGGAGAAGCAGGCTTCCCGCGGAGCAGGGAGCCCGATGCGGGGCTCGATCCCAGGACCCTGGGATCATGACCTGAGCCGAAGGCAGATGCTTAATGACTAAGCCACCCAGGTGCCCCAGAATCAGCAATTTAACAAGAACCTTAGGTGATGCATTTGCTCATTGAAGTTTGAGAAGAATTGCTGTACGTAGTAAGACAAACAAATCATGTTCACTGAAGCAAGACAATGCCCAAGGACAAAGGGAGAGAGGGGTGACTGAGGCAGGGAAGACGAGGGAGGTGTAGGATGTGGCTCCAGATTTGAAGCAATGCTTAAAGTGGCTTATATACAAGTAGCGAGTTCTCTTCACTTATTAATGGAGTTACTTAAGGCTACAAAATCTCCTTTGAGTGTAGCTTTTTCTGGCCCCATAAGTTTTCCAGTGAAATCTCCTTTTTTATGTTTTCTAGATAATTCGTAATTTTACTTTTGCTTTTCTTTGATCCAAGTGTTATTAAACAGTGCGTTTCTTACACTTAATTTCCAAGTAGTTAGTATATTTTGGTAACCTTTTAAATTATTTCTTTTCTTATAATTGAATAATGAGCAGAGAAGATAGTCTATGAGATATCTAATTTCTTGAGTTTTTCAAGATTTTTCTATGAACAAGTAGATGATAAATGTTGGTAAATGCTCATGTATACACAAAAATACATATTCTGTAAATGAAGAGATATTTGTTTGAGTTTGTGGTCTATATTACTAATTCTTCAAGGCACCTATTTTTCGCTATCAGAGCTACCGATTTTGAAAGAGATAGATTGAAGCCTCCTACTGAAACTGTATTCTCATGAGATTCTCTTTGTATTTCCGAGCATTTTTGCTTTCTCGATTTCCCTGCTATGTTGTCGGGTGCAGAAAGTTTTATGCCCATCTTGTTCATAAATTGTGTAGTAATAGTGTCCTTCTTTATCCAATTGGGGATTTTAATCTTAAAGTCCAGCTTGTCTGGTGTGAATATTGCTACTCTTGCCTTTTTGTCTGTTTCCAGATCAAAGCCAATTTTTGGATCCTAAACACCTTGACAGAGCAAGAGGATCAGTGTGGCCCTGAGACCAGCTGCTTTGGCAGAGGTGGTGGTTTGTCCCTGTAAGGTTGCTCGTATAAATTTTCCCACCAGGAAAGATGCCCGTGGGAGTCCTGGAACTGAAATGAGGAAGTGGCACTGAGTGGCAGGAGTGGACAGTAGTGGACACTGGATGCACGGCCCTGACCCCCCTCAGGAGAGAAGGACCGATTCCCATGGCTGCTGGAAATACTGCCAGCAAATCATCCTCCATTGTTAGCACTCTTTGGGGAGCACCTGGGCCGAAGAAAACTGCTTCACCCAAGGTCATGCCCTTTCCCTGGGCAGCCCAAGTCCAGTTACTGGTTGACAGGGGAGTATAAAGGCCCAGCTCCCCTCATACCAACTTGGGACAACTCTGAAGTTCCAGCCTAGCTTCAAAGCTCCTCTAGGGGCTTGCACCTGCTTTTACTGAATCTGTGTAACAGCCCAGATCTTTCTTCCCTTTCACAGATGTGGGTCCCAAGGGCGCTCCACATGCAAATCTCTGCCTCGGAGTCTTTCTTCTGAGAATGCCAGCTATGGCAAAAGGAGATTGTCCTTACTCTTAAGGGATGTGTGCTGAAGAGTGAAGGGTCATAGGGGCGCCTGGGTGGCTCAGTCGGTTAAGTGTCCGACTCTTGGTTTTGGCTCAGGTCACGATCCTAGTGTTCTGGGATCAAGCCCCCGTCAGGCTCTGTGCTGGGCGTGGAGTCTGCCTGAGACTTTCTATCCCTCTGCCCTCCCCTCCCCCTCTAACTCTCTCAAATAAATAAATAAATCTTTAAAAAAAAAAAAGAGTGAAGTGTCATAATATTGGTAACTATTGTTGATGATTCAGGAACAAAAATGTATATCTATGTATGAAAAGAGAGACAGAGAGATAAAGCTAATGTGGCAGAATCATAACAGTTGGTGCATCTAGATGGTTCATATAGACATGTTTATTGTAATGTTCTTTTGCCTTTTCTGGGGATTTCAAGTTTTACAAAATATAGGTGAAAATAAAATCTGTTTATTTTTAATAGGTGTCTCAGTGGAAGCAAAATTAGTCTTGAATATGCAATGCGCTATCTTTACCTGGGGCCTCTTCATTACTTTTAATCTTTTGTTTGTTTTTCTAAAACAGTTATATAAATCTCCATGTCTTCCTTCGAATTCTCCTTTGGTCACATCTCATAGATTTTTGTATTTTCTGTTCTCATTGTTATTCATTAAAGATAATTTATAATTTCCATCTTGATTTTCTCTTTCACCCAATAGATAGTTAAAAGAGTGAGTGCTGACATTTGTGTCTGGAAGGGTTTTGTTGATGGTGAAGTTTTTGGTTTCTGAGTTGGGTCTTCTAGTTGATGATTCCTGGTTTTATTGCACAGTGGTCTGTGAAAACAGCCTATGGTATTTTGGAATATAGTGAATTTTCCTCTGGGAATTCCAGGGATCTGGTTCTTGAATACATCCTTGCCACCATCCTCCTTCAGCTTAAAACTAGCTATAGAACATTCTTTGAGGCAAGAAGCCTCCGAGGTTTAGGGTGGCCTCAAGACCTTGTTTCTCTGGAGTCCAGAAGAAGGGAGTTGGCAGAGAAACTTTCCACTTCTGAGTCCAGTGAGGGCCTGGGGACCAGAAGGACAGAGCCCAGGAGTCGTGGTCAGAAGGAAAGTGGTGAGATCTGGGAACACTGACCTATAGAAATCCCAGGACATCCTGAGGGAGAGCCTGCACTTGCCCATCTGAGGGTGCTTTGGGACGGGGGCACCTGGCTGGCTCAGTGGGTAGAGCATGCAACTCTTGATCTCAGGGTCGTGAGTTCAAGCCCTATGTTGGGCATGGAGCCTACTTAAAAAAGAAACAAACAAACAAACAAAAAATGTTGTGGGGGAGTTAACAATGTGCCTCTCCCCTCTTCCCCAGGAAAATGTCAGCGGAGGAGACTGGGGTCCTTCTGGGAACCACGACTTGCCAGCTAAAGCACCACTGACCCAGAAGGGCCAAACCCGCTTGGCCATCCATTACTTGAGGGACTGACTCTGCCAAAGACCCCCAGGAGCTGACCATGGGCCCTGATGAGCCAGCAAGAGAAAATACCAACATGCGTACAGGGAGCTAGAAATGAGCAAGAGTAAGAACAGGGGCATCGTGGAGAAGAGCAGGTATAAACCTACTGGAGAGGAGAGAGAGGGTGCCCTGAACAGGAACCGATGATGAGAGCACCACCGAGGAGCTGCAAGTACAGGGCGGCACCCTCACCCTCACATTCACTAACACACACGTGTGTTGGGCGGTAGGAAAATCTATGTTCAGACTAAACATCTCAAGAGAGGAGCCGAGGAGCCAGGGAGGGGATGGTTGCTGCTGGAACCTGACGTGGGCTACCCAGGGGAGACATAAAACAAAACACACATCAGAGATTCAAAAGGATGGAAATGATAAGGTAAAAAAGAAAGGTTTGAGGGAATGATGCAGGTAACCATATACTAGGATACTGGAATTATTTAATATTGGAATTATTATTGGAATACTGGAAACTCATAGAACAGAGGAAATGGAAGACGGGCAATAATTAAACAGAATGAAGGAGGAAATTTTCCCAATAAATACTTGATCTGAAAATTTGAAGGATTTGCTGAATTCCGGACAGAACTTAGAAAAAATAATACTCACCTTTAGGCATGTCCTGAAAAACTGAGTGAGCTCCAAGGGTAAATACAAAGCTTCCCTGGGTGCTTGGGTGGCTCAGTTGGTTAAGCGTCTGCCTTTGGCTCGGGTCGTGATCTCAGGGTCCTGGGATCCAGTCCCACGTCAGGCTCCCTGCTCAGCGGGGTGTCTGCTTCTCCGGCTCCCTCTGCCTGCCACTCCCCCTGTTTGTGCTCTCTCTCTCTCTCTCTCTCTGTCAAATAAATAAATAAAATCTTAAGAAAAAAAAAAAAAGGCTTCCCAGCTTCCAGGGAGGAAAAAAAAGTAACTTAAAAAGAAAACCAATGAGGCGGCCATTGGGCTTCTTATCTGCTACACAGTAAGCAAAGGATGGTGTTAAGCGTAATCTACAGAGTTTTGAGAGAAAAGGAATCCTATGGAGAAGACTAATTTTAATACTGGAGGACCTCTGCCTGGTGTCTGGGAGAGGGGCAGATGGAGGAGAATAAAAGCATTTACATCTCTTTGGGGGTTGGGGAGCATGGAGATGTAAAAGTGTTATAAATGGGTCATCTTCAAAGTAATATAAATGGGAAAGAGATGGTATTCATATAATAGGTCACGTAATTGCAATGATGTATTTTATTGTAAATGTTAAAAGGGAAAGGTAGGGGCGCCTGGGTGGCTCAGGTGGTTAAGCGTCTGCCTTCAGCTCAGGTCATGATCCCAGGGTCCAGGATTGAGCCCCTCATTAGGCTCCCTGCTCAGCAGGGAGCCTGCTTCTCCCTCTGCCTTTGCCGCTCCCCCTGGCTCGTGCGCTCTCTCTCTCTCTCTCTCGCTCACTCTCTCTCTCAAATAAATAAATAAAATCTTAAAAAAAAAAAAAGGGAAAGGTAACTGCTGTTGGAATGGAAAAATATAGAAGAACACTAAAATCTAAAAGAAAAAAGATAATGGCCATGTTATCAAGCCAGCAAAAACAAGAAAAAGGAAATAATAGAATAAAATAAATAGTAAGGTTGACTTAAAATGGAAGGAATAAAGTATATCCATTTCTACACTATCTCAAATGGTTCTGCGGGTATAAATGCCAACTCGGACCCTGTGCCGGTGGTTTTTTAAAATACTGGCATCTCCCCCTTTCCCAGCATACTGTTATCTGTCATGGTCTTACAGGGTCCTTCTAGGGCTCCAGCTGCTCCTTCAATCAATGTGTTTGGAACCCTAACACTGGCTCACGTCTGGAAGCTGAGTGAGGGATTGTGACTTTTGAAAGGGATGATAAACCACCTGATCAGGAAAGTTAAGTCGTGAAAAATGATGTGTCTTCGTGTAGAAGAGGCACAGGGCCACACATTTCTATGTACAAGATGTTTAGGAAAAGACTAGAAGGAAATACAGTGGACTGTTGGCCATTCTTACCTCTCAGTGGTGGTAGTGTGGGCCATTTTAATCTTCTTTGTATTTGTCTGTATTTTCCACATTTTCATACCATAGCAGATGTACTCTGCCACGCCAGAGATTACATGTGTGTAGGTGTGTTTTCTCTCCTCTGGAGAGAGGTTCCAGAAAATCGTCTTGGCTCAGTGCAAGTTGTTGTCAGCTCCCCGCTCTCCAAAGAGAGGGTGTGTGTGGTTACCTGCCATCACTGGAGAAGGCTTCCAGGAAAGACTCCTTTTGAATTATGCAAGAGGGCTCCTCCCAGAGGAGTGGGAAAGGGGTCCCATCGCCAAGGGCAAAGGGATTTTAATCAGCCCCTTAGTCGTCAGGCCAGTAGTATGTCTCCTAGGTATTTTATTCAAGAGCAATGAAGACCCATGTCCATACAAAGACTTGCACATGAATACTCACAGCAGCTTTATTCATGGGCACGTCAGACTGGACACAAACCAAATATCCATGGACAAGTGAATGAATGAACAAATTTTGGTACAATGGAATAGTACTCAGCAGTAAAAAGGAATGGACCGCTAACAGACCCAACAACATGGATGCATCTCAAAATAATGAAGCTGCGTGAAACAAGCAAAAAAGAAAGAGTACAGACCGTTGGACTCCATTTATAGAACGCTCTGAAGAACGCAAACATATCTGCAGTGACACAAAGCGGGTCAGTGGTTGTTGGGGGGGATGGGCTGGCTGGACATAAAGGGAGGGAATGGGATGGTGCACGCGGAAACTTTTGGGAATGAGTGTAAGGGAACACTGGGATTTAACTTTCCCTTGGGGGAGTGCATTCTGGGCAGGAACAAGATCTGCAGTTAGGAGCTGTTGAGGTCGGACAATATCACGGCATACCCCAAGTTCCAGGGGAAAAGACTGTTCTAACTTCAGATGTGGGGCAATGCTGGGGTGTTCTCTTGATTCATCTCCCCTTATTGCAGTGTTTCTCAACCTGTATTCTTTAGGTTACGGCCCCCTCCCCCCGGACAGCCTTTTTAGCTATTTTCTTCCCTAATTGTCCCCCTCCTCATGAAATTTTAATACCATAGATGTACTGTACACCTGTTTATATACTATGGTCCTTTGAAGGCCACAAACCATTGCAATATCTAGGATTTGGGGTGGGACCCAAGAACCAATTTTCACCCCCTTGGGGCAGTATTGCTCCCGTTGAGAACGCATGCCTATCCCAGTATGAAAATAATTAAAGCGGGCAAGGAAAAGGAGGTATTACAATTAAAATGATCGATTTGATTCTTTGACAGAAACATAGTGACACACATGGCTGTGAAAAGTGTTTCCTCAGCACTGTGTATTAAGGTGGACTTATGAAAATGGGTGGCTGAAATGCCTAGGCAAGATTCGCGAGGCAGACAAGCTTTCAGAGAGGTGGCGGTCTTTCACGTGCGACTAGAGCCCTCTGCTGGCCATTTCGGGAACATCGCCCAGTAAATTAACAGCCCATTCACTCGCCTGCTATTTTTCCAGTATCCGTAAGGTGTCGCTGTTGAGCTCCAGGCTGGGGGTTGAGGTTTAGTAAGGTTTAATGACAGAGTCAGAACCACACAGTAGTAAGGCGGCAAAACTAGAGCTAAAAGTCAGGTTTGTCCGAATCCAAAGCCCATACTCTCCTCCTCTGGAGGTCGAGGTTCATTTCTCCATCTATACCTGGCTAATTGCTGCAGGATCATTTGTCCAAAAGTCTACTCTTCCTCCATTGCTTTTGCACGTTTGTAAAAAATCCGTTGGCCACATTTGTATGGGTCTATTTCTGGGTTCTCCATTCTCATGCATTGTTCCATTGATCTATGTGTCTTTCCATTCACCAATACCACACAGTCTCGATTATCGTAGCTTTATCATAAACCTCCAGTAGACTGAGCCTTCCATTTTATTCTTTTCCAAAATTGTTTTAGCTATTCTAGTTCCTTTCTCTTCCATATAAACTTTAGAATACTCTTGCCTATATCGACCCACAAAACAAAACTCCTGCTGGCATCTTGATAGAAACTGCTTTTTTTTTTTTTTAATTTTTTTTAAAGATTTTATTTATTTGGCAGAGAGAGAGAGAGAGCACAAGCAGGGGGAGCAGCAGGCAGACGGAGAGGGAGAAGCAGGCTCCCCGCCAGACAAGGAGCCCGATGTAGGGCTCAATCCCAGGACCCTGGGATCATGACCTGAGCTGAAGGCAGATGCCCAGCCATCTGAGCCACCCACGTGCCCCTTGATAGAAACTGCTTTAAACCTATGTATCAGTATGGGGAGAATTGACATACTTTACAATCCACGAACAAGGTATGTTTATTCATTTCTTTGGATCATCTTTTTTTTAATTTTAAAGATAGTTATTTGTTTGACAGAGAGAGAGGGAGGGGGGGAGGGAGCACCAGCACAAGCAGGGGGAGCAGCAGAGGGAGAGGGAGAAGCAGGCTTCTCACCGAGCAGGGAGCCCAATGATACTTAACCAACTGAGCCACCTAGGCACCCCTAGATTATCTTTGATTAGCATTACATAGTTTTCAGCATACAAGTTCTGCAAAAGTTTTGTTCGATTTACATCTAACCATAGGCTTTTTTGGGAGCAATTTAAAATGGTATTGTATTTTAAATTTGATTTTGATTATTGAACCAGCCTTGCATCCTTGCAATTACCCCCATGTTATATAATTCTTTTCATATATTCATGTCTTTTCATATAATTAATAAATAATTCTATTTGCTAATATTTTGTTAAGGATTTGTGTGCATATAGTCAAAGGAATATTGGTCTGTATCTTTTTTTTTGTATCATGTATTTTTTTATTTTTTGATTTTGGTATCAGTGAATACTAGGTTCATACACTGAATTGGGAAGTGTTTTCTTCTCTTTGATTTTCTGGAAGAAAGTGTGTAGAATTCATGTTAGTTCTTCTTTAAACATATGGTAGAATTCTCCAGTGAAATAATTTGGGCCTGGAGATTTCCTTTTGGGGAATTTTTAAATTACAAATTCAATTTAATTCTATTTCATATTGGGCGAGTTGTGGGAGTTGGTTTTTTTTTTTTTTTTTCCAGAATTGGTTTATTTTTTATCTATCTATCTAGCTATCTATTTATTTATTTATTTTGGAGCCCAGTAAGAGGCTTGAATCACAACCCTGAGATCAAGACCTGAGCTGTGGTCAAGAGTTGGATGCCTAATTGACTGGGCTACCCAGGTGCCCCTCAGAATTGGTTTAACCTAGGTTGTCAAATTTATGGGTATAAAGCTGTTCATAGATGCCCCTGTTAATCATTTTGATGTCTGTAGGGTCTGTCATGATACTGAATTTCATTACTGATATTGGTAATTTGTGTTCTTTTTTTTTCTGTATCTTTCTAGTGGTTTGTCAATTTTGTTGATCTTTTTAAAGAACCAACTCTTACCTTCACTGATCTTTTTCCTATTGTTTTTCTGTTTTTAATGTCATTGGTATCTCCTCTTATCTATATTATTTCTTTCCTTCTGCTTGCTTTGGATTTGTTTTGTTCTTTTTCTAGATTCTTGAGTCGTGAGCTTAGATTATGTTTCTCTTTTGTTTTTTTAAAGTTTTATTTATTTAAGTAATCTCTACACCCAATGCGGGGCTCTAACTCACGACCCCAAGATCAAGAGTCTCATGCTCCTCTGATGACTGAGCCAGCCAGGCGCCCAATACCGCATCGCTTAAAACCCAGACTTGGACTTCAACCATCTTTGAATTCTTCAGAGCACTCAGACCAATAAAATGCCCTCAAGTGACCCCAGGAAACAAGTGATGAATTAAAATTGACTCCTGTCTTCTAGTCCTTGGATTTCTCAGTGTTTCTTTGGACTTTGAGGCCAAATTGAATTTCTGCAGCTTCAAGATGGCTCCTGGACACTCCAGCCTGCTGTTTTTCTTAGTGGCCCTGGTCTGAGTTTGCTAGAAGCCAGATTTGAGATTCCAGGGGCCAGGAGGTGCCATCAGAGATAGATATTGGTTACTGGAGTGGAGGTCCCATCTAAAGTGACCTTGTTTGGTGCCCAGACACTGACTCCACATAAATACACCAGCTCTTGTGTGTTAGGAGGAGACCCCAGGAATAAAAACCCAAGAAGGGGACGCACACTGAAATGAGACTTCTTACCAAAGCTCTGGGAAGAGGCAGGAGGGCTCCAGACAGGGAGCTGGGTCAGAAGCAATTCTCGATCCTTCTGTTCAGAGCGTGCAAAATTTGCAGTATTCACCTCTGCAGAAACTGTCAGCACTGGCTGATGATGGAAGGCTTGGGGGCAGCTTTCGGAGATGTGAGCTGAGCTGAGGGGACTGGAAGGAAACAGGCTCCACCAGACAAGGACTACTACTGGGTGTCTGCAAGCTAGGTAGGAGGGTGTCATCAGGCTCAGCTGAGGACATTCAAGCTCCACGCGTTCTTTATTCTCCACACTCTTTCCAGATCAACACCTTTGGCCTCTACAGATGTGCTCATTGCCCTGTAAACTGACATACGAAGTTCAGAATGATCATACTGGAAAAACATTATAGCTGTTATGTCCTGTTTGTATCCCTCCAAAATTCACATCTTGAAATTCTAGCCCCCCAGATGGGATGGTATTAGGAGGTGTGGCCTTTGAGAGGTGCTTAGGTCATGAGGGTGGGGCTCTGGTTAATGGGATTAGTGCCCTTCTAAGAGACCCCACCTCACGAGGACACGGTGCAGCAGGAAGTGAGCCCTCACCAGATACAGCCATGATCTTGGACTCCCCAGCCCCACCAGCACTGTGAGAAATAAATTTCTGTTGTTTATTAGACCCTCAATCTATGGTATTATTATAGCAGTCCAAACGGACTAAGCCAATAATATTGTCTAAATCTGCTCGTTTTAAAGATTAATAAAATTGGGTTGGAGGCAATGTCAGGATTAGAAGTCAAGCTGCCCACTCTCGGTGCCCTGTCCATCGTTCCAAATAAAGTCAAAGCAAGCATCTTAAAGTTCCTTACTAGAAACGACAACCAAGGGAGCACCCTCAATCAAAAAGACACACATGCTTGAAAGCCCGTTCCCTGCTCTGCTCTTTCCAGAGCTTCCTGTGGACCCTCAAATCGAGAAAGGTTAGAAACGTTCATTGATGACAGAAAAGCGGCATAACCTGAACATATATTCATATAAATGGCTCTTTCCCTGAGATCATTTTTGATGAGAGGCTGAAGAACCTAATGTTTAAGAGCACAGTTGGGTTAAATGATATAATCACAGGACTTACCAGTAGGTAGTTATGCTTTAGTGGATGAATGTAAAAAAAAATAGAAAAGATATAGATCTACATTTATAAATATCTATCAATATCTATCTATCTGTATATCTATCCATCTATGTATCATCTTTTGCCCAATCCCTTAAATTTCTTTTTCTTTCTTTTTCTTTTTAGAGAGGGAGAGAGAGTATCTTAAGCAAGCTCCATGCCCAGTATGGAGCCTGATGAGGGGTTCAATCTCACAACCTTGAGCCAAAATCAAGAGTTCAATGCTTAACTGACTGAGCCATCCAGGTGCACCCCAATCCCTTAAATTTTAAACTTCCTTTGTCAGCTGGTTTTTATATATATATTGCAAACCACACACAGATGGGCTTTAAAAATTTTTTTTTTGATTTTAAAGATTTTATTTATTTATTTGACAGAGACATAGCAAGAGAGGGAACACAAGCAGGGGGAGTGGGAGAGGGAGAAGCAGGCTTCCCACCAAGCAGGGAGCCCGATGTGGGGCTCAATCCCAGGACCCTGGGATCATGACCTGAGCCGAAGGCAGATGCTTAACAACTGAGCCACCCAGGCACCCACACAGGTGGTTTTTAAACCAACCATCAAACCACCACTGTTTTTGATGTGTGAATTCAACTTGTTCATGTTTGTGAGAATTTTCATTATTTTTTCATTTTTATTTATATTTACTATTTAATGTACTTTGATTTTGTTTCTTTTTCATTGGCTTTACTTTTTCTATCTTGGTCAATGTTCACTTTATTATTTTTAAAAAGTTAGGATTAATTTTACTAGGGAGCCAAAGAAAAAATACAATGAAGAAAATCAAGATGGCGAGGCACAAAGATGAGTGGTGTAGACTCTTGAAAACATCATTATTGAAATTTTGGATCCAGAAAAATAGATGAATGAAAAAAACTTAACTATGATCTTTATGCCAAAACACCGCTTTTGCTAACATTCTAATGCAATGATCTTGAAGCCCGTTTCTTGAAAATTAGTCTATAAACAGAAATAGGCATGTATGCATATATATGATATAAAATATTAAAAGCAATACCTGTATATTCATGAGTCATATGAGAAACATGCAGCTTTCTCTCTCTCTCTGCAAATATAAGTCCCTCTTTCCTCCACAGATGTAACTGCTATCCTAGATTTTGTTAATCATCCACTTGCTTTCCTTTGTACTTTGACAGCTCACATGTATATATCTACATCTACTTATACACAAAGACATGTATATTTCTAGTTAAACAACCTTTCTGCAAGAACATTTTTATCCATATTCCTTAAAGTGATAAATTTCCCCTCCATTATCTTTGAACACTTGTTGAAAACTTTCACATGTTCAAAGCATTCATAAAGTTTCACTCCTATATTAATCCTCTAATTCCAATAAGCTATAGCCAATTGATGAAGACTTTCCTACATATGTTGACATCTTAGCTTTTCTGCCCTGTGATTCTGCTGATGTTCAATGAGTCTGATTTGTAGATGCAGGTTTCTGAATGCGGGCAACGTGGGTGGGAGTTTTCTTCTTGTGTGTTTTTCTTTGATGTTTGGTGAGGGCTGACCTCTGGCTGAAGGTTTTCCTACATTCATTGCATTCATAGGGTTTTTCCCCTGTGTGAATTCTCTGATGTTTTGTGAGGGCTGATTTTTCATAGAAGGTTTTCCCACATTCAGGACATTTGTAGGGTTTCTCTCCTGTATGAGTTCTCTGATGTACAACAAGGTTGGATTTCACACAGAAAGATCTCCAGCATTCATTGCATTTATAGGGTTTCTCTCCTGTGTGGGTCCTTTGATGTTGAGTAAGGTTTGATTTCACACAGAAGGTTTTCCCACATTCACTACATTGATATGGTTTCTCTCCTGTGTGAGTTCTCTGATGCACTGTGAGGGCTGATTTCTGGCAGAAGGACTTCCCACATTCATTACATTCATACGGTTTTTCTCCTGTGTGAGTTCTCTGATGTTCAGTGAGGTTGGATTTCACAAAGAAGGACTTCCCACATTCATTACACTCATAGGGTTTTTTCCCCGTGTGTGTGCTCTGATGTTGAGTAAGGTCTGTTTTCTTATGAAAGCTTTTCCCACATTTATTACAGTCATAGGCTTTCTTTCCACAGTGAGCTCTCTGATTCTGAGTGAGGTGTGACTTCTTACTTAAGGTCCTCCCACTTTCATGACACTCAGTGGTTTTCTTCCCTGGGTGCATTCTCTGATGTCGAGCGAGTTTTAACTTCTCACAGGAGGACTTCTCACATTTACCACCTTGGAAGCTTCTCTCTCTTGTGTTAATTCTCTGATTTCGAGGGAGGTGTGACTCCTTCTTTATGGCTCTCTCACTCTCATGACACCCACTAGGTTTTTCTGTTGTGTGAGTTCTCTGATGTTGAGCAAGGCATGGCTTTTCATGGAAGGACTGCCCACATTTATCACAGTCATAGATTTTTTCTCCTGCATGAGTTCTCTCACTTTGAGTGTGGTATGACTTCTGCAAGGCATCCTTACTTTCATGATACTCATCAGGTGGTGTTCCTCCTCTGTACTCTCTCTGCTGTTGAGTAAGGCTTGACTTCTTGCTAAAGGATTTCCCCAGTTTATTACAATCATAGCGTTTCTCCCCTATGTGGGCTCTCTGATGTACACATGTTGACTTCATGCATGAGGGTTTCCTATTTTTCCTGGATTCATGCAGTTTCCTTTCCTTAAGGGTTCTTGGGTGAGCATTGAGCTTTAATTTTTGGGTGAAAGCTTGTCTGTATTCATTACCTTCAGAGGGTTTCTCTCCTTTGTGAGCTCTCTTACATGTAACAAAGGCAGTCTTTTTGTGAAAGGCGTTCCCACAATTATTATATTCAAGAACTTTCTCCAAAACAGAATTCTTCTGATGTTGAATAAAGTCCTCATTATGTCTGTGGGATTTCTTCTTGTGATCATTTTCACAGGGCTTGTTCCCTGTATGAGTTTTCTCATGCATAGTATCAAGGAATCCACATCCATTGATATCGTTAGACTTTTTTCTTACATGGTTTCTATTACTAATAATTAATTTTGAAACACTTTTCAAGCTTGTTCCAGATGAGTCACATTTATGGGATACTTTTCTTGAGGGCACTGGGTTTGTGGCCATATTAAATGTTTCTCCCAAGGTCTTACTTCTCTCCTTAGTCAATATTCTGTTGTTGAATAAAGCTTGCCTTGAAAATTTATCTTCCTTTTCTTGGCTTCTTTCTTTCATGCTATTGGCTTTCTGGACTTCTAGAAATATGAGAAATTGACATACATTACAAATCTTCACACATTTCTTAAGAAATGGCATTGCACACAAGTGGCCTATATGGAGTTGATTCTTAGGTTCTTAGACATAGTGTTCTGGGATGAAAGAAGTCCTGAGCAAATATTTATTCTACTCCTTTGATTTGGTAACATGAAAACAAATATAAAAACACATTATAGTAGAAAAAAAGGAGAGGAAGCTGAAAATTAACACAAGTGGCTTTGGTTTGTTACAAATATGATGTTAAGATCGATAGAGAGTTTGAAATAAGACATAAGGAATGGTGAGTTGAGTTAAAAAGGATGTCAGGAAAACAATTTATCCAAGGATGGAGAATTATCAAAGGATGGGCAAAGACAAGGGACACTGAGGAGGGAGACAAGGAAGACTGGAGGGTAATAAGGGAAGTATCAGAGCCAAGATCAGGTTGACAGCAGATCAGACTAGAACCATATCCTCTTCTCCCCCATACTTTACCACCTGCAGTGAAATCCTTACTCCACTCACCATGTTCCCAAACTCTTCCTCCTCTTTCCCATTCTGTACACCAACTCCCAATTAAACTTATGAAATTACTAATTTACTTGGGTCTAAGGGTCCAGTCCTATAGTTCATCCCCATCTCTTCATAGAGCTGTGATACGGTAAAACAATGTCCAAGAGAGTGTTAAAACAAAAGAGAGAACAAGCCATGCTTGCAACAGGATCTGATTCAATTCTGTATTCTGGTTGTTGGTTCTGTCATTTGATTCCATCAGGATTAATCAACAGTTATCTGTCCTGATTGACACCCTCTACTTCTCCCTCTTTCAATCTGCTGATTTACTGTGCCAACTGATTGTGTCCTCTCACAATACTAATGTTTAATTCCACCTTTATATCATGTTTTCTTCCTCTCCGATTTCTTTTTTTCTGTGAAAACTCAAGCAGCTGGCTATCCAGTTTGGTCCAAGGACCTTTATTAATCTTTGTCTTAAAATTTTTTTAGCTATGGGTGATTATTACTATCCTCTGCTATTCTCATTTTATGCAAGAATATCAAGTGTATGCTTAAAAATATATGACTTTTCTGTAGCAGATAAAACAAATAGAAGCCAATATGCTAGCAAGTAAAATTTGATATTGGATTTTTATACCTAAGAGTTTACACTAGGTTCTTTTTTTTTTTTTTTTTTTTTAATTTTTTATTTATTTTTTATTTTTTTTTTAAAGATTTTATTTATTTATTTGACAGAGAGATAGAGAGAGAACACAAGTAGGCAGAGAAGCAGGCAGAGGGAGAGGGAGAAGCAGGCTCCCCGCAGAGCAGGGAGCCCGATGCGGGACTCGATCCCAGGACCCTGGGATCATGACCTGAGCCGAAGGCAGCTGCTTAACCGACTGAGCCACCCAGGCGCCCCTACACTAGGTTCTTATACCTAAGTTCACAACACATGTTCAAGCGATCAGCGTATAAGCTAAAGTATTGTTAGATGTATCAGATCAGAGTATTTAATTCTGTAAATTGGACATTTCTAGCCACATATCCACTCATGTTCTTCACTTGGTTAACATATTCTGTCCTTAGCTCTACTCAGAACCTTCACATCCTTCAGGGCAATAATACTGTCCCACTGTTTTTTTTTTTTTTTTTTTTTTTTAAGAATCTCATCACTTCAAGTTCCATTTGTGGCAAAGTTTGCAAGTAAGTACTATCTCTACAATGTCTTCTGACACTTTTTTCCACAGCTGGTTTGTGTGATGTTTCCTCTCTACTTCCACTTCCCACGACCGAGCCTGATTTCTATCGCTTTTGATTGTAATCCACATTTTAATTAATTAATTAACTAATTAATTTTTAAAGTAGGCTCCACGCAGGGCCTGCACTCACGACTCTGAGATCAAGACCGGAGCTGAGATCAAGAGTCAGATGCTTGACCGACTGAGCCACCCAGGCGCCCCATTCCACTTTTTATTTTAAGTTTGGGATTTCAGCTGCCTCCTACCTCCAGTGAAAATGGAGTTGACATTTTGTTTTTATCTTCCCCGTGGCCTTTGAATAATCCGCAGGAAAAGAAGAGGCAACGCTGAGTGAACACATCCATCTGGAATTCGCTCCTTCCTTCTCAAAACGCTTTGTTCATGGGGCTTCTGGGACCCACTGTCTTCTGGTTCCCTCCCTGTGTACTGAGTGCTTCTGCTCAGTCTCACTTGCTAGAGTCATGTGCCTTCCTGATCTCCACACCTAGCGCATGCAGGTGCAGCCCTTGACCTCCCCTCTCACCTAATGTCTCACTCAGAGTAGAAGTCAGTCTTACCAGGCCCATACAGCTTTGCTCCAGCTAACTCTCTGACATCAGCTGCTACTTTCTTTTGAACCGCTTCTGGTCCCACTGACTCCTCGCTGTTCCCTGATTACACCAAGCACACTGCCATCTCAGAGGCTTCATACCTGCTGCTCCCTCGATCTGGAAATCTCTCAGATAACCTGTGGCTCACTCCATCCCTCCATTCAAGACTCTATTCCACTGTTCCTGCGCTGTTCCTTTCCCAAACCAGCACTCCCTATCGGTCCCTATACCCTTCATCTGACTTTAATTTTTCATACTGCTGATTACTGCCAGACATATTACTTTTTGTTGTTGTTGTTAATCGCCAACTTGTTGCTAAATCTGCCAATCTGCTAATTAGATCTACTGATAGGAGTGGAGACTTTGTATCCCCTCTGCTTAGGATGTGACTGGTGCCTACCAGGTGCCTAATAAATATTTGTTGGATATAAGAATGCACCAATAACTGCATTCTGACAGCATGTTTGGCACAGGAGGAAAGGTGAACAATGGCCATGACCCAACAGAGAAAAGCAGAAATAAAGATCTAGGATGAGGAAAGGAGCAATCGGGTTCTACGAAAACCAAGCCAATCTCTCTATGCATAAAAGTTGAACAGAACACAAAGAGCACTTACATCTGAGACTGTTATTTGGAGGTTTGATATCTAAGGGAGGGTGATCATCTGTCTTTAGTCACGTCTAAAAGCCTCTAAAACCCTTTCAAAAATACCCTGGACTGGCCACTTGGGATCCAGTTCCCACCAGTTGCCTTCTCTCCCCCCTCGGGAACTCACCTGGGTGGCTCTGACCTGGGAGCTCTCTCTTTGGTGCCCATGGCTCTTCTCCTTGCTCCAACTTGCGTATCAGCTCAGGTTTGGTGACACAGCACCCTGTTATGGGAAATGACATGGGATTTGGCAAAGCTGCTTAAGGGTCAGGCCGTTGGAAGAATCGGAAGGGAGAAGCTTTAGAAGCTGTACAATGACGGGGCCCTCATCAAAGAAGACCTTTTCACCAGGGAGGTGAGAATGTAACAGACTTTCGAGTTCCCTAAAAAGGTCTTGGAATCCAAAATCTCAAGCCTGAGACTCATTACACCCTCCAGTGATTTGGTGGCGAAGCCAGGCAGTGCATGCTGTGGGTAGTTGCATGGGAAGCCGTGCTTACCCAGGGACACCAGCAGCCTGTGGTTCTCCAGCATCACCTCCCCATACAGGAGCCTCTGGGCAGGGTCCAGCAGCTGCCACTCCTTCTGGGCGAAGTCCACAGATATATCCTCGAACAACACCAAGCCCTGGAACAGTCCAATCCTGCTCACCGGGAAGTGCTCAAGACCAGATGGCATGGGAAATCCGTATGGGAATGAATTTCTACTGTGTTCATTGGTTTAAAATTTGGGGGCGGGCAGAGAGAGTGGAGAGGGAGACAGGGAGGGGAGAAGGGGCAGGGGGAGAGGGAGGGAGAGAATCTTAAGCAGGCTCCACGCCCAGTGCGGAGCCCGACGTGGGGCTCGATCTCACGACCCTGAGATCATGACCTGAGCCAAAATCAAGAGTCAAACGCTTCACTGACTGAGCTACCCAGGCGCCCCTACTGTGTTCATTGTTAAGAATTTACTAGAACGTGTTACAAAGGATGACAACCATGTACCTTCCTTTATGTTATACTTTGCGGAAGAAACAGAAATCAGAAATACTCTGCCTCTATATTTATTTATTAATTCATAAAATAATGAAAATTTGAGTCCCTTTGTATATATCTAGAACTATTCTAGTTGTAAGGATGCTAAGGCAAAGGAGACACTGGTCCTGTTTTTAAGGTGTTTACAGACCAACAAGGAGACTTTCTACAAAGCGCATACATGTCCAGTAATAAATTACATGATAATAAATAACAACACACATTAAGTTAAGGGCGTTGTAAGTAGTGCAGGGTGACTGAATAAGGTTGGGGGCTTCGATGAGACTCAGACCAGTAGAGTTATTTAGTGGTAGACACGGAGAAATTTTGGACTTTCCCCTGGAGACTAATGGCTTCCAAATACGGAGTCACCCCATCAGTAGGTGTTCCCAAGCACCCCTCTGTGCATTAGCTATAAATGATGTACGTCTAGGACTCTCCAGCTGGCCACCAAAAGTAAAGTTTCCTTCCTTAATTTTTTTTTTTAAGATTTTATTTATTTATTTGACAGAGAGAGACACAGCGAGAGAGGGAACACAAGCAGGGGGAGTGGGAGAGGGAGAAGCAGGCTTCCCGCGGAGCAGGGAGCCCGATGCGGGGCTCGATCCCAGGACCCTGGGATCATGACCTGAGCCGAAGGCAGACGCTTAACAACTGAGCCACCCAGGCGCCCTTAATTTTTTCTAGATACAAAAGAAACATGAAAGGGCATTCTAGTACTTTCTTCACATACCATACACTGCTTGATTGTCAAAGTGCAGTTGTATGGGGTGGACTCCTGGCTTTGGAGATGACTTCCATGGAAATGGGGACATACTAGATTTATATTTTGAAAGCAATGCCCTAGCAGCAGAGTAGGAGAGTGTTTCAAAGCAGCGGTTCTCAATCAACATGGTCTTGCCTGCTGGGGGGTAGGGGGCATTTGGCGATGTTGGGAGAACTTTGTGGTTGTCCCAACGGAGGAAAGAGTGCTTCTGGTATCTAGTTGGCTGGAGTCCAGAGATGCTTCTGGACAACCTACGATGCCCAGGACAGCCTCTACGACAAAGGATTATCTGGCCCCAAATACTGATTGTGTTGAGGTTGAGAAAGCCGGGGAAGGGTTTTTCAAGGGAAGGGAAGGGAAGTCAGAGAGGAAGGTAATAACCATAATCAGAGAAGATTTTAATGTAGTAACAGGGGCAGTTAGAAGTGGAGCTGATTCTAGATGGTATTCATCATCAATTGGTTAGGGAAAGAGGGGCAACGGAACACTACTCCGGGGTTATCTGCAAGAGCAGCTGGGTCAAGGCTGGTGCCATATACTGAGCCTGACAAGCCAGGAGGAAGAATAGTTTGGGCAGGAGAGAGAAATCTTGGATATCTGTGACACACACAGGTGGAGAGTTCCAGGTGACGGTTGTATATAAGGTCTTGGGGCTCAGGAGAGAGGGCGAGGATTAAGATAAATTTTGGAAATCTGGAGTATCTCAGTGTAGCTGAAGCCATCCGAGTAGGGAACTTGCCCACAAAGAGTGGGGAGATGGAAGATTCGGAGTCTGATGGGGAGGAGGAGGGAGAGAAGGCCCTGGTGACCAAAGAAGCCGGACTTAGCAGTTGCATCTGCACATGGTGAGCAGGGCAGATCCATGACGGTGCTCACGAGGCAGCCATCGAAGGAACGAAGTGCTCCTTGGGAGCCATCGCTGGTGATAATTTCAAGAACAAGAGATGCTCCTGGGCACCTGGGTGGCTCAGTCATTAAGCGTCTGCCTTCGACTCAGGTCATGATCCCAGGGTCCTGGGATTGAGCCCCGTATCAGGCTCTCTGCTCAGCAGAAAGCCTGCTTCTCCCTCTCCCACTCCCCTTGCTTGTGTTCACTTTCTCGCTGTGTCTCTCTTTGTCAGATAAATAAATAAAACCTTAAAAAAAAAAAAAAAAAGAATAAGAGATGCTCCTAACTCGACATGATGGGCTGGGCACACGTATTTATCTCTTCTGCCTCCAAACCATAGCGGGAAGAGACATAAAAACACCACTGTGTGATCGGGGCACAGGAGTGCATGGAAAGCGGGCTGTCAGCAAGGGACAAATTCTGACTGGTTTCTGTAAGTTATAGAGTAGGAGGCAGATACTGGAGGCCATGTGCTCATCCTCTCCTACAAACCCAGAAGGTGCAAGAATCTCAGGTTCTGTTCAGAGCCAGGCAGGACTGCCCAGCTCAGCAGTAGCTGTGGCAGGAAGATGAAGTGAGCTCTGGGCTGAAGACCCAGGAGAGTGAGTGGGCATATGAGGACTGCCACACTCCTGGCTCGTTCTTACCCCCCAGAGGGGTTGGCGAAGGGTCAACACTCAGGAGAACCTTCTCTATAAAAAGCAGGGCAACCGCCTCAAGGAGTCTGCGTGAATTTTGCAACCCGAGAGAGAAGCAAAGTACTATGCTGAGTACCCTGATCGGTCCTAGCTTTGCTTTTAGGGCAACGCTAGGGAAACAAACCAACGTGCTCTGCCATCAGGAAAAGGCCCCAAGTCTGTCCTTCCATTCCAGGGAAGAGCTTGCCAAGGAAACAGACCTCTGTGCTGTGGAGTGAACGCACATCAGCTGCCTAGATCGATCTTCTGAGGTTTCTGTCTTTCCATTTACAACAGAAAACTAAAAAGGGCCCAGACTCTGCTGGAGGTAAAACAAACAGTCGGAAAAATAAGCATCAAGAAAAACTGCGTAACAAAGTATTATTTCCTGTAAATAAAAACCAACAGCCTAAAAAAATAAGTACCAAGAGGAATCAACTGAAGCCTATGAAAACAAAATTAATTTAGATGTTGAAGACAATAATTTTTAAGACTTCAAATTGGTGTCCTCAGAATGGTGTCAGAGTCTTACTTCCATAAAATGAGAGAAGTTGGCTCTGCGAAAAGAAAAAGGACCCAGATAGGACATACTCTGTGGCTGACTTAGGAAAACAAAACAAAAAAACCCTAAAACCCTCCAAAGAAGGCTTTGAAAACCACATGACTTGGGTGACAAAAATGAGCAAATCTCTTAACGCACAGAATGAAAACACAGGATAATGGAAAAGGCGACAGAAAGGTAAAGGAGGACAGGCAGACCACTGCGGAGAGCGACTGACAGCCTCCCAGGAGCTCTGGGGGTCAAGAACGGAGAGGAGGCAGGGAGCGGAATCATCTCGGGAAATCACTGGAAGTGTCCCAGGGCACACGAGGCTTCATGAGCAGGAGCATCTTCTTCGGGTACCAGGCAAGCATTCCGGCAGATGTGGCCTGGCGAGATAGCTCAGACCCCAGGAGAAAGAAAATCTTTGCAAGAAGAAAGAATAACATAGGAGTGAGAAGCAGACTGGCAGACGACTTCTCCTCAGTCTCTGCAGATGCTGGGATATAACGGAGATCCTGTTTTCTCCTCATACCCTGAAGGAAAAGGAGTGCAGACCCCAGTGCTACAGCCAATCATTCCTGTCACAGGGTGGAATAAAGGTACTTCCAGATACTCAGACTCAGAAGGTGGAAGATTCTCCAGAGGCCTCCATCGGAACTCAGCAGGAGAAGGGGAATATGGTGAGCAGACAGAAGAGCAGGAAGAACGGTTCCTAGTGAAGCCAGCGAAGGGAGGGGGACTTACAGACATAAGAAGCACAGGGTAACTCAACAGGAAACTTCAAAAAATATTTATGAACTGCATGTAGGCAACATTTTTACATTTTTGGGCAAAGCAACATATTGTGGGTGTGAAGCCTGAGAATTCTTGAAACTTGGGAAGAGGGGCTGCTACAATGATTGATGGGAAAACTGAGGCAGGCCGTGCTGGTCCAGCAACAGGCCATCTGGAACGAGGTAGTAAAACCAGCCCCTGAAAAGACAGAGAATGACTGGTCCTCTGGATGGGTTAGGAATGCCAGAGCTCATGGGCAGCAGAGGGCAGCTGAAACCCTCTTTCTACCTAAGTAGAGTTCCCAGCTTTAGTAAATAAAAACACAGGGCACCCAGGGAAAGAACAAATAGGTTTTTAGGATAAGTATGTCCCATGCAAAGTATAATCTCTGTGCTCTGCATCTCCTCTGGCAATGCCATACCTAAGAGATGTCCCATTCCAAGTTCTTGGACAGGCTGGAACTTACTCCCAAAATCTTACTCCCCAAAATGGGTGGAAAGCTTATAGCGGACTTGGACTCTAGGACAAATTTGACAATCGGCCAAATTTCTTTTATTTTTTCTTTAGTAACCTCTACACCCAATGTGGGACTTGAACTCATGACCCTGAGATCAAGAGTCACACGCTCTATCAACTGAGCCAGCCAGTCACCCCCTATCTGGCCAAATTTCTAATGATGTATCCTTAGATATCCTTAGAACCATTCCAGCTACAAGCACTTCAATCTGTTATTTATACTTTCAGTAAAAAGGGCGTAATAAAACTCCATACCTCATAATGCTGTTGTTGTGATTAAAAGAGTTAAATCAGGCAAGGAATTTAACAGTGACTGGAACATGATAAGCAACCCTAAGCTGCAGACAACATTATAACACTTTATCTTCAAACTTGGGACAGTAAAGATAACCAAAAAAATGTATATTAGAATTGAAATAATTTTTGTTCAAGTTGCTAGAAGGTGTGATGCGATTGTTAACAAAGAATTAAAAAAATAATATTTATTATGTAAAGAGAAAGTGGGAAAAGAAAAGCATTTAAAAGGAGAATCTGAGATAAAGGAGTATATGTTATTTAGATGGAACTATGGGTGAAAACAATCCCTGATGTTGAAAAAAAAAAATACGTTCACATATGTGTCACACACATCAAAGGTAATCAATAATACAACACAAATCAAATGTAGACCTTCAAAACCGGGAAAGGAAAAAAGGAAAGTCAGATGATATCCCAGGAAAAAAATAAAAAAAAAAAGAAGAAAAACAATCAATAAGAAGGCATGGTCACTAAAAAATGTGAAGTCACTCTTAAGAGTTCATTGAAAAAGTTGAGTAAGAAGTAAATGACTTACCTGAGATGTGTTCATTTTCTCCTGTTCTGGGGAAAGTTTCGAGAACTGTGAGGCCAGAGCTGGAGGAAGGGAAAGGAGCAGAGCAATCATGAGAAATAGGGTCTGTCCTGAAGGTCCTCGGAGCCCTTGCCTAGAAATCCACATGTAGTAGCTGAGAGCCAGCCACACGGTGGGACAATGTCTCTGACCCTTCAAAGGGGCAGGGGTGCTGAGGGGACTCTCCTATCCCTGGTATAACCATGGGGAACTAAGAGAAGCATGCTTTTCACTGCGGAGAGTAAATATTCTTATCTGATTGGTTTCTTACAATTCACAGCTTTCTTTGATTTAATAGCAGACAGATACAAAACAAGCCAAAGTCCAACTAAGAAAGAGCCGGTTAAACAGATCTTAGCATAGCAAGGATGACATGCCATGCCTTTGGCCATTATTAAACATGTTACATTTTAAGTTTTTAATGTCTGGGTTTTACTTTATTATTTTTTTAAGTTCATTTATTTATTTGTTCGTTTAAGTCATCGCTACACCCAATGTGGGGCTCGAACTCATGACACCGAGATTAAGAGTCCCACTCTCTTCCGACTGAGCCAGCTAGGAGCCCTCCGGATTTTCTAAAATAATCTAGTCATGGAAGGTGGAAGGGAAAATGTGTACGTGTGTGTTGGGGGCAGGTAGAGATGAAACAAAATGGTCTTAGGTTGATAATGGCTGAAGCTGTGACGAGTATGTGGGAGTCATTATATTATTTTCTTTACTTTTGTATGTTTTGAATATTTTCATCAGAAAAAAGTGTAAAAAAGATGCAACAAAAACCTGACAGAGATCTGCTCATTTACTTTCCAACACACACACACACACACACACACACACACACACAATCTATATATTTGCATTTTTAAAATTTTTAAGTAATCTCTTGTAGACCCAACATGGGGCTTGAACCTACAACCCTGAGATCAAGCGTTGCACGCTCTATGGACTGAGCCAGCCAGCTGCCCCTCCTACTTATATTTTTAACTCCTTCAAGTTAAAAAATTAATAGGAACCTCTAACAGGGATAGGTGTGCCTTAAGGAAGTCTATTTTTTTTTTTAAGGGATTTATTCTCCTTTGGTTTCAGTGTCTCTATGGGATTTTTTTTTTTTTTTTTAAGAAACTTGTTTCGACTTAACTGAGCCACAGTGGACAGAACAAGGGCTTGGGAGTCAGGGGGCCCCAGTGGTCCTTTAGGTTCTGGGACTAACAAATAATGTAAACCGAGATTATACTAATATTAAGGATACTGACAATACTTGGATGGTGCTTACTATGTAACAGGCACTGTTCTAAGTACTTTACTTATATTACCTCATTTATTCCTTAAAATAAAGCACGGTGTAGGTAGTATTATCACTCCCAGTTTATAGGTGAGGAAATTGAGGGAAGAAGTGAAAGTAATGTGGTAGAGCCTGGCTTTGAACCCTGGCAGTCTGGCTCCAGAAACCTTGTACTTAACCCTATGCTAATGACTCCCTCAGACCCAATACTGTTCACTTTTATTTATTTATTTATTTAGATTTTATTTATTTATTTGAGAGAGAGAGAGAGAGTGAGAGAGCATGAGAGGGGAGAGGGTCAGAGGGAGAAGCAGATTCCCCACTGAGCGGGGAGCCCGATGTGGGACTCGATCCCGGGACTCCAGGATCACGACCTGAGCCGAAGGCAGTCGCTTAACCAACAGAGCCACCCAGGCGCCCAATACTGTTCACTTTTAAAATGAGGCAGGGTTACATAACCTCTGAAGGCCTTTGGTGTATGCCTACAAAGGCAGGAATCGGGGGGTGGGTAACATATCCCTAAATTCCAGATGAGGGGATAGCTGTGGTTTTGCGGGCTGTGCAGAATCCCGGGAGAGGGGCTTCAGGGAGAATAAAAAGCATGGGAGGAGTGATGATAGTGTCTCCCTGCCCATCCCCCCAGAACACATCCTCATCCACTGTCCACAGGATTTCCTCATCCCAGAAGCCTGCCTCTTGCCCAGCACCCTCAGCTCAGCTCACCTCTCTCTTTTGAAAGTTGGCCCACACTTTTGCTGACCGACTGTTCTTGACAACCTCTGGTGTGGTGATGTGACTCAGGGCAGAACGATCAGAAATCGCTTCTGAGCAAGCAAAGATAGAACCTGCTTGTTTCTGGGGTCTGTGCCCCCAGTGGTGGTGGGCTGTGTCTGGGTGGGTGGGGATCTCCCAGGTGGGAGTCCTGCTCGTGGTGGCCCCACCTCTTTTCCTTACAAGAGCTGTGGGATCCAAGGAAATGTGAACCTGGCTGGAGGGGTAAATTCAAATAACTGGAATCTCCAGCCCAGGTCCCAACTGTCTCTGGGACTTCACCACCCCTACAACAGGAGTTCTCAGTGTGGTTCCCAGACCAGCAGTAGGAGCATCAGTCAGGAGCTTGATAGAGATGCAAATGTGGGGACCCCTCCCCAACCTACTGAACCGGAGACTCTGGGGGTGGGGCCTAGCCAGCTCTTGGGTTTTAACAAGCTTATTTGAGAACAACTGTCAGAAAAATCTGGTTTGGGAGTCTGTAAACTGCTGAGGTCACAGGGCAGATGGACAATGAAGAAAGAGTAGAGAAGCTTCCATGGGGCAGTAACCCGAGCGCTCTGAAAAGATGTCAAGAAATCTCCAAGAACTATAGAGAAGACTCAGTTTGGTACATTCCAGGTTCTTCCTCATGCCTCTGAGGGACTTGTCACTCTGCTAAGTGCTGGGAAGGATGTGCTGCCGGACGAAACCCAACATGAGATTTGGAAATAAAACTGTTTGAGGTTTGTATGCTAGCTCCTCCAATTACTGTCCACAAGACTTCACCTCCAGAGTCTTGGTTTTCTTCTTGGTTAAAATGGGATTAATACCAATTTTACGGGGGGGGGGGGGCTTTGGGAATAAAAAATATTCTTAATGAAAAGAACAACGATAAAGGCAATTAACAGTTCCCAGGTACTCAGTGAATGCCAGGACCTGTGCTGAGTGCTTTACAGGTGTCACCTTATTCAATCCTCAGAACAACCTGGAGACAGGTTTTAGGAAAAAAGTTCATTTTACAGACGGGGAAACTGAGTCTTAGAGGCTCATCATTTTGCCCATGGAGACTCAGTGGCTGAGCCAGAATTTAAACTCTTCGGAGTTCAAACTTAGGCTCTTCCATCAGTCTGCTACAATGCAGACTCACCATCTGCCCTTAGCTTGCAGGCACATAATAAATATTATAAGCGTTCCCTCTCACGCCCACTGCTGTCGTGGATTTGACTCGCTAATGAATGGTTGACCAGGGCACATGCAAATTCGAGGAGCTCCTGGAAACAGTTCTTTCCCATTTAGATGCCTTTTCTCGGCGCACTTGATTCTGACCAAGAAACCCGTGCCCTGATCCTTTCCGTGGAACCTGTGCGTCTGCAACTAAGCTGCTCTGTCTCTGGCTCTCTTTAAGGGTCCTCAGCCCGCGTGGGGTTCGCTCAAGTTTTTGCTTCCACCATGTGTGGGCACAAACCTATCCCGCGCCCCGCAAAGCAGCTCTCCAAGCTAGGTCCTCACCTGTAGTGCACCTCCTTCCCGCAGGACTCGGTCACCGAGCAGCGCGTCGACCCGGAGGCTCTACGATTACCTGCGGGGCGAAGCCGGAGACGAGGGAGCGGGCGAACAATGAGGAAGAACTGCACATGCGCAGAAGGAGCTGCGAGGGCCAGGTTCGCTGGGCTCTCCTGCCGGTAATCCATCAAATTCGGGACTCCGTTTCCCAGAAGTCTCCGCGCCCCCTGTCTTAGGGAATGTCGGAAGAGTCCCTGCCTTATCTGGTGCATTGGGTTATTTGTCCAAAATCATCTTTACTTTTGTTTGGAGCCCTGGTTCCTCCATGACCCCTGCATTAGGAATCTGAACCCGGTTCCACGGGTTCCTACGACCAAGGTCCCTTTAGACTCAAAGCGACCTTGAGAAGGAAGGGTAGATATCAACTGCACACATGAAAACATAAAATTTTAACTAAAGTACTAGAGAATAAAGCCCAGCAATATAGTAAAAGATTGATGCCCACCACCAGCCAGTTTTCTCCCAGGAATGCAAACATCGCCTCCACTCAAAACTGGATTTTGAAGTACCACTAAAATTGTAGATAAAACAGCAGATACACAAAAATCAAAGGAAGATCTGATCAAGGACAGCCCTCATAATCTCCCCTCCCGGAGATGACCATGTTAGGTGATACTTTTGTTAAAACAGGACCCTAAAAATTCAATATGTTATTTTGATTTTTTTCATTTTCTGACCCTTTTAACCTTTTCATTTTGAAAATTTTCAAACTTACAGAAAGGTTGCAGGCACGATTCATTCTGCATGAACACCTGGAAACCATTTAGATTCACCAATTGTTAATATTTTGCCATATATGCAATTCTCAATTTCTCTCCCCATCTTCTCATCCTCACCATTTGAGAGTAAGCTGTAGACATGAACTGTCATCCCTAGCACTTCAGTGTGCATCTCCTAAGAACAAGGGCATTCTTTTATGTAACTACCACACAACGATCAAACCCAAGAAATCGAACACTGAAATGTTATCTAATATGCAGACCATATATTCAAACTTCACCCATTGTCTCAATAATAGCCTCTATAACATTTTTTTCCCCTGATTCAGGATCCAATTCAGAATCATTCATTAGATGCAGTTGTCAAACTATTTAGAGTCTTTTAATCTAGCTCCTCAGCCTTTGTCTGTCTTTCATGGCAGTGGCTGTTTTGAAGAGAACAGAGCAGTTGTTGTGAAGAATGTTCTTTCATTTGGGTTTGTCTGTTTCCTCAACAGATTCAGGTTATCACATTTCTTGGCAGGAATTCTACATAAGGGATGTTATATTCTTCTTAGTAAATCACATCAGATCAGTTTCATATACATGATGTTCGTTTGTCCCATTTTTGGTAATATTACCTTTGATCCCATGATTAAGATGATGTGCCAGTCGATATACTCTTATATCAATTGTTTCTCTTATGCCACATGAGAATGATGGTAAAAGGAAGTGAGTTCCATTGACAGTAGCATTCAGTGTCTAGGACTAGGTTAACAAAATTTAGCTACACTTGTGGGAAGCACAGCATAATGTATAAACCTGCGGAATCACTATGCTGTACACTTGAAACTAATATAACATTGTGTGTCAACTATACTAAAAAAAATTAAAAACAAGAATTTGGCAGAATTACACAAAAGAAACTATTACACTCTACTGTGTGACATTAAAAATGTGACACATATTGTATTTTAAAGACACATATTTGTTGTCCTAGATGGGAAAACTCAATATTGTTTAAAAAAATTCCAATCAAAAAAAAAATTTTTTTTTTTTTTAAGATTTTATTTATTTGACAGAGAGAGACACAGCGAGAGAGGGAACACAAGCATGGGGAGTGGAAGAGGGAGAAGCAGGCTTCCCGCTGGGCAGGGAGCCCGATGCGGGGCTCGATCCCAGGACCCTGGGATCATGACCTGAGCCGAAGGCAGATGCTTAACGACTGAGCCACTCAGGCGCCCCTCCAATCAAAATCTTAATAACTTGAGTGACGTGACTTCTTTCTTCCCTCCCTCCCCTCCCCCCTTCTCCCTCCCTCCCTCCCTCCCTCCCTCCCTTCCTTCCTTCCTTCCCTTGCTTTATTTTACTTAACAGAACACATCTAAATTTCATCTGGAAAAAAAAAAGCAAACCCTAGCAAAAAAGCCGGGACTTAAAAAAAATTGGAGTATTTCCTAAACGTTGCCTGCTCCTTCGAAGAACAGGTACCCAAGAGCCCACAAGAATTTAGAGCACGATAAAGGTGGAATTTCCAAGTAGAGCACTGTGGGAGGAGGGGAGAAATGAGGCAGTCAAGAAATCATGTTCAGAATCTAGGGGCCATGGGAGGAGAGGGCAAGCTTATGTCTCAGTGCGGACACATTATAACACATAAATTTCATATCGACTCTTGATTTAACATATGAACAGTAAGCCACCAAGTACCTAGAGAAAATATAAAAGAATTTTCTCACTTAAACTCTGGGCAGGGATGGCAAGCTGGCAAGCCATAAAAAAATGACTTGAATTTTACTCTAGAAAAATTTAAAACCTTACTTTCAGAAAAAAAAATCAAGTAAACACACACTTGGGCAATATATTTGTTAAATATATGAAAGAATGGTTTATTGGCTTCATTTAATTATCTCTTACACATTTATAAGAAGATCACACTACCATAAAAATGATCGATGGATAGGAGGGGGAAAGTAATAAAAGGGAAAATGCAAATGAGGAATAAATATGTGGAAGCAGCCGATAAACCACAAATAAAAAATGCAAATGTTTAAATACATTTTTTGGCCTTTACAGTTGGCAAAGATTATAAAGAAAAATGATATCCAGGGTGGGCATAAGTTTGGGAAAATGTTCATTCTCATAAATTTCCATTTGGAATGTAATTTATAAAACAATTTGGAGGCCACTCTGTACCAAGATTTAAAGGAGCATGTAGTTTAATGTATCAATTCTATTGTTAGAAATACAACCTAAAGAAATAATTGTCTAAAGATACATGTATAAGTACATTTCTTACAACTTATGTTAACAGCACCACACTGTCAAAAATCTAAATCTAAAAAAACCAGAAAAACAGAAAAAAAAAAGAGCTTGTAGGAATCCATAAGGTGGGGAATATATCAGGTACCCATGAAAGATTATAATGCAGAGATATATTGACTGACATGGGGAGAGTTTACAATATTTTATTTATTTATTTATTTATTTATTTATTTATTACAATATATATTTTTTAGATTTTATCTATTTATTTGATAGAGAGAGAGAGATAGCGAGAGCAGGAACACAAGCAGGGGGAGTGGGAGAGGGAGAAGCAGGCTTACGGCTGAGCAGGGAGCCCAATGCGGGACTCAATCCCAGGATCCCGGGATCATGACCTGAGCCGAAGGCAGACATTTAACTGACTGAGCCACCCAGACGTCCTATTTATTACAATATTTTAAAAATAAAATACTTTTTACACAAAAAGATAAGGTATTGATTTTTTTTTTTAATAAAAATCATAAATGTCTCCTAAGGGTATAAAAACAAGTGTAAAAACCAAATACAGGAACAAAACTGAACCCAAAAACTTAAAAATTACTTTACTTTCTTATGTAACAATAGAGCAGTCTATGTAAGGATTTTGCTTATAAGACCTGGAAAAATTCAAAACCTGCCTTATTCAATACTTGTATCCCCATAGGAAGAGATGCAGAATAGGAAGAATGCATTCCCAGGGAGCATAAATTCACACCCACTGTGGAATGTATCAGCTTTAATACTGTCTTTTTTATTTTGTTGGCCTTAGCTCTGATGTTGTATTGAGCATTCTCCACTAAATTAACTGCACAGTGCATTATGGTGTTTATTTAAGTGTCTTTGTAGTATATTATAACATCTAATTTCCACTTCAAAGTAATTGGTCTTCATGAATTTTTAAGCCCCTTAAGAGCACTACCATTTAATGAATATTTGGATGAGAATGGTGTAGTAATTAAAATATTTTAAATTTTAATAACAGTGAATGCTAAAATAACTGCCAAAGTAACAAAATCATTCAAAATATTCTAAAGCATTAGTAACAGTGTGCTCATTCGAGGACATTAACAATCCAGAGCTTGATTGTTAAATGGATGAATTTTAGTTTATCTGCTAAAATGACATAGCCAAATCTCAGTAACATAAACAGAGCTCACAATTAGCACTCTTTGCTGCTTATAATGCATGTGGTTCCTTACAATTTTGGAAAATCCAACAGACTTGTATTATATTGAAATTTGTACCTAATATGAGACATTAGTATACTTGCTGTTGGTTTCTTATAAATGTCCATTATCAATCATATTTAGGAAATTTCCTTCTATTCCTAGCTTGCTAAGGATCTTTAAAATAATGAATTTAAAAAATTATGACTGGACTTGAATTTTAACAAATGCATTTTCCATATTATTGATATGACCTTTATGTTGCTAATATATTTTTGTTTCACTGGTTAATTTTTTTTAAAGATTTTATTCATTGGGGCGCCTGAGTGGCTCAGTTGTTAAGCGTCTGCCTTTGGCTCAGGTCATGATCCCAGGGTCCTGGGATCGAGTCCCGCATCTGGCTCCCTGCTCAGCGGGAAGCCTGCTTCTCCTTCTCCCACTTCCCCTGCTTGTGTTCCTGTTCTCGCTGTCTCTCTCTGTCAAATAAACAAATAAAATCTTTTTGACACAGAGAGAGTGATAGAGAGAAAGAGAGCACAAGCAGGGGGAGCGGCCGGCAGAGGGAGAAGCAGGCTTCCCACTGAGCAGGGAGCCCGATGCGGGGCTCGATCCCAGGACCCTGGGATCATGACCTGAGCCAAAGGCAGATGCTTAACGGCTGAGCCACCCAGGTGGCCCTCACTGGTTAGTTTTTAGAGTTAAACAAATACTGTATTCCTGGACTAAATCCAACTTGGTCATGAACTCTCACCTTTTAAAAATATTGCCTTTTTCTTTTCTTTGTATCTATGTGAGATAATGGATGTTACCTAAACTCATTGTGGTAACTGTTTCATAAAATATGAAAGTCAAGTCAGGGGCCCCTGGCCGGCTCAGTCGGGTTAGCATGTGACTCTTGATCTCAGGGTTGTAGGTTCAAGCCCCACCTTGGGTGTAGGGATTACTTAAAAAAAAAAAAAAAATCTTGGGGCGCCTGGGTGGCTCAGTCGTTAAGCGTCTGCCTTCAGCTCAGGTCATGATCCCAGGGTCCTGGGATCGAGCCCCACATCGGGCTTCATGCTCCACAGGAAGCCTGCTTCTCCCTATCTCACTCCCACTGCTTGTGTTCCCTCTCTCACTGTGTCTGTCTCTGTCAAATAAATAAATAAAATCTTAAAAAAAAATAATAAAATAAAATAAAATCTTAAAAAAAAAGTTAAGTCACTATTCTGTACATCTTAAACTTATATAGTACTATATGTCAATTATGTTTCAATAAAACTAGAAGAAATATTGCCCAATTTTATTTGCTAATATTTTGTTTAGAACTCTACTTCATGAATGTGATCGACTTTTATTTATTTATTTAAATTTTTTTTTTTTAAGATTTTATTTATTTGAGGGGCGCCTGGGTGGCTCATTCGTTAAGTGTCTGCCTTCAGCTCAGGTCATGATCTCAGGGTCCTGGAATCGAGCCCCGCATCGGTCTCCCTGCTCCTTGGGAAGCCTGCTTCTCCCCCTCCCACTCCCCCTGCTTGTGTTCCCTCTCTCGCTGTGTCTCTCTCTGTCAAATAAATAAATAAAATCTTAAAAAAAAAAAAAGATTTTATTTGACACAGAGAGAGAGCACAAGTAGGCAGAGTGGTAGGAAGAGGGAGAGGGAGAAGCAGGCTCCCGACTGAGCATAGATATGGGGCTCGATCCCAGGACCCTGGGATCATGCCTTGAGCTGAAGGCAGACACTTAGCCGACTGAGACACCCAGCTGCCCCGTGAGATCGACTTTTAATGTTTCATTCTTATAATATCCTTATTTGGTTTTGATATCCAGATTATGTTGGCCAATAGTTAACAACTGTTGTAACTGCTAAATGGGTACCTGAGTTTTCATACTATTTTTTCTACTTTTGTGAATGCTATAAATTTTCAATCATAAAATGGAGAAAAAAAGGGAAAAAATTGGAAGTCTTTTTTTAACTTCCCAATGACCTCTTTTTTATACCTCCACTTCCCTTATACAGGTGACCCAAATCTAGCAATGTTTTAAAACAGTATTTTAGGGGCGCCTGGGTGGCTCAGTCGTTAAGCGTCTGCCTTCGGCTCAGGTCACGATCCCAGAGTCCTGGGATCGAGTCCCACATCGGGCTCCCTGCTCCGCGGGAAGCTTGCTTCTCCCTCTGCCACTCCCTGCCACTCTGCCTGCTTGTGATTCCTCTCTCTCTCTCTGTGTCAAATAAATAAATCTTTAAAAAAAAAAAAAAAAAAAAAACAGTATTTTATGACTAAGTTGGATTTATCCCAGGAATACAGAGATAATCCAACATCCAAAAAGTTATTTTATCATATTAAAGTATGAAAAACTCTACAGCTATTTTAATAGATGCTCTGCAAGCATTCAATAAAATCCCATACCCATTCTTGATTAAAAACAAAAGAAAAATCTACAACAATACAGTTAAATTTACCCAACGATAAAGGGAGAATGGCTGTACTAATTTTAACAAATGTAAGTAGGCTGAACTACTCTATTAAAGAATGGCTATTGACTAAATTAAAAAAAAATTTTAGGGCGCCTGGGTGGCTCAGTTGGTTAAGCGACTGCCTTCGGCTCAGGTCATGATCCTGGAGTCCCGGGATCGAGTCCCGCATCGGGCTCCCTGCTCGGCAGGGAGTCTGCTTCTCCCTCTGACCCTCCTCCCTCTCATACTCTCTGTCTCTCATTCTCTCTCTCTCAAATAAATAAATAAAAAAAAAATCTTAAAAAAAAAAAATTTAATGATTTGTGAAAAAAAATAATATGTTGGCCAATAAAATAAGTTGAAGAATATTTCCTCTTTTTCTACTCTCTAGAACAATTCTGTAAGATTGGGTTACTTCTTCCTTATGTATTTGCTACAGTTAATCAGTGATAACATCTGGGACCTTAAAATTTAAATTATAGAATCAATTTTAAAAAGAATTTTAAATAAAGAGTTATGTAGATTTTCCATTTCTTCTATCAGTTTTGGTAATTGATATTTTTCTAGAAATTCATCCATTTCATCTAAAAACAGTGGCAGGAGGTTTCTCTCAATTTCTAGTCTTAATTCTGTCACTCACGATATATGTGATCCTAGACAAGTTACTCATTCTACCCTAATTTTATGGCTATTGTAAACCAGGAGCAAGATTTAGGTATCTTACGAAGTTCACCCCAGTACTACCTTTCAGTGATTCTTTAGCTAAGAGGAAAAGCTTTTCTTCACCTTGACCAGGATCGAGGGGGAAAAAAAAAAATCAATTAGGTATGGTTAACACCTATGGTATAGGACCATCCCAGGATCTGGAAAGAGGAAGCAGAAAATAGAATTGGTGTATAATGTAGGGAAGAGTGGAGGCACATTTCATCTGCTGGGGTTGGTGAGCTCTTATTCCATGGCCAACCCCTTAAATACCCTACAATAATGTTTATTTCCCCCTTAGACCTTGTCCCTTACCAGTCCCTTTTACCCTGGCTTACCGCTCACCTTTCAAAGTTTGCCCACAGCTTCCACTGTCACACTGAACTCGATGGCTCACAGATGTGGTGATGTTATCCTAATTTTGCTCACTATAAGCTGGAGAATCAGAAACTGCTTCAAGCCCAGCTATCTAGGACCTCCTCCTTCCAGGGAATCTTACTCTGTCCTAACAGGTCTCAGGTTAGCGAGGGTGCTCTCCAAGATGCTTCTAGAACTATCCCCTTATTCCTTCTCTTGAGGTCGTGTTCCTCTGGAGCTTGGATGTGGGGGTCAAATGAACTTGATCTAGAACCTCAGACTGAGCTATAAACTCTATACTGGGCTACTGAGGACACAGCCAGACTTGAGAGGTTAGGGGAGGCTTACAATTCTCACTGTCTGACTTTTTGAAATGCAATCACCACAAATGTAAGATTAACTCAATATTTTCTCCATAATTATTTGGCATAGGGGATACATTGATTAAGGATATTTTTGTTTTTTATTTAATTTATTATTTTAAAGATTTCAGTTTTAAGTAATCTCTACACCCAGCGTGGGGCTCGAACTTACAACCCTGAGATCACGAGTCACAGGCTCTACCTGCTGAGCCAGCCAGGTGCCCCAAAGATAACTTTTACATCGTTTTGATATTAAGGATAAAATGGTGCATACATTTTTAATTTTAGGCATAAATATGTATTGAAAAGATAATGAAATTTAGAGTTAAATATCTATTTGAACCCCAAAGCAACTCCATCCACTAGCTATATGACCTCTACTTCAGCTGGGTGAGCCTTACTTTACTTATTAAAATGAGGATTTATGGGGTGCCTGGGTGGCTCAGTCGGTTAAGTGTCTGCTTTCAGCTCAGGTCATGATCCCGGAGTCTCAGGATCAAGCCCCGCATCGGGCTCCCCTTCTGCTTCTCCTTCTGACCCTCCCCCGTCTCGTGCTCTCTCTCTCTCAAATAAATAAATAAATTTTTTTTAAAAAATGAGGATTTAAACTCTAACCTCATGATCATGAAGGTGGATATAGTTAAGAAATCAGAAAGGGAGGGGCGCCTGGGTGGCTCAGTCATTGGGCGTCTGCCTTCGGCTCAGGTCATGATCCCAGGGTCCTGGGATCGAGCCCCCCATCAGGCTCCCTGCTCCATGGGAAACCTGCTTCTCCCTCTCCCACTCCCCCCTGCTTGTGTTCCCTCTCTCGCTGTGTCTCTCTCTGTCAAATAAATAAATAAAATCTTTAAAAAAAAAAAAAAGAAATCAGAGAGGGAGACAAACCATAAGAGACTCTTAATCCTAGGAAACAAACTGAAGGTTGCTGGGGGGGGTGGTTGGAGTAACTGGGTGATGGACATTAAGGAGGGCATGTGACGTAATGAGCATTGGGTACTGTGTAAGACTGATGAATCACTGACCTCTACCTCTGAAACTAATAATACATTATAGGTTAATAGAATTCATATTTTAAAAAATGAGAGAAAAAAAAAGAACCTGGGGCGCCTGGGTGGCTCAGTCGGTTAAGCGTCTGCCTTCGGCTCAGGTCATGATCCTGGGGTCCTGGGATCGAGCCCTGCATCAGGCTCCCTGCTCAGCAGGAAGCCTTCTTCTCCCTCTCCTCCCAGCTCATTTCTCTCTCTAGCTATCTCTGTCTCTCTCTCTCAAGTAAATAAATAAAACATAAAAGAAAAAAAAAAAAGAAGAAGAACCTAAGTATGGAGGCTTGTAAGAACAACACTGATCAGATGGATGTCTATGTGACTATTAGGTGCTAGGCTATGTGGGCAGAATCCCCTGGCAACCTTGTTAAAATTATTCAGCCAAGGTGCAGTGGGGCGCGAGATTCTGCGTCCTTAGCAGTCCCCAGTGATGCCCACGCTGCTGGGTCCCCACCGCATTTTGAGTAGCAAGGTGCTAACAGCTTTTCCTTCCTAATCTCATTCAATCCTCCTAACAGCACCTTCATTTTCCAAAAGAGGAAACAGAACCACACAGATTTAGTAACTTGCTCAAGGTCAGAGGAGCATCTCAGTGGCAGATCTGGGATCTGAAGCCGGGCACGATTGTTTCTAGGAGCCACACAAGCGCTGCGGATCATCACTTATCAGGGAAACTGCAGCAACAGCAAGTCAACGATCTTTTCAGCTGCCCTCAAGTACTTCACTGTCAGGCGCTCTGCTTTTATGGAATCAAGTCTGGTTATTCGCTTTTTCTTTACTTTTTAAATCTGTGAAATATAAAACACTTCTGGAGAAGTGTGTAAAACAAGTGTGCGGCTTACCAAATGACTGTGATAGGAAAGCGAGTGAACCACACCCACGTCTGGAAAGAGAGTTCTCATGCATTTCCATGCTCCCGACTAGCATATAGAGTACACTGACTGAGAAAGGAATGAAGGCAAATTAAGCCTCCCCCAGCTTCCTCCAGCCCTGGAAAGCAGATCTCGGGCTGAGGTCTTCCTTGGTAGACCTGGGGGGACTTTAGGGCAGGCGAAGAAACAAAGAATTTAGGGTCCTCGCTGGCATGGATGGGCTGATCTTAAAGTTTGCCTCCAACCCACGGGGGCCAATCTTGCGACGAGTTTTTCCCAAAAACTGCTTTGGAAAGAAGAAAAAAAGTAAAGAGGGAAAGAAAAAACACACATGAAGAACACTGCACACCTTTGGGAAGCATGTTTTGGTCTAACAAAATCCCAACCAAAATCTGATCGGTTTAGTTTTTGCTTTGATGTTTTACTTGACAGACATTTCTAAAACTTCATCTGAAAGGAAAATAATTAGACCAGGCAGGATTTTTTTTTTTTTAGAAAAGCAGAGTAATGCTTCTAATAAACAGAATGGCTCAGGACTGACTCCAGATAGGCTTCCTGTTGAAAGGCAGGCAGAGGGGGAGCGCTGGGACACTGGGGACCCCTCACCCACCGCCCAGAGCAGGAAAGAGTGGAGGAGCAGGGCACTGTGAGGGACTGAGGGCACTCACTTCCCCAGGGACTGTAATAGGGAGGGACCTGGACTAGGACTGCATCTGGAAAAGGACAGAAGGGAATGGATTTGAGAAATAGTTTGGTGACCATATGCCAAGTAATTGGTAATTGATGGGTGTGAAGTATTAAGCAGAAGCCATTTCTGGTGGCTTATTTACCATTATTGAGCTTGTGAAAGTCATATATCTATACACATATCCTTACATAGCAATATTCTCCTGCAGAATCTACATCTTTAAAGAAAGGACTGAGATACCCACTCAACTGATTATGCAAATGCGGTCACAACACACAGGGCAATTTACCTAGGCAGACTCAAACATACTCCATTCATTACAAAATACAGATGCACATATGCCATGATTGCAGTAGTAACACTTGGCACAATAGAACACAGTCACAGAAAAATCAGTAGGTGATCCACTCCTGTCCCAAATATTCCATACCTAGTTGTCTCTATCATTATACAGTGTGCTTATTGAGGCATATTTTTCTTGTCTAACCCAGCTGGAAGTAGCAGGATTGATGACACTTGTTTCTTTTTAAAATATTTTATTTATTTAATTGAGAGAGTGAGCAAGAGAGAGAGAGAGCACGCGAGCAAGCATGAGCAGGAGAGGAGCAGAGGAAGAAGCTGACTCCCCGCTGAGCAGGGAGCCTGATGCAGGGGATGAGGGGCCTCCATGCGAGGCTCGATCCCTGGACCCCAGGATCATGACCTGAGCCCAAGGCAGCCGATTAACCAACTGAGCCACCCAGGAGCCCCAGCAAATAGTATTGTTTTGAAAATTGGCTGAATCTTATCAAATTCACAGTTTGGTACCCACTGGGAGTTTTTCTTTCCTCTGTTAATGTACTAAATTTGAATAACAGGGTCTTTATAATTGACCTTTGTGTTCATCCCAGGAGCAAAATGTACTAACTATATAGCAGAATAATTCTGCTATTTTATATTTAGAAATTGTATCTGTTTAAAATAGAAATCAGTTTATTTATTCTTTTGTGGCTACAAGTATGTTTGCCCTGTTTGTTTTGGGGGTGTCTTTGTCTCCTAGAATAAGGTGGTGAAGTTTCCCATACCGATTTTCTTTCTTCTGCTTTGTATAAAAAGGAAATGTGTCCTTTGAAGTTTTCATTTATTTATTTTTATTAAAAAAATTTTTTAAGTAAACTCTACCTCCAACGTGGGGCTTGAACTCACAATCCCAGGATCAAGAGTCGCACTCTCTACTGACTGAGCCAGGAAGGTGCCCCATTCTTCGAAGTTTTGATTGGCTTTCTACATAAAATGGTCAAGGCCATGTCCCTATTTAAGAAATGATTTTGTTTACTCTGGAGTCATTGGTCAGAAGTATTTTCTGAGTCCAAAACTGTTAATAGTCCTATAATTTATTCTGCTTTCCCTAAAAATACAAATTTATTGGAATATAGATGCATACTTTTTTCATTTCTGAATAGTAATAACTGTAGGTAGGTCATTCTTGCTTTTTATACTTGGGAGTTTCTCTTGTAATCTTTCTTAATACAAATGCCTTTTGGTCTTAGAGAATCGTATTTTTTTTTTTTCTAGTCACATCATTTTTCTTTAGGGTTGAAAGGGGCTGGCATGATAATCTCTGGTTCTGGCTTGATGTCCTGTTCCCACTAATAGCTTTCATTGCACTGTACCTATTTAAGAGTGTTACTCCAGGTAAGGCTATACATTTATTTTTAAATTTCTATTTCTTTATTATTATATCAAGTAGGTTCCATGCCCAATGTGGGGCTCAAACTCATGACTCTGAGATCAAGAGTTGCAGTAGAACCAGCCCTACTGGCTGAGCGAGCCAGGCACCCCAGGTGTACATTTCTTCAGATATTTCTTTGACCACATCCTGAAATGTTGATATGTATATTCTAGTTTCTAACTAGTTCAAAATCTGAGTTAATACCTCTTTTGCTGTAGTGTTTCATAATTAAAAATTTTTCAGAATAACACATCATTATTTTGTTTTCTGTTTGGCTTTTTAATAAACATGATTGCAGTTTGGGCAGAGAATCTGACATAGAATTTCTGCCTTTAGAATCTGCGATTTTCTTTGTTCCTAATACATTGCCAGACTATAAAGGCTGGCTATTAACTGATTGTTGCATTTAAAGTAACTTTGTAACATTTAGATCAAGTTTAATTGTGACGCTCTTCTTCTTTGTTCAATTTGCCTATGTGAACTGTTTTCCGAGACAGAGATGTAAAATTCCTTGTGGTTTTCTTTTTGTTTCTATTTTTTACTTGATTTAAAGCATATAGTATTGGTGCATAAAGGTTAATGCAGATTCTGAATAAGACTAATATTAATCAATGTACAATTCTTCTTTGTGTCTTTGACATTGAACATTTGGACATTAACTTTCTGTGCTCTATCACTACATAGGCATTGAAAGGTGGAGGGGACTCTGAAGGGTAGGACTTAATGGGTGCCAAAGGAATATTTTGACACAAACCAATCTATTGTTTCTAAATTAAATTTTTTTTTAAAGATTTTTAAAAATTTATTTATTTGACAGGGAGATAGCACAAGTAGGAAGAGCGGCAGGCAGAGGGAAAGAGAGAAGCAGGTTCTCTGCTGAACAGGGAGCCCGATGCGGGGCTTGATCCCAGGACCCTGGGATTATGACCTGAGCCGAAGGCAGCCGCTTAACCGACTGAGCCACCCAGGTGCCCCCTAAATTAAATTTAATAGAGAAAAGTTAGTCCTTGATCATAATGAGCTCCTACTATATACACTGTGACTTCTTTACATTATTTTGTGTTCCTCTGCATGGGTCCTCGAACCATTTAGTGATCTTTCTGGTCTGACAATTTTAAGTATTCTAATGTGAGTCTTGAATACTTTATCTGCACCAAAAGGAAATGTCCAAAGAAATGTATTTCCAAGGTAACTTCCTTCCCATAACACAATCATGTCAGATACTCCAGGCTCAAGAACTGGATTCATTCCTCAGTCAACCCAAAAGTCTTGGACAACTTTTCTGCTTCTATTAAAATAATGCTTTAAAGAAAAAAAATCATACCTATTCAGTGGAAAAGTTGAAAATATGGGTCACAAAGAAAATCTATCAATACGGCCACATCTCAGACGATACTGTTTGTAATTTTCCCTAGGAACCTGTATATGTTTTTTCAAAGTCACACTACATAAAATTTATATATTATCAGTTTAACATAAATTCTACAAGTCATTAAATTACAATATACAACTGATAATATATAAATTATTGACTTTAATGGCTTCTTTGTAGTACATCCCCAAATAGGTATAAGTTGACCAATCCCTCAATGTAGGCAATTTTCTACTTTTTTCACTATTATAAAACACTGCTAAGGACATATTTCTAGTTAACTGTTATATATTTATCTTAGGATGCATTTCTGGGAATTTCTCTGTTGAATCCTGCTTCTTTTTCATTTATGACACAACCCAAATTTACCTCCTCTTTGAAGGCATCACTCCTATACAAACCGTGATCTCACTTTTTGACATCCCTTGGCCAATGTAACGTAGTATTTAGCACTACCTGTTGTAATCCTAATTTTTTAGTGAAAATAAGTAATTAATCTTCCCTAAACTCTGCGAGGGCAAAAACACTCCCTAAAGTGTTCAGTTTGCATCATAACTTGACAAGCTAGGGGCATACGTGCTACCCAGTAATCTGATGTGGGTGACTCAAGATTCTTCCAAGACTCTTACGTCTTTATTTCACATCCAACTACATGTTCTTTAAGCCTCGATTTTGAGTTATAGATTTATGGGAGTTACAAAGACAATATAGAGGGGTTCTCTGTACCCTTCACCCAGTTTCTACTGTTGGCTACAACTTATGTAGTTAGTATAGTACAATGTAAAAACTAGGAAACTGACATTGGTAGAATGTGTGTAAATCATCCTATGTCATAGGTGTAGATTAGTATAACCACAATGGCAGTCAGGACACAGAGCTATTGCATCATTGTAAAAATCTCATCTACTCCCTTATAGGCACACCCAGCCCATCTCCACTCTATCCCTAGCCTTGGGCAACCACTAATCTGCTCTCCGTTTCTATTTCATATGGGTAGGTTATAATAGTTTATGCTTTTTGAGGAATCGGTCCCTTTAAGTTGTCAAAGTGCGTGTGCAGAGTTGTTCATAGTATTCCCTTATTATTTCTTTGATGTCTGGAGGGTCTGCAGTGATGGCTACTATTTAATTCCTGATATTGTTAATTTGTGTCTTCTCTTTCTTCTGAGTCAACCTTGCAACCAAGTTTATGCTCATACTCAACCTTCCATTTTTTACGTCCCAAGTGACCAAGACTAATTCTTCTAGGACTACTTGATTATTTGGGCAGTTGGAGATCATAAAGTATTTGTTATTTCAGAAGTCAATAAAATTTGGAGATGTATTCATTGACTTATCTCGGGAGCAGTGGGGATATCTAGATGCTGTACAAGAAGGTAATATGGGAAAACTACAAACATCTGATCACTTTGGGTAAGAAGATCTTTCCCATTCGTTGATAAGCTGCCTACTTTGAGCTTTTTCTTCCTACTGTACAAATATCTACAGAACTCTTGAAATGCTTATCTAAATACCAGCTCCCTATTCCTAAATAATCTGTGGGAGCTTTCTGAAAGAAGAGATGGGCACACTCATACTATAGACACCCAAGATGAATGTATCCCAGTCTCCTCAAATCTCCATGCCTTTCTCAAAGGCAACAGAGCAAATGTGATCACAGAGCCGAAATTTGGCTAGAGAACTATTTTTAAAAGGTGATTTGTGGGCAGAACTGTGAAAGAACACTGCTCTGAGGCTTCCTCTTTCTTTAGTGTCAATACATAACTTATCCTCCATCCTAAGTGGAGTTTGAAAGGGAAAGGGAATGTTACAAAGGATACTGGAGTAACTAAAGCAAACTGGGACCCACAGTCACTGTGTGTAGAGCCAAATACTGGGTCTAAATTCTCTGATACTCAAAGCATTGAGAAGAACATTTTCTTTTCCTCTATGCAGGGCTTTTTAAAGCAGAAGTGAGGTCTTCTCTGAAGCGAGGCAGTGATCCCTGGATGATGGTGAGAGAAGGGACAAATACCCCATGCTCAGGTAATTGACACGGTGAGCAGGTGGAAGTCATCACAACCCACACCCCAAATGGTCAGAGGAACCTGGGTCCCTGAGGTGAGGAGACATGAGCTCTTTGCATGGGCTTTAGTATAGGGGAAAAAATACGCAAATGGATCTTTTTACCCATCATTATTGTGCTAGAGTCCCTCTTGCTACATCTCTCTTCTTAAAGAGGGAGACACTCTTGCCTGTCTATAGGCATGTCCTTTAAAACACCTTTGACATAGGTCAGGATCCCAGAAAAATAGAATCTGTTATCTGAGATTTGCATGTAGCAAGTTTTGGTATTCTTTTGGGAACAACTGTGAAGGGTGAGAGGAAACTGGATTGGGTCAAGGGAGAGACTGAACTCCAACACTGTTGCAACAGAGGGTTCATCCAATCCTACAGGGAGTTTTGGAGCTGACACGACCCTTCAGTTGTTCTGAACTGAGGCAAAAGAGTAGGACCTTTGCACCCCTGCCCTTATGTGTCTGCTGGCTGCATCCAGGAGGAGTGTAACTTTGGGCCAGGTAGCGGTCTTTAGGCAAGGGCAATGTCCAAAGAATGACTTGTCTGTGAGCCATAAGCAGCTAATACTCCAAACAGCTGGAGGAAAAGCATCTTAGTCTTAAAGGGGGATCTGGGTGATGGTCCACAATATCCATCGTAGCCTTTCTTCAAAGCTTAGCTTTCTCTTTCAGATTCAGATATGGATTTTTTTTTTTTAAAGCTGATTTTTGTTGTTTTTATATTTTAATTTTACTAAGACAACAGTGCAATGGATCATGGATTGTTGAACTGGATAACCAATTTCATTGAGCAAAAATGAGTAAAAGAATAATTCAAAAAGCGCAAGTATTACAGAGATTTTAACAAATGATCATGGAAGAGTCCTTTTTAAAATGTTTGTGGTAAATCAACAAGCAAACTGGATTATAAAACTAACCTCAAATAATCAAGAAGTTTATGTCTAACTGGGGAGAGATGCTGTGATCTTAAATATCAATGTAGGAACCACCAGGATTTCAAATCACACAGAATGTAAGTTCAATGCAGAGTTCAGATATAGTAAAATATAATTTTCTTCTTAAGTTTTATAATAGAATCTTGAAAGAAGTCACTGTCCGTTAGCTGATGCCTAAAAATTAAGGGGAGAATGTGGCAGGGGGATATAATTTCTGCTTTGGGTCATAATTAAATTCAAAGAACAGGGAATAGATCAAATGTAGGTAGGCTGTAATCAGTGTGTAATGTGAACTGGAAGCCCAGAAGTAAGTTTAAAATCTCTATTTCTGAGAATCATTCATAGGAATCATCACGAATAACATCCAGGTATTTAGTTTCCTGGGTTAAAAACTGCTCCATGAAGGTGACCTTAATAAGTTTCCATTTACAATAGTCAAAGCATAAACTTGATTTCAAGATAGCATAACCTGAGTTGTGATCACTCATGTAAAATATAAGAAAATACTCTTTCCTTGAATTACGCTTTCAAAAAATATAAATTGATACATAATCAAATGCCAATCTATGAAGTTTTAGAAAATAAAACATAAGAAATGACCCCAGGGGTGCCTGGGTGGCTCAGTCCATTAAGTGTCTGCCTTTGGCTCAGATCATGATCCCAGGGTCCTGGGATTGAGCCCCAATCAGGCTCCCTGCTCAGCAGGGAGTCTGCTTCTCCCTCTGCCTCTCCCCTTACCCCTGCTTGTGTATTCTCTCTCTCTAATAAATAAATAAAACCTTAAAAAAAAAATTCCCCCAATCTTACCACCCTGTGAGAACTGAATTACCCTTTAGTTCTTACCTTAAAATTATCAACTGAACACTTACTAAGATCTAACCATTATCAGACAATACCCATGCTAATTTACTGTAGGCACACACCAATGCCCTCGTTCATTTAGTTGGCTCCCAGTACTTTGGCACTTAAGTTACCTTATAGGACACATAGAATGGCAGAATGAGAAGCTTAGCAAATCCTCTCCCCAAAAGCACTGATAAAACTGAACAAAACTGTGAAACAACCATTTCTCTGGTAATAAGGTCATACACGAAACTGAGAAGTATTTCTCCAAGGAAACTACTGAACTATGGGAATGAACAGCAAGATTCTTGGAGTTATATCCCAGCTGTCAGGCCAGAAGTCTCACGGCAAGCTAGAAAACTAGACACTTTGCTGCTAGAGAGGATTGACTTAATTCGGAAACTTAGACGTTTTTTGAAAACTGTAGCCATTTCTGCGCAACTCATTGAGGAAGGTCAAGGTTGTGATCCTTCTTGGGGCCAGCAACAAACTGGCAAACTAGCCAAGACTTTAATCAGAAATCCAAGAAAGGAGATAGATATAGTTAGCCTTGATAAGTCTCCTGTATCCTGGTGATCTGGAATTCTGAGCAAGGGGGTGCACATGCTTAGGAGAGGAGAGGACCTTGACTATCTACCCTTTCCTGGATAAAGGGGAGGCCTTGTGCAGACACAGGAGACACAGACTTGTAAACAGACTGAACTATGGGGCGCCTGGGTGGCTCAGTTGGTTAAGCGACTGCCTTCGGCTCAGGTCATGATCCTGGAGTCCCGGGATCGAGTCCCACATCGGGCTCCCGGCTCAGTGGGAAGCCTGCTTCTCCCTTTCCCACTCCCCCTGCTTGTGTTCCCTCTCTCGCTGTCTCTCTCTCTGTCAAATAAATAAATAAAATCTTTAAAAAAAATAAAAAAAATAAAAAAAAATAAACAGACTGACCTTTGAATTCAATACCCAACCCTCACATAGGTTCATTGGCAAAAGGTAAAAGACTTACTGGCTGGAGACGTTTGAGCACAACGTCTGACCAATCATTGGCTAACTACCAACCTATGCTGAAACAGGAATGAAACCAGGTTTATGAACGAAATCAAGAATAGTTGTTTATAGGGGTGCCTGGGTGGTTCAGTTGTTAAGCGTCTGCCTTCGGCTCAGGTCATGATCCCGGGGTCCTGGGATCGAGCCCCGCATCGGGATCTCTGCTAGGCTGGAAGCCTGCTTCTACCTCTCTTACTCCCCCTTCTTGTGTTCCCTCTCTTGCTGTCTCTCTGTCAAATAAATAAATAAAATCTTAAAAAAAAAAAAGAAGAATTGTTTATAATGACAAGCAGGGGGCTCCTGGGTGGCTCAGTCAGTTAAGTGTCCAACTCTTGATTTCGGCTCAGGTCATGATCTCAGGGTCAGGAGATCAAGTCCCTTGTTAGGCCCCACACTCAGTGGGGAGTCTGCATGAGATTCTCTCTCTCCTTCTCCCTCTGCCTCTCCCCCCACTCGCTCACTCTCTCTCTCTCAAATCAATCAATCAATCAATAAAATGATGAGCAGAGACAACAGTGGTTGTACACCATAGGGGAGACAGACTCCAAAGAATTAGTTCAGACAAGTCACCAAACAACAAAACCTACAACAATAATGCCCTCGTGTGGTAGAAATCAGAATTCCAGAGTTGCTGCAATATTACCCTGTTTTTAAGGGGGAAAAAAAATTACAGGCCATGTAAAGAAACCAGAAATTGTGGCCCACACTGAGAAAAGCAGCCAACAGAAATTCTGAAACTCAGATGCTGGACTTACAAAGACTTCAAAAATAGTTTTTGTAGGTAGATGTTCAAAGAACTAAAGGAAACTATGGCCGGTATGACAATGATTCAAATAAAGAATATCACTACAGAGATAGAATTTATGAAAACTGGAAGTTCTGGAGTTTAGAAGTACCGTGACTGAAGTGGGTATTTCACTAGAGGGGCTCCACAGCAGATCTGAACTTGCAGAAGAGAATTTGGCAGAAAGCAAACTTGAATTTCTAGCAAACTAGAAATTACCCAATCTGAAGAAGAGAAAGAACAAGAATGAATAAAAATGAACAGAGCATCAAAGACCTGTGGAATGCCATCAAGCATACCAATATATGTCTAGTAGAAGTCTTAGAAGGAGAGGAGAGAGAGAAAGAGAAAGAAAAAGTATTTAAATATTGTCCAGAAAGACCTCAAATTTGGTGAAAAACAGTAATCTACATATCCTAGAAGGTCAACAAACTTCACATAGGGAAGGTAGAGACTTCTACAACTACATCCATCAGGATCAAACTGTTGAAAGCCAGAGGGAAAATCTTGAAATCAGCAAGAGAAAAATGACCCATCATGTACAAGAGAACAACAGTATAAAACGCAGCTGACTTTTCAAAAATAGTGGAGGGCAGAGGCAGCAGGATGATACTTTCAAAGTGCTGAAGGAAAGAGACCAAGCCTGTTCAGCAAGACTCATTATTTCTGGGATTCCGATATGCTAGATTATTTTTCTCCTGTGCATTTAATTTTTTTCTTCTATTCTGAGGCTTCTAGTTAGTAAATAACAGTATTTCTTTATTTTATATTTGCCTTAATTTTAATATTCTTTTAAATCCAGGGGCGCCAGGGTGGCTCAGTCATTGGGTGTCTGCCTTTGGCTTGGGTTGTGACCCCAGGGTCCTGGGATCGAGCCCTGCATTGGGCTCCCTGCTCGGTGGGAAGCCTGCCTCTCCCTCTCCCACTTCCCTTGCTTGTGTTCCCTCTCTTGCTGTGTCTCTCTCTGTTAAATAAATAAATAAAATCTTTAAAAACAAAAAATTCCAATCTGGATTTTTCTAAATTCCTCATGGACTTGTGACTTAACTATTTTGTCTTTGCCTGTATTATTTCATTTATCCCATTGACTGTATTCATTCCCAATAGTTCTACTTTATTTTTTAAATTACTTCCTGATCCTGCTTCAAGTTAGCAATATCTTATCCATCATTTTTTTCAAAGATTTTCTTTATTTATTTGACAGAGAGTGAGAGAGCACAAGCAGGGGGAGCAGCAGAGGGAGAGGGAGAAGCAGGCTCCCCTGCTGAGCAGGGAGCCCAATGCAGGGCTCGATCCCAGGACCCTGGGATCATGACCCGAGCTGAAGGCAGACACTTAACTGACTGAGCCACCCAGGCACTCCCCGCTTATCCATCATTTTGAGAAAGAGTAGCATTACCCACGGTTTGGGTGCAGACAAGTAACAGGATGCTATGCTAATTACACTTTTTGTAGGTAGTAGAAAGTCTCATATTTACTACCTCATATTTTTCTAATTTATTTTGTTTTATTTCAGGAAGCAAAAACCAAATGTTTTTCTAGCAATTGAATAAATCCAAATAAAAAAATCAGCGATAAAACTTTGTATCTGGATGCCTGAGTGGCTCAGTTGGTTAGGTGTCTGCCTTTAGCTCAGATCATGATCCCAGGGTCCTGCTTCTCCCTCTGCCTGCCGCCCCCCCGCCTGTGCTCTCTCTCTCTCTGACAAATAAATAATATCTTAAAAAAAAACTTTGTATCTGATTGGCAAAAATATAAAATACTGGTAGAACCTGAGGTTGGAAAAATCATGATAGCAATGATATATACCTATATTAGAGTTTAGAGTGCAAACGGACCAGAACTTGAGTTTTGTGCTTTAATATGTGGCAAATATACAATTGAGATTCCTCTTTGAACAAGTCTAATTCTGGAACTTTAAATATAGTATACTGGTGATTAAGTCCACAAAGACCTACATACAAGTTAGTGGATCACTCTTTATATTAACAAATGGACACAATGTGAATTCCAGGTAGTAAATCAATGGGTAAGTCTAGTATGGCACTCTGATTGTTAGGGTTGAAGTAACATTAAAATCAATGTACTATATTTATATTTAATCATGTATCAAATCATTAAAATCTGTGGCTAAACAAAAAACTTGAGAGTAAAATCCCAATCAACACTTTGTCTATTAAGCGTAAAATTTTTTGAGTGTAGGGGCACCTGGGTGGCTCAGTTAGGCATCTGACTCTTGATTTCAGCTCAGGTCATGATCTCAGGGTCCTGGATGGAGCCCTGCATCGGGCTCTGCACGCAGTGGGGAGTCTGCTTGAGGATTCTCTCTCTCCCTCTGCCCCTCCCCCACTCTCTCATAAATAAAAAATAAATAAGTTTTTGGAGTGTAAAATTTCTTTCTTTTTTTTAAATTTTAAGATTTTATTTATTTATTTGTCAGAGAGAGAGAGAGCACAAGCAGGGGGAGCGGCAGGCAGAGGGAGAAGCAGGCTCCCTGCTGAGCAAGGAGCCTAAAGTGGAACTTGATCCCAGAACCCTGAGATCATGACCTGAGCCAAAGGCAGATGCTCAACCGACTGAGCCACCCAGGCGTCCCTGGAGTATAAAATTTTTAATAGGTAATACTTACAGAAAAAAAACTTGAAAGTTTAAAGAATAATGTCTGTGCCTTTTTATTAAATATTGGTGCTGCTTTTAAATGAGACCTTCAAAATGCATAGTTGCACCACTCGCTCTGAATCACCCCCACACACTGCCACTTCCGAACCTGCAATCACTGTTTCCTTGTATCCTACACACACACACACACACACACACACACACACACACACACACACACCCCTCATTGTGATTTATATTGTGATGTGAGGGTCTAATCTTCTTTTCTTCTCTTATTGTCTCCCCATCAGCCTGCCAGCCAACTCTGGATTCTTCTCCTGAACTTAATGAATGCTAGAGTGCCTTCAGACAGAGCTCACACTTGACTGCACAGCAAAGACTTTCACTGGAATGCAGAACCATGAGTGTGAGGACTGTGGAATGAAATTCAGTCCTTTCTCACCCTTTACTCAACATAAGAAAATTCATACAGTAGAGAAACCACACAAATAGGATGCATACTCGAAGGCCTTTTAGGTATTGTTCATTGTTTTCTATTCATCAAAACGTCCATGCATTCGAGCAACTCTCTGAAGGTCATGATTGTGGAAATACTTTTTGCCAGAGCTTCAAAGTTTATACAACATCAGAAAAAGCACACAGGACCCAAACTACACAAATGGGATGCATGTAACAAGGCCTTTCTATTTTACTCCCTTCTTATTGAACATCAGAGAGTTCACACCGGAGAAAAAGCCTTTCCATGTGATGAATATAGAAGGGCCTTTAGCCAACAGGTGACCTTGAAATGACATAAGAGAATTCATACCCCAGGGCAACACTTTGAATGCAATAAATGTATAGATACCTCGGACAAAGTTTCAAAGCTTATTGAACACCGGGCAAGTCCTACTGAACCAACACTAAACAAATGTGATAAATGTGAAAAATGCTTTAAGTTTTACTCACAATCTAATAGACATCAGAGGACTCATAGTGGAGAGAAACCCTTCAAACAATCTATGTGAAAAGATCTTTAGTCAAGAAGTCCTGAGATGGCATTAAAAAAAATCACACTGGAGAGAAACTTTTTCATTGTCGAGTGTGTGGACATGATTTTAGCTATGATCTTACCCAGCATGAAAGGACTCATACTGGAGAAAAGCCAGAGGAATGTAGCCAGTGTGACAAGACCTTCAGAACTACATCTAATTTCAGCAGCCATAAAAGAACTCACTGAGAAGGGAAACCCTTTGTATTCAGTGTAAAAAAGCATTTAAAAGAAGGTCATACCTTGTTCAACGTCAGAAAATTCATAGGAAACAGAATTTCTAAAATCATGATAATACTGCAAAGGTCTCTAGGTGCCACATCTTTACTAAACACCAGAGAATTCATCCAGAGAGACTCTGTCTATAGCTAAATAGCTTTCCATACTGAATCTTCAACTCTTGTTCATCAGAATTCATACTGAAAAATCCTAGAATATAAAACTCATGTAGGAAATTTAAGAACATACTCAGCAAGGAAACAGCATTTATATGATTACAGATGTATTTTCTATCTTCCTTTGACCCTGGTTCTTTGAAATATCCACCATAAAAATGAGAAGATTCAGCCTAAGATTTGAAATAAGCCAAAGCTTTGTCTTTATCATCTTCCCTATATTGACAGTAGGAAGCGAAGAATACCGTAATCAGAAAAATAATTTTTTGAGGTTATTCATTGAAGATAATAAATTAGATCATGAAAACTTTTTAGGAATAGAGGCAATATGGTAAATGATAAAAAGATTGTGTGGAAAACTGTACACCCAATCCAAGTAGACATAAATAAATGATGTGAACTCTGTTTCTGGGATTAAAACTATTGAAGAAAATTCCTAGGGGTGCCTGGGTGGCTCAGGTCATGATCTCAGGGTCCTGGGATCTGCCAGATTCTGGATCCACGCTCAGCGGGGAGTCTGCTTGTCCCTCTCCCTTTGCCCCTCCCCCCACTTGTGCTCTGTCTCTCTCTCTCAAATAAATAAATAAAATATATTTTTTAAATTGCTCTAGGAGCACTTGGGTGGCTCAGTCAGTTAAGCATCTGCCTTTGGCTTTGGTCATGATCCCAGGGTCCTGGGATCCAGCCCCACATCGGTCTCCATGCTCAGCGGGGAGCCAGCTTCTTCCTTTCCCTTGGCTACTCCTCCTGCTTGTGCTCTCTTGCTCTCTCTCTGTCAAATAAATAAATAAAATCTAAAAAAAAAAAATTGCTCTAGTGGGAAGAGTTCACCAGAGCTTTAGGAAGAATGGATTCAGATTCTAGTTTTGTTACAAAGAACTGGGAACCTACACCATGTCACCTTACCTATATATATATTCTGAAAAGAAAAAAAAAAAGTAACATCAAGTAGTTTTTGCTCTTCCTTCCAAGCACCAGGACCAAGATCATAGTATGAGATGGGGAAGAACTATAGAGAAGTATCCTTCCAGGTTGGTGGGTAGAATTCTAAGAATCAACTTCAATTTTTCAATGTTTCCAACTCCAGCATCTGGTCATTTCCTCTTCATCCCCTTCCTTCCTCAGTTCCCATATTTAAATCATGCATTTAAAAATTGAGAGCCTATTTCTTTCAGGTATACACGTTCCTAGCTGCTGAGGATATACCCATCAGTGGACAAGACAGAAAAATTCTACTCCCTCATGGAGTATACATTCTAGTGAGGAAGACAAACCAATTACAAATTTACAGGTAGCCAGAAGGTTGGGAAACATGGATAAATATTTGGCTTGTGACCATGCTACATAATCAGTTAATGCCTACATTTGACAAGATAGAGGGAGGTCACTCAACGTGAGCCTAACAGGACCATGTGCTACCCCTTTATGCCAGAATGGGGAGAAACTGGTTGGATTAATTTCCAAAGCTGGGTTGGACAATATAGCCATGTGGAATTGGCTGCACATTCTCCAGATCTGACACTCTGATTACTTCTTCTGAGGGATGGTCAAGGCATGGGTTATCTTGTGAAAGTCAGGGACAAAAATCATCTGAAGTATGCATCCCATATACAAGTAGAGGGACTATTGAAAATGCCAGGTCAATGGCCCATGTTCAGTGCAGTTTTGCAAAGTACACAGAACCACACGTTGCTAATGAGGAATAAGAATTTAAATATATCACAGAAGCCACTGGGTTTATCATGTATTGTAACATCAATAAATCATTGTATATGTATGTATATATTTACCTGTATTCAGAATTTATGGCCATCATGTAGACCAGCGGCTGATGTCTATAACATGACTGTGGTGGTGGATACACAAGCCCGCACATATAACAACGTTGTACAGAACACACACACACACACACACACACACAGGAAGCACACTAGGGGAATGTGAAAAAGAATGGAGAATTTTATCAATGTTAATATCCTGGTTTTGATACTATATTATCATTTTGCAAGATGTTACCATTGGGTAAACTGGGTAAATGGTATATGGAATCTCTGTTATTTCTTACAATGGCATGTGAATCTACAATTATCTCAATAAAAATGTCGATTATTTAAAAAAAAGTCAGACCCAAAAGAAAATCTTTTTTCCCTGTAGTCTCAGGTTACACCTGCAGAATCACAGACACGTTTGCATCATGCTTATGATAACGAAAAAAATGTGAAAGAGCCCAATGCCTTCATTTTAAAGAGGAGAAAACAGAGATACACCAAGGTTAAGTACCTACCCAAGCCCCTAAAATTTGTTAATGCTAAGCAGCTTGTCACAGTTTCTGCCTTTCTGTATTTATAATGAGCGTTTTGTGGCAACTGCCAAGCCCTCCAACAACTTTGGGATATAGCCCATCAGGACCACAACTGTCTGGCCATGTGATCTTAGAAAAATAATGTTTGAAATTTATAATAAAGTGAGAACGATCGTACCAACACCGATGGGATTTCAAGATGCTGAAATAAAATAATTCACGCTAGTACAGCAGGTGGATGGCGGAAGACTCTTAAAAGAATGCCTCTTTACTGGCAGGTAAAATGCCAGACCCTCGAGCTGAAGGCTTCCTATAGAAAGACATAAAAGGGGGTGCCTGGGTGGCTCAGTTGGTTAAGCGACTGCCTTTGGCTCAGGTCATGATCCTGGAGTCTCAGGATCGAGTCCCGCATCTGGCTTCCTGCTCAGCGGGGAGTCTGCTTCTCCTTCTGACCCTCCCCCCTCTCATGTGCTCTCTCTCTCTTTCTCATTCTCTCTCTCAAATAAATAAATAAAATCTTTAAAAAAAAAAAGACATAAAAGGTACAGTCCTTGTTCTAGGAATAAAGCCTAGAAAGACTAATATATATATATATTCATATATATATATATAAACCTCAGAAGCATGGAGTGTGAGAAATATGTGGGTGTAGGGGATTGGTGGTTGATGAGTCTGCCAAGTAAACTGGGGCCAGATGCAAAGTTAGGCATTTGAACGCTGCTCAGGATTCTGCCCTGGAGGATCATGCCGAAGAGCCTAGTCTTTCAGCTGGGAGGCTGAAGCCCCACGGGGCCCCTCACCGCCGGGAGGCCTTCGAGCAAATTGCCTTTCTCAGAATCCTCCCTTTCCTCATCTCCAAAATAACAGAATAATGTCCGTAGAGGACAACTGTGTCAGTAAATGAGATCATGAGCTTGGAAGTGCTTAGCACCTGACGGGTTCACAGGATTTCCCCCAGCAAATTGATGACCTTACAGTTCTGGAGGCCGGAAGTCCGAGACGGCTCTTATGGGGGGAAACTCAAGGTGCTGGCAAGACTGCGCTCCTTCTGCAGGCTGGAGGGAGGACCCGTTTCCTCACCCTTCCTTAGCTCTTGACCCCCTTTCATCACCTGACGCACCTGCCTCCTTCTTCCAAGGAGGATTTTGATTATATCAGCTCCCCCTGGACATTCCAAGCTATTCTTACACCATCACGCACTGAAGTCACCTGCTTCTCCTCCTCGCAGCTGCCCGTAGTGAGGGGCACCAGGTGAGTTCCCCCATCTCAAAGATTCAAGTGGGAAGTGCGTCACAAGCCCTCCCGTGGTGTGTGTTATATGATATCATGATTGGGGTACACAGGAGGCATGAATAAAGAGCACTTGGGAATTTTCAGCCTAAACCTTGACAGACACCCTTGCATTCCCTACTCCTTCTTGTTCCAACTATACTCAGGACCAAAACTGCTGAGAGCTCTGCAGGCAGTTAATGGCCTTGATTGGGAAATGAAAAGATTCTGGGTGTGGTGACCTGGGCTCCACATAAGCAGGCTCAGCTGCGTGCTGGACTTGCCAGCCATGTTGGGGCTGGCCTCTCTGAGAGGGTGAGTTTGTGCTGTTCCACTGGGATGCAGAGCGGGTGTTGTTCAGGGTAGATCTGGGAAGCAGGGCCACACACTTTGGAACATGGGCAGAGGCCCTATATACCCCCGAATCCCAGCTGCTGCTGCAGCATCACATGTGGGCTCCTTGTAGGGCCCAGGAGAAGAGGAAACTGCAGGTCAAGGTTGGGAGGCTGGTGTATATTCCTGGTTTCCTCTGTGTAGTCGAGGTGGTAGTGATTTGGGGTGGGGATGGAGGTTGGGGTGCCTGGTTTCACATACTTCTGCCCTCAATTTTAAGGTGTGACTTCTCTGGAGTCTGCTTTCTCCTGAGAAGAGGAAGAGGAAGAGGAGGAGGAGAAAAATGGCCCTTTCATGTCTAAAGGTGATATCACAGGTGAATCGCTTACTTCTCATTTCCCTCCTAAAATAGAATTTATAGGGCCTAAAAACATTTTGCTAATTGGGGCTATAGAGAGAATCTGTTCCAGACCTCAACCCTAGCTTCTGGTGGTTTTCTGGAATCTTGGGCGTTCCTCGGCTTGTAGATGCATCCCCTCAGTCTCTGCCTTTATCTTTACCTTGGGGTCTCCCTGGGTCTCCTCATTGTTCTGTCTCTGGGTCCAAATTTCCCCTCTGTGCATGCATGTCTGTCTCTGGGTCCAAATTTCCCCTTTTGTATCGGATTAAGGCCCATCCTAATCTCATTTTAATTTGATTACTTCTGTAAAAACCTTATTTTCAAATAAGGTCACATTCTGAGGCACTGGGGATTAGGACTTCAATATAACTTTTTTGGGGAACTGTTAGGAATCCATAACAGACAGATATAAAAAATTATCAAACTGATTTCTTCTGGGAGAGAAGTTTTCATTTGTCTTGTGGTTACTGGTCATTCAACTTTTCAAATCCAAATTGACAACTGCCTTTGTTTTGGAAGGATATCTTTACTGGGTATAGACCTTTAGGTGTGTGACCTCAACTAAATGCTCAGTCACCCTGTTCTCCCTGGGCACTGGAATAGTCTGGAATCCTACATTCCTACCAAAGAAAGTAGGATTTCTTTTTTTTTCTTTTTAAAGATTACTTATTTATTTATTTGCCAGAGAAAGACACAGCAAGAGAGGGAACACAAGTAGGAGGAGTGGCAGAGGGAGAAGCAGGCTCCCACCAAGCAGAGAGCCTGATGCGGGGCTCAATCCCAGGACCCTGGGATCATGACCTGAGCCAAAGGCAGATGTTTAATGACTGAGCCACCCAGGCGCCCCGGAAGTAGGATTTCTTAGTGACCTCTGAAGCTTCTGTCCGACTCTGTATCCCAAGAGCTGTTCTTTCAAGTCTGGCCCTGTGCAGGCACACTTCCAATGTCAGCCAAGGACCCAAGGGAAATTCTCCTACAGGTGCTTAGGGCTCCTTCTCTAGCACCCTGCCCTCCCAACCCCAGCTGTGTTGGAAGGAAGCTCCAAACTCTGATATCCTCTCCCTCCATCCAGCAAGACCACTGCTTGGGTTCTATGTCCCTGCGCTGTGGCTCCAGAAATGCCATCAAGGAGAATGCCAGGATAACATGCTTTTCTTCTGTCAAGGGTCACAGCCTTGGATAGGTTGCTTTCCAGTGTGTAAGAATAGTGGCTTACCTATTTATCTAGCTTTTTAGTTCTTTGACAGTGAGAGGGCAACTCAAAGCAACTACTCCATCATGGCTAGAACCAGAAGTGCTCTCTCCTTTAAACCACAGCTCAAATTGACTCCATTTTTGCAGTATCCCTCGATGCCTCAGCTCATAATCACAGTCTTTATCAATGCACACTGCATGGCATTGAACGAGTGATTGTATTAATCAGGGTTCTCCGACAGGAGATCTATATGACTTATTATATAACTCATGTGATTATGAAGGCTGAGAAGTCCCCAGATCTGTAGTAGGCAAGCTGGAGATGCAGGACAGCTAATGGTGTAGTTCTAGCCCAAGTAAGAAAGCCCGAGAACCAGGAAAATCAATGGTGTAAGTTGCAGTCTGAAATCCGGCAGGCTTGAGACTCAACACTCAGCTTAAGCCTGAAGGCAGGCAAAGACCGATGTTCTAGCCCAAGAGTTAGGATGAGCAGTATCCTCACTGTTCAACTGGGTGCGATTCTGAGGTGTCAGTCATAATCCCACAGATGGCAGCCTCACCCCACTGACTCCTCTGCCAAGCACACCAAATGTATTTCTTTAGCTGTTCTTTTTTTCATGAGGATAGGCAAATTTGCCTCCCCAAACTCTACAAGGACAAAGTAGATTTCTTACAGTTTCCACTTTCCATTATAGCTTTTGGCCACACATTCTTCTATATCCTTGTGTACTGTCTGTCTCCCTCTTATGCCCAACTTCAAAGATACCAACCAAGAGCCACATGGAAGCATAAATAAAGTATACATTTTTATTTCAGGAGTCCGTGAAATTGAGAGATGTGGCTGTGATCTTTTCTCCGGAGCAGTGGGCTTCTGTGAGCTCTGAAGAGAGACAATTGTATAAGGATGTGATGCTGGAGAAGTGTGATTACCTCGTGTCTTTGGGTAAGGAGATCTTTCCTTGTTAGTTTAAAACTGCCCGTGGTAGAATTTTTTCCTTCTGTGTGCATATCTGCAAAGCCCGTGAGAATCCTTGATTGAACTTCAACTTGACATTCCTCAGCAAAGGACTGGTGCTCTCTGATGCCAGCCATGTGATCCTATTCTCCACCATCTTCCGGACCATTGAACTTTCCTTAAAAGCCATGCTTCTCAGGCTATTGTATGCCTAAGAAACCTCTGGGGAAAGGCTAAAAATGTAGATGGTCCTTTCTAAAAAAGAATACAAATAGTACTTTGGAGGTTGCTGAGAGATTTTTTTAAGGTGGTAATGAGATTCCTTATCACCAACAGTGTGCGTCTAAATTCTGTAATAATCACAGCATGATCAAGGTCATTTATCTCTCTTAGGACACTGGACCTATAAGGCAGAAGTGATATCCGCTTTGAGGCAAGGGAAGGACCTCTGGATGGTGGAGAAAGAGGTGACAAGTCCTCCATGCCCAGGTAACTGACCAGTACCAAGCAGGTGGAAGCCATTACAGCTCATACCCCAACTGGCCCGAGTAACCTGGACACCTGAGGTGACAGGGAAGAACTCTTCCACAGGCTTCCAAGGAACTCTTGTCCCCGCCCCCCCCCCACACACATATTCATCATTCTCCCTGAACTCCTTTTGTTATACCTCCAGTCTTAGGACACTAAATGGTGTGCTGGTAAAATCATGAAGCTTAAGTTACCACATGAAGAGACGGAAGGATGAAGAGCTGAACTGGTCAAGTAATTTATCAGTGATTGGAATGAATGAATGGCTTAGCTCAGGAAAGTGTCATGAAAAGCCCTTTTTTCCCCAGAAAGAATTCAGGAGAAGGATTTTTTTTTTCTCTCTCTAGATTAAGATAATAGGTTAATCAGATGTACCATAACCAGAAAAACGATCAAATTCGCCTTCTGATGGAGGGTGAGGAAACCCCCTTCAGTACAGAAAGTAGAAACTGCCAGAAGGCAAGATCATCTAGGGATTTCAGAGAAAGGGCTTAGTTTCAGGGCACGATATAGAAGGAAGCTCATTAATAACAGCCTCCTGAAAGTCAAGGGACAGAAAGTTAAAAGCTGGGACAGATGATGAGGATTTGGCTTGGGACATGATTAGGTCCGAAGAGTGGAACAAAATCCCCAAATGCATATAAGCTGTTGTTGGCATTTTGGAAAGAGGGCCTGGAACCCAGGAAGAAATTCAAAGCTTTTATAAGATTGTTCCCAAGAATTCCAAGTAACACTGGGCCTTCTTATTCTTAAAAAAATGTAATGACCTGGCCCAAACTCCTTTCCTACCCCAAACTAGTTCATCTATCCACAGCGGTCCTCTCTGAACTCTGATTCCATTGATGTATTTATCTTTCTTCCTTACTTTTTCATGCTTTGTGCACTTCTGCATATTTTTCTATCAAGTTGTAGTCCCTTTTGATTTACTCCAGTATTTCCTATTCTCTCCACTGCCTTGTTTTAGAAAACCTGTTTGCTTTCTGTTTTGCTTTTACTACTTACAAACACACACACACATATTTAAAACAGTTTAGACGGTTTACGGCAGGCAATCAGGTAGAGAATTCAGTCAATCACATTGTCACTTTATAGCCAATGATCACTGCTGCTGTATTCAAGAATCCTCCATTATTTTGCATTTCCTTCCTCTGTAGCCCGTGATCTCTTTCTTCTCCCTACCCACAGCCAGTCTGCTATATTTCCTATGCTAAATATGCACATATCAGGTATAAAACACGTGGTTTCAAATATAAATGCATTTTAATTTAAATGGCATGCTGTGAAAAATCTCTTATCTTTCCATTTGTCTCTATCTCTGAGGTCTTTACAAGTTATATATACATACACATATACATGTCTGTCTTTTGTATGCAATATAGTGTTTTATAGTATGTGTCCACCATATTTAACTTAGGAATCTTTTCCCCTAGCAATGGGTAAGTCTCTACAACCCTTTCTGACCATATTTTATCAGATTTATCCCTGAGTATTTAACCTTTTTGATGCTATTGTAAATAGTATTGGTTTTTTATCTTTTTAAATATGGATTTTATTGAAATCATATGATCAAAATAACACATATGCATAACCCAAAGAATCAAACAATACTCTTAGGCTGACTGTTGTCTTCTTTTTCTCTACCTACCCCTGATTTATTCTTCCCAGAGAAACCACTTAACTTCAATAAGAAACAGCTCAGAGGGACACCTGGCTGGCCCAGTCAGTGGAGCATGAGACTCTTGATCTTGGGGTCATGAGATTGAGCCCCACACTGGGTACAGAGATTATTCTAAAAAAGTCTTAAAAAAGAAAAACAGCTGAGAGTGAGCTTTTTTTTTTTTTTTTTTAAATAATCTATTTTTACTGTTTTTTCCTTATCTAGTTTAGATCTTGGTTGACACCACCCATTGTACATATGTTCTTCTATCCCCACAACATGCTGTATAATCATTTCTTGTTACATTGGTATTCAGTGTTTATACAACTGTGACTGACTACAACTAGTATCCTTCACAGTTGAGGCAAGCAGTCTTGAACAACTTATAATTTCTCCTGGGGTTCATAACTCCTTCAGCTTTTTTCAGTTCTTATCTATAGGTCTTCGACCCATCTCCCAAATCACTGGAAAAGCTAAAAAGCCTCTGTTACACTACATATATCAGGTGTCTAACAATTCTTTGTGAGCCCTCTCTCCTGGACTCTCCACTTATAGACACTTTCTGTTGACTTCATGCAATTCTCTCCACCCATCTCCCTCTTCAACATCGCTGTATTACTTTTTTAACAGCTTTATGGCCACTCTTCAAGTAACAAAACAACCTTTCCCCTCAACAACAGATAGCATCTCTCCTCTTGGCACTTTATAAGATAAGGACATCCCTTCCTTACCACTTATCTTCTCCCCACCTCACCCTTAAAACACTGCCATTCATCAAGCTTATTTTTACATTATCATCCCTGGTAACATTTACATCCTATTCTGTAACAATAACCATACTCCCTTCAAAGATAAAAACCATAAATAGCATTTACATCATTATGGTTATTTAAAAGTTCTTCATTGAATAGCCAGGTCCCCTGCTAGGATTGCATGTCCTTGTCTTTGGCTCCAAAATGAAAGTCTACATGAAATGAAGTCTACTTTCTTCCAGCATATTTAAGTAGGGTTCACTTTTTTCTACTTTTACCATCTATTCAAAATACTGCAGAATTTTTTAAAAAATTTTTTATTGTTATGTTAATCACCATACATTACATCATTAGTTTTTGATGTAGTGTTCCATAATTCATTGTTTGTGCATAACACCCAGTGCTCCATGCAGAACGTGCCCTCGTTAATACCCATCACCAGGCTAACCCATCCTCCCACCCCCCTCCCCTCTAGAACCCTCAGTTTGTTTTTCAGAGTCCATCATCTCTCATGGTTTGTCTCCCCCTCCGATTTCCCCCCTTCATTCTTCCCCTCCTGCTATCTTCTTTTTTTTTTCTTAACATACATTGCATTATTTGTTTCAGAGGTACAGATCTGTGATTCAACAGTCTTGCACAATTCACAGTGCTCACCATAGCACATACCCTCCCCAGTGTCTATCACCCAGCCATCCCATCCCTCCCACCCCACCCCCCACTCCAGCAACCCTCAGTTTGTTTCCTGAGATTAAGAATTCCTCATATCAGTGAGGTCATATGATACATGTCTTTCTCTGATTGACTTATTTTGCTCAGCATAACACCCTCCAGTTCCATCCACGTCGTTGCAAATGGCAAGATCTCATTCCTTTTGATGGCTGCATAATATTCCACTGTGTGTATATGTGTATATATATATATATATATATATACCACATCTTCTTTATCCATTCATCTGTCGATGGACATCTTGGCTCTTTCCACAGTTTGGCTATTGTGGACATTGCTGCTATAAACATCGGGGTGCATGTACCCCTTCGGGTCCCTACATTTGTATCTTTGGGGTAAATACCCAGTAGTGCAATTGCTGGATCGTATAGTAGCTCTATTTTCAACTTTTTGAGGAACCTCCATACTGTTATCCAGAGTGGTTGCACCAGCTTGCATTCCCACCAACAGTGTAGGAGGGTTCCCCTTTCTCCGCATCCCCGCCAACATCTGTCGTTTCCTGACTTGTTAATTTTAGCCATTCTGACTGGTGTGAGGTGGTATCTCATTGAGGTTTTGATTTGGATTTCCCTGATAATACTGCAGAATTTTTATTTCTACTTGGAGGATGGTTTTCTTGTAGTTTTAGTGAATTCTTTTTTTGCCTAGGGTGAGAAACCTGCATTGCCTTTGCATCTTTGTCAAAAAATCAGTTGTCTATATACGTGTTCATGCTATGCTCTTACTACCCTTCTAAGAGCTGTAGAATCTGCAGTTAGATCACCTCTTTCATTCCTGACGTTGGTAATTTGTGTCTTTTTTTCCTGATCAGCCTGGCTAGGTTGGTCAACTTTTCTTTTTAAAAAATATTAAGTAATCTCTACACCTAGGGCTCGAACTCACAACCCCAAGATCAAGAGTCACACAGTCCTCCGACTGAGCCAATCAGGTGCTCCTTCTTTTTGTTTTACTGTTTTTGTCTGTACTGGTTTCTTATTTTCTAGTTCATTGATTTCTTCTTTGATTTTTTTATTATTATTATTTCCTTCTGCTTTGGTTTAATTTGTTCTTTTTAAAATTTTCTTAAGGTGGAAGCTGAAGTCATGGATTTGAGACCTTCTTCTAATATAGGCTCTTAGTCCTATGAATTTTACCCAAATACTGCTTTAGTGGCATCTCACAAATTCTTATATATTATGTCTTCATGTTCCTTCAGTTCAAATACTTCTTAATTTCTCTGTTCATTTGTTTGAACAGTTAGAAACATATTTAGTTTGAAACTACTGGGGAATTTTGCAGGCATTTTTCTGCTAAGTTCTAATTTAATTCTATTGTAGTGAGAGAACGTACTTTGCATAGCTTGAGTCTTTTTAAGTTTGTTGAGACTTGTTTTTATGGCCAGAATGTGGTCCAACTTGGGAAATGTTTCCTTGTGCACTTGAGAATGTATATTCTGTTGAGTGGAGTGTTCCATAAACAGCAATCAGATCTAGCTGGTTGATAGTGTTGCTCAAACCTATCATATATTTGCTGGTATTCTGCCTACATCTTTAATCAATTATTGAGACAGGGTATTGAAATCTCTATAATTGTGAATTTGCCTACTTCTCCTTGATATTCTTTTTGAGTCCTATATTTTGAAGCTCTGTAGGTACATAAACATTTAAGGTTGCTTTGCTCTTCATTGCCTACTTCATCATTATGAAATATGTTTATTCCTGGACACTTTTATCACTCTGAGATGGGTTTTGTCTATTAGTATAGCCAGCCACTCAAGCTTTCTTTTGACTGGTAGCATGGTGTACATATTTTCCATCCTTTTCCTTTTAACCTATTTGTGCCTTTAAATATTTAAAGTGAGTTTCTTTAGAGAATATATAATTTGGTTTTGCTTATCCAATCTTGATAACCTCTACCTTTTTAACTGGGGTGTTTATACCAGTAGCTTTCAATGGGGGGGGGGAGATTTTGTCCCCTCATGATATTTGGCAAAGTCTGGTGACATTTTTGGTGGTCACAACTGGGGATGGGAGTGTGCTACTGACATTTAGGGGGTAGAGGCCAGAAGTGCTATTAAATATCCTATGTGCTCAAGACAGCCTGTACAACAAGAATTATCTGGTATAAATTGTCAGTAATGCCCAGATTGAGAAACCTGGTATTGCCATTTACAGTTTTGTTTTTTAAGATTTATTTATTAGAGAGCAAGTGTGTGCGCACACATACTAGGGGGGGTGGGGTGGGAGGAGCAGAGGGAGAGGGACAGAGAATCCCAAGCAGACTCCCCACTGAGCTCAGAGCCTAACATGGGCCTCGATCTCACAACCCTGAGATCATGACCTCAGCTGAAATCAAGTCAGATGCTTGACCAACTGAGCCACCCAGGCGCCCCAATTGCTATTTACATTTAAAGTGATTATTATTTTTAAAATTATTTTTAAAGATTTTATTTATTTGAGAGAGAGAAAGAGCAGGGGGGGAGAGAGAAAGAGCAGGGGGGAGGGGCAGAGGGAGAGGGAGAAGCAGACTCCCCAGCTGAGCAAGGAGCCCAATGCAGGACTCGATCCCAGGACCCTGGGATCATGACCTGAACCAAAGGCAGACGCGTAACTGACTGAGCCACCCAGGCGCCCCATTTAATGTGATTATTGATATGGTTAGGTTTGAACATATCTTGTTATTGATTTGTCACTTCTGTTCTTTATTCCCCTTTGTCCCCTTTATTGCCCTCTTGAATTGAGTATTTTTTATTTTTTTTATTTTTTTTAGAATTCTACTTTATCTTCTTTGTTGGTCTATTAGCTATAACTCTTTGTTTTATGTTAGTGGTTGCATTAGGGTTTGGGTTTATGGTATCAATCTTTAATACAACAGTTCTTCCATTTATCTCCACCCAGCCTTTATGCTGTTGTGATGCATTTTACTTTTTTGTCTGTTATAAGCCCCACAATACACTGTTGTTTGTGTTAATCAGCCAAACTCTTTTAGAGAGAGACATAAGTAATAATTTTAAAAACCTTACATATTTACCATGTAGTTATAATTTCTGATGTTCTTCATTCCTTTGTGTAGATCCTAATTTCCACCTGGTAGCCTTTTCCTTAAAATTTTTAAATTTAAACTTTTTTTTTTTTTTAAGATTTTATTTATTTATTTGACAGAGAGACAGCGAGAGAAGGAACACAAGCAGGGGGAGTGGGAGAGGGAGAAGCAGGCTTCCTGCAGAGCAGAAAGCCCGATGTGGGGCTCGATCCCAGGACACCGGGATCATGACCCGAGCAGAAGGCAGGTGCCTAACGACTGAGCCACCCAGGCGCCCCTTAAATTTAAATTTTTAAATTAACTTGTGTAGTTCTGCTAGATATGAATTCTTTCAGCTTCTGTATTTCTGGAATTTTTGTTTCTTTTTTGCCTTCATTTTTGAAAGGTTTTTGCTGGGCGTAAGAATTCTGGTTGATAGGGTTTGTTTGTTTTTCCTTTCGTGTGTGTGTGTGTGTGTGTGTGTGTGTGTGTGTGTGTATAACTTTTTTTTTTTTTTGAAGTGTTCCCAGTGGGAAGTCTGATGTCCTTCTTATCTTTGTTCAATGTGCAGAATGTCTTTTTTTTTATCCTTTCTTAAAAAAGAGCTTTCTCTTTATTGCTGATTTTGAGCAGTTTGATTATCATGTGCCTTGGTGCACTTCTCTTCATGTTTATTGTGTTTGGGTTTGTGGGGCTTCTTGGATCTGTGGGTTTATAGTTTTCATTGTGTTTAAGTTTTGGGTCATTATTACTTTTAAATTTTTTTTCTTGTCTTTCCTTCTTCTTCCTCCCAGAGATTGCAGCTGCCCATGCACTAAAGCCATATTGGTAAATCCTCTAAACTTTTTCTTTTTTTCCTCTTGACTTTTATTAATAGATGGTGATACTTCTCTTAATCCTCCTATTCCAATTTTTGAGTTCTACATTCCATTTCTTCAGCCCTTTCTCCTCTGAGTTCTCCAACTAGGATCTCCATGTTATTGCTTTGCCTTTGGTTGGGTAATTTTGTTTTTGACTGTATAATTTTGCTATAAATGTGAACTATTAAATTTATTTAAACATTATATCTTCAAACCAATTATTTCTACTTTGTTCTTTTTAATTGCCACTTGATTCTGTCTTATATTATAACAACACTTATTTTTTAGAAAATATTACTCATCTATTTTAAACTATTCCTCTGTATCCATACATTTTCAATCACTTCAGTAGCCTCTCAAGATCTAGGATGAGGAGGATAACAGAAACCCATGCTAGTTCTCTGTCTTATCAATGGTATAACATTTTGAATTTATTAACCTATATAATACTTCCTATGTTCTATAGAAATACTCAAATTTTTTTCCTAGCAATTAACCAATCTTAATTTAGATTTCTTTATTATAAAAAGTTAGAACTTATAACCCCACAGTTTGACAAAAAAAGGTAAGTTTGACAGAGTGGGAGGTTATAAAATACAATGATGTGCTCATGCAGTATAAAACTTAAGTGTGGTGTGTGTGTGTATATATCAAAAATTGGGACTCCCTTTGACGAATCTATGCCTAGAATATATTTCAAAATATAATCAAGATGTATATATAAGCTATTCTTGGTGTTCTTAGCAATAACCGAAATACAACTCAAATATCCAAGTAGAACACTGGCCCAATCAATAACGACCCTGTCACAAAGTAAAATACATAATATATAAAATATACATATTAGTTTTACTGATATATATAAATATACATACTGATATGTATCAGTAAAATTGATGAACCAGATTTATATTTACTCATATAAAGACCCCCAATTTTGTTGTTCAAAGGAAAACACTTAAAGTATAATCACTTTCACAAGTTGCTAGATCTATACAGAGCTATTTTAAAGAACCTTAAGGAAAATCAAGCTTTGGTCCCTGCTTAGAATTTCATGTGATTCTCTTTAGATTCTTTAAGCTTTTCTGTTTTGGTAATTACAATTTTAACTACTTTTTTTTTTTTTTTTTTTAACAGTCACAAATATAAGTATTTCAAATTTACAGAAATTTTTCATGGGCCACATGTTGATCACCTAAATTCTTGTACTTGGAGAACACGTCTCATTCCTCCACCCCCACTTCCTGTCCTATCTCTCTGAAGTTCCCAGTCACTGAGACGTTCTCTTCTCCTGTACCCTACTTACTAATGATCTTGATGTTTGTTGTAATGCCTGGATTTAATTTTATTTTCCTCCTATTGTTTTCCTACTAGCATGTCAGCCAGCACTAGTGAATTATCATGCCCTTAATGAATCTGAGAATATTGTCAGACAAAGCTCTCACCATGCTAAATATAAAAAAAATTGTACTTCTGTCCAGTGTTATGAATGTGAGGACTGCAGCATGTCTTTCAACCATATCTCCCATCTTACTGGACATCAGAGAATTCACAAGGTAGAGAAAGCCCACAGACAGGGTGAGAACACAAAGGCCTTTAGGCATTGCTCATCATTTACAACACTCCAAAGAATTTATATTCTAGATCAATACTTGGAGTGTAACCAATGTGGCAAAACCTTTAACAGCACTTCCAAGTTTATTCAACACCAGAACGTGCACAGTGGACTGAAGCCATACAGTTGTGGTGTGTGTCAGAAGGCCTTCAGGTTTCTCTCCTCCTTTAAGACCCACGAGAATTTCACATCGGCAAGAGACCGAACCTGATTCTCCATCACAAACCTCCCACTCAAAAGAAACTCTTTACCTGTAAGTCTTGTGGGAGGGCCTTTGACAGTTTCTCAGAAAAAATGCAACACCAAAAAATTCATATTAGAAAGAAATATTACACGTGTAATTATTGTAAAAAGGACTTCAGTCCATACTCGAAATTTATCCTACATCAAAGAGTTCATACTGGAGAGAGACCCTACAAATGTAACGACTGTGAGAAATCCTACAAAAGCAGCTCAAATCTTAAAAAACATCAGAAAATTCATACTGGAGAGAGGCCCTTTTCATGTAATGAATGTAAAAAGACCTTTACCCAGCACATAGATCTTCAACGTCATCAACACATCCATACTGGAGAGAAACACTACATGTGTAGCAGTTGTAAAAAGACCTTTGTCCGTTTCTCAGATCTAACTCAACATCGAAGAACTCATACCGGAGAGAGCCCTTACCAGTGTAATGTTTGTAAAAAAACCTTTAAATATCACTCAAACCTTACTAAAGATCAGAAAATTCATTCTGAAGAGAAGCCTTTTACATGTGACGAATGCCAAAAGACCTTTCGCTATTGCTCAGACTTTCATCGACATAAAAACATTCACACCAAAGAGAAACTCTATAAATGTAATGAATGTCAGAAGGTTTTTAACAATAATTCAAATCTTCATAAACACAAGAAAATCCATACCGGGGAGAAACCTTTTGTATGTGATCAATGTGGAAAAGCTTTTAGCTTAAACTCAAAACTTACTCGACATCAGAAAACTCATGATAAAAAGAAACCCTAAAAATACAGAAGATGCAGAAAGGCATTTAGAAAGCACTTACCTTTGGGTTCAATCTCCAATTCTAACAAAAGAGATCAATGTGGAAAGGTTTTTAGTCAAAGCCCAATTCTGTGTAAAATATTTGAGAAATAGAAATAAGTATATGGTGAAGAAACAGGGAGATGTGATTAGAAATGTACTTATATTGCACGGACTTGCTTCTTCGAGCAAAAATGGCTAAATGTGTTCAACCGGAACTTGAAATTGGATAAGGCTGTTCCTATCATGAGAAGTAGGCTAAGAGATGGAGCAAAAAGGACATTTATTTTGTTGTCTGTTCATATTCTGTTTTCACTGGATGAATAAAAAGTGTATTTTCAATGGAGGCAGCTGTCTAAAAATGTAAACTTTTGTAGGGAGATGATGCAACGCGAATCTAAGCATAAATAAGGAAAACAAAAGCCTTCTCTTTGGAATCACAACTATCAGAAAAGAAGAAACTTTGCCAGGGGACAGTGAAAAATGAAAAGCTAATCATGACTAAAGAAGCTAAAGGATAAAGAGTTAAGAGGGTAGACATGAGAAATATAAAGGTCACTGGTTGCGGGGTAGGGGGGCGGTGAGGGCTTCTGCTGTTAGTCTGAATGGATAGAACTCTGGAACTCCCAGCTTCCCTGAATAGTTAGCACCATCCTTAGATGTATTTAGACAACCAAAAAGGGGTGGACAGATTGCACCAATTCTAGTTAGATTCAGGACACGGAGAATCTATTACTTGTAGTGTTATTTGAAATAAGTTGATTTCCTGTATGCTTTAATGAATAAATGCTAAGTTTTCTAGTATATGCTAACACTGGTGTATAATGTTGAATCCATTCAGGCCTTGGGTCAGAAATCTAATTACACTTCCCTCCATCTGTTCCTATCACCACTGTGGCAACTTGGCCACGTTCAGCCAAGTGGGACAGGAGTGGTCTCACAAGTCTGTTTAAGGACTGGCCCCAATGCACAGAAAGTGATGGGAAGACAACATTCAGTTTCTTCTTTGCAGGGGGAGTCATTCTCACCTCTCTCTGCTTTCCCAGATATTACAGTGGCTGCCACAGAACTAAATTGTTGTGATCCCCAGATGTGGCCCCTCCTTGTCCTATTACGTGTTTATCTCTAAGAAAGTGACATATATATAGGTTACCTTTTGCAAAAAGACCCCTTATAGCTTTAAAGGTTAAGTTATATATAAGCTGAAAATGCAACTGAATTAAGTTTTAAAATGAGTACAGAAGAAACATTATCAATACAACTATGGAAATAGAAGTGGTTGTTGGGATAAAGAGAAAAAATTGGGCACTGGACTCCTTACTAATTCTGGTTCTTAAAATTCTAGGTTAGAGTTAAAACTAAACAGGAACTATTTCATGTGTTTCAAATCTTAAGATTTCCAACATGGCTCCTATCAGGGTCAAATTGATAATTCTAAAGTCTGTATTAGAAGAAGAGAAAAGAAAGAAGCTTCATAGAACAGACTAGAACAGCTTGTTCTGAAAAGTCTAGAACTCCAAATTTGCCATCACTAGACTCAATAGAAACCTAGATCTCAATAAAAAATTCTTAACATCTATTCTTTGGATCTGCTGCCATGTTTCCTGGGGGCTACCACTAATTATAAGCCATAATTCTCCAATTATATGAAAAAGAAAAAATAAAAGGCTAGCCATTATGCAAAAGTTAGCCTATTTAAGACACTGTAAGAATTCCAGCACAAATTTTTATTTTCTGTTTATTTCCAACTGGATTTTAATAACAAAACCATATGAGATATTTATATCATTTAAGTAACTGGAGTTGTTGGTATGATAAAGAAGGGAGAAATTATAAATGCTTGTATTTAAGCTTAAAATGTCATCTGAACACTAACCTAGTGTATATACAGCTAATGTTTTTGTTTTTACTCATTAAATCCTTATTTACATTGAGTTTTCATCGTCACACATTTGAGGATATAATCTGTTTGTGGGTTGACTTAGGTTTAAGTCTTAACCCCCATGTGCAGGGGGTTTCTCCATTACTCTCACACGACTACCACACTCATGACACTTCTGACACCAGCTGTGGGGGGAGGAAGGGCTCCCACACCAAGCAATTCTGTGACGTGAGCCAGGTGTCCTATAATTTAGCTCAATTCTGATGCTATTTACTTGGAGATAAGATAGTGTCAGATCCTATGGGTCAAGGGCTCAGTCCCACAGGACTGCCCCCCCCCCGTGCCAATCACAAGTCCAGCTTGTCACGTGTGCTGACCCATCAGCTATAAATCAGAGGTCTATGGCCCCTTCTACAGTTTGATTAATTTGGTAGCACAGATCATAAAACCCAGGAAAAGTTTACTGCTGCTTACCAGTTTATTATAAAAAAATAACAAAGGGTACAGATGAACATCCTACTGGAAGAGAGGTGTAGGACCAAGTATGTGAGAGAAGAGGTATGGGGCTTCCATGTCCTTTCTGGGGGCACCACTCTCCCAGCACCCCCATATGTTCATCAACCTGGAAGGTCTCCAAAGCCCATGCGATTGGGATTTTTAAGGAGGCCTCATTGTGTAGGCATGATGGATCATTAACTCAATTTTCAGCCCCTCTCCCCTCTCTGGAGAATGGGGTGTGGGCTGAAAATTCCAAGCTTCTAACCATGGCTTAGTCTTTCTGGTGACTATCCCCCAACCAGGAGCCCACCAAGAGCCCCCTCATTAAAAGAAAAGACACCACTGTCAGCTATGAGACTCTAAAGGATTTGGGAGCTCTGTGCCAGGAACTGGGAGCAGAAATCAATATACATCTTTTCTATTCTCTCACACCCTGGTACCTGCAAATGTGACCTTATTTAGGAATAAAACCTTTGCAGATATAACCAAGATGAGGTCAAAAGCCAGTCAATGATAATTACTATTAGATGAATGTTTTAACTTTATTAAAGATTAAATTATCTCTGTGAAGACCATTCAACTTGCACAGAATGCAAAATTGGAGTAAGTACACAGCATACTGTAATCTGTGTACACCATACAAGCAATGTTGGATATTTACATGAAATCAGTTGCTACCTCTCAGACGATTTGGGGATTCGGGGGGGAGGGTCTAAATTTAAAAATTAGCAAACTAGATTATCATGGGCTACAAGAGTATCCATGTAATACCTTCATAGACAGGAAATCTGCCGGCTGCTAAGTCTGTCTCTATTACACATTCTGAGGAAATAACCACAGGATGGGCCTGTGGTTCAACTGATGGAAATAAATCCTTTGCGAGGTAGACTCAGGCCCAAACTCCATCTGTCTCGTGACCATTACAGAAGTCCCTACTCTGACATGGCGGTGTTTGGGAATCAAAGAATTAGCATTATATTGGAGCCAACACCTAATGACCCTTGGAGGTCCGAGTATTTCCCTTTCTCCAGGGCATAGTTACGCTGGTAAATAACCACAGCTCCCTCTAGGAAGGCCTGGAGGAAGACTCACACTGTTTCCTATGGGTACATTGCAGGCCCTTATTCAAAGGTCCTCCCTGAAGCTACTTTGGGCCTAGGAGTGGACTTAGGTTTGGGAACTGAAGAAGGTACAGTGAATCTCCACTATAATCACTCATCAGGCTTCTGTCCGGGAGACCCAGACATTTTCCACTTGTATGTCAAGCTATACCTTAGAAGGCTGCCCATATTCGAGTCTCCATGACCAATTAGCCGTCACCAGCAGGCCAAAATCCTCCGATTACCACTCTGCCCTAAGGCATGTTATGATCACTGTCCACTGTGTCTCCAAGGGTTGGATGCTGACACCTGGCCTCTGCCACTCCAGGATCTTATTATTTCCATTCTGACAGTCTGTTTCCTGGGGCCACTTCTGGCACCAAATATGCAATCAGTCCTGTTAGGAAGCAGTGCATTCAAAAGGCATGAAAGAAAATGGGATGTAGAGATTCTTTACAAGTGTGGGCAGGGCTGGGGGAAACTGACAAGGATGGTGGGGGACACACAGGGCTAGCAACAGGGGGAAGTGTCCACTGTTCCTACCTTGAAGAGGACAGGGGAGTGTGATGACTTTGTAATGTGTCACGTTGGCTTGGCTGAGCTATATTCCCCAGAATTCCCTTCCCTGTACATTTCCAGTGAGGTCTTAGGTGAAATTTGGAAGGGTGGAGGTGGAGAAGTAGTTATCAGAGTCCATTTGAGCCGCTGTGACACAATGTCACAGACTGGGTAGCTTACAAGCCACAGAAATTTATTTCTCCAAGTTCTGGAGGCTGAGAAGTCCAAGATGAAGGTTCTTCTGGTGAGGGCTCTCTTCCTGGTTCACAGCTGGGGCCTTCCCACTGTGCCCTCACATGGTGGAAGGGGAGAAGGGTCTCTGTGAGGGTCTCTTTCTTTTTCTGAAAATTTTTAAGTTTTTTAAAAAAGATTTTATTTATTTATTTGAGAGGTGAGAGAGAGAGAATGAGCACGAGTGGGGGGGAGGGGCAGAGGGAGAGGGAGAAGCAGACTCCTCACTGAGCAGGGCAACAGACACGGGGCTCGATCCCAGGGGGTCTCTTCCATAGGAACACGGATCCCACATTATCTCCCAAAGGCCCTACTCCCTAATACCATCACCTTTGTGGGCAAGGATTCAGCATATAAATTTGGGGAGGATGCATTCACATCATAGCAGCTGTCATTTGGTTTTTTTGCTCAGAAAGGCTTCTGTAGCTCACATATGTTGTTGCTTATCTGCTGGCTCTCCTTGCTGGCATGGGTCAGTAGACAGGCTGCTCTACCTTCCCCAGTACACCCCTCCCTCGAGCTACCAGGCCATTTCTCTTACCTTTAGTACAACTTCTTGAAAGAGTTGTTTGTATTCATTGCTCCCCGTGTGTCTCCTGCCATCGTTCTTGAAACCACTCCATTTATGCTGTGATTACCTGTGGTAGCCAGCCTCTAAGATGGCCCCAGTAGTCCCCACCTCCTGCTTTCCTGCCTTTGTGGGGTCCCCTCCCACCTAATATCAAGGTGGGTCTGTGTGACCAATACAGCACGGGGATTATGATAGTTATCACTTCCACAGCCAGGCTAAAGGGAAACTGTGGCTTCTGCCTTGCTCTCTCTTGGGTCCCTCACTCTGGGGATTGCCAGTCATCATGTGGTGAGGCCACTAAAGAAGCTCTATGAAGAGGTCAAGTGACGAAGAACGGAGGCCTCCAGCTAACAGCCATGCAAGGGAGCCATGTTGGAAGTGCACCCTTCAGCCCCAGTCAAGTCTGGAAATGACTGTGACTCTGATCAACATCTTGATGGCTAACTCATGAAAGACCCTGAGCCAGAACCACCTCCGTTGCTTCCAGATTCCTGAACTACAGAAACTCAGTGAGATAATCAATGTTGGTTGCTGTCTTTAAGTTGCGAAGTTTGGGGCAATTCGTTACACAGCAATAGATAACTAATATTACCCTGCGTTATGGGTTGAAGCACTAACCCCCAACACCTCAGGATGTGACCTTATTTGCAGCTTAATTAGTTAAGATGAGGTCATACTGGAGTAGAGTGGGCCCTGGTCCAATGCGACTAGAATCTTTACATAAAGGGGAAATTTGGACAGAGACGTGCAGGAAGGGAGAATGCCACGTGAAGACTGGGTGATGCTCTCATGAGCCACGGAACTACCAGAATGCAGGAGAGAGGCCTGGGGCACATTCTTCCCAAGAACCTTCAGAAGGGAGCAAGGCCCTGCAATCCCTCGTCCTCAGACTTCTAGACTTCAGAACTGTGGTACAATAGATTTCTGTTGTTCCAAACCACCCAGTTTATGGTACTTGTTATGGCCCCCGTAGAAAACAAATATACCCTCCATGCAATGTCCTTTTTTTGCCTTTGGCTACTTTTAAGATTTTTCTCTTTATTAAATTTGGCTTTGATTTTTACATGTCTTGAAATTTGACTTTGATGTGCCTTGTGGTTTTGTTTTTACCCTGCTTGGGGTTCAGTGAATTTCTTGGATTTGTAGATTTACCGTTTCTATCAGATTTGAAAAACATTCTTCCCAACACATAGTTTTTCCATCTGTATAATGTTAAATATAAACAGTAAAGAAAAACAATACAGTAATGGGCAGAATCTTGTGTTGCCACAGAACCCAAAGCAAGCAGGGAAGCAGAAGGCATAACTGGACAGACAGCTAACATGCAGACCTTTAGCACATGAAAATTTCTGAAACATACAAAGCAAGAAAGTACTAGAACTGAGGGGAAAATATAGACAACTTTGGTACAATTTAAGAAAAAAATTCCATCAATAAAGAATATAGTTTTTTTGTTTTTTTTAGGTAGGCCCCATGCCCAGCATGGAGCCCAGTGTGGGGCTCAAACTCATGACCCTGATATTAAGACCCAAGCTGAGATCAAGAGTCAGATGTTTAACCAACTGAGCCACCCGGGCACCCCAAGAATATAGTTTTAAAGTGAAAGATAATAAAATCCATTCTCAATAGCAACCAAGGCTTTGAAGTAACTATGAGTAAGTTTCAAAAAAAAGAGCAACACACACACATATAGACACACGTACATTTACATATATGTACATATTCATAATACATGCCTACACACCTGCGGATGTATACATATGCCAATTTTACCACTTGGATAAACCCGCTTCATCTTCCCTGGGGCAGAATGCACAATGTGGCAGAGGCCAGGAACGGGCTTAGGGAAAAATCCCACTCATGGACATGAGGATTTGAAGGAAAAACATCTCCTACTAACTTAATGGCAATCCTGCCTTCCTGCATGTATACATCCAACGTAATTCTAATTGGCATTACAGAGGCCTTTTTTTTCCCTCAGAATTTGGTAAGCGAATTCTAAAGAACACTTCAATGAACACATTTATTAGAAAAAAGAAACAGAAACAGGAACCCTGTCTGTTGACATATTCAAACCACTGACAGAATAGGGGTGAGTGGATACCAAGCAACACCAACACCAGGGGGACCAACCCTTTCTGGATTCAAACACCATCAGCATTCTCTTTACTACTCAAATCTGCTTCTCTCTGCATTTTTCTTTTCCTACTGCAATTGCTCTTTTCTTGACTTGGCTGCAGGGAGCTTCAGGATCACATATTAGCTGTCCTGTGTCTCTCTCTCATCACAAAAGTCCCACGAGGGCTTTGGTGAGCTCGGCTTTATCAAATGCTTACCTGTGGCATTCCCACTGTGGGGCCTGGGGGGTGGAGTACCAGGAAGTCCTCTTAGTTGGCGCCTCTGCAGATAAAGGGGTAAGAATCTGTTACTAAAAGGCTAAGGAGTCCGGGAAGACAAAACCAACCTGTCTAATCTGAGCATTGAAAACACCATAAATTGAAAGATTGTAAATTAATTATCGTAGGAACAATTGATACCGATTTGTAATGAAATAAGGTTAGATCCTCACACCTCATCACATATATTGTCAAGTAACAGAGTGGAGAAGACTTGACTAATTTCACTTAAATAACGTTTCATTATTTTAAAAGGGAGGCACACTTGGCATAAAGTCTGATTGTGGAATGTTTTAATAACTCACACTGAATGTTTCACCACATGGATTAAACACACTCTATTTCTCTCCTGTGTGAGTTCTCTGATGTTGTAATAAGGGCTGATATATGGCAGAAAAATGTCTCACATTAATTGCATTTATAAGATTTCGCTCCTCTGTGCATTTTTATAAGGCTTTAGCATTCTGTAAATTATTTGATGTGTTACTTTGTTGGTCATTGCTTCTCCGGAATTTACCCCTTAGGAGCTTTCTGATGTAAAAGGAAGTTTGATTTGTGGCACAATGTTCTCTTGCATTTATTACATTCGTAGGGTTTCTCCCCTGTGTGTATTTTCTGATGTTCAGTAAGAGTCCTCAGCCGACGGTAGGTTTTTCCACATTCACTCCATTCATAGGGTTTCTCTCCTGTGTGAATTCTCCGATGTACTCTGAAGGCTGACTTACGGCAGGAGGATTTCCCACATTTGTTACAACCATGTAGTTTCTCCCCAGTGTGAGTTCACTGATATTCAATGAAGGAGAACTTCTGGGAGAAGGTTTTCCCACATTTGTTACACTCCTCGGGTCTCTCTCCTGTGTGTGTCCTCTGATGGTGAGTGAGGGCTGACTTCTGGCAGCAGGTTCTCACACATTCAACACACGCGTACGGTCTCTTCCGTGTTCAACAAGGTGTGAGTTTTTGCTGATGGCATCCCCATGTTCATTACACTCAAAGAGATTCTCCTTTGTGTGTGTTCTCTTATGTTTGTTGCGGTCTGACTTCACCATGAATGTTCTACCACATTTATTAAACACACCATGTTTCTCTCCTATGTGAGTTCTCTGATGTATAGTGAGAGTGGACTCATGACAGAGAAATGTCCCACATTCATTACATATGGAAGATTTCTCTCCTCTGTGAGTTATCTGATGTGCAATGAAGGCCAATTTAGCACACAGAAATTTTCCACATTGACTACATTCATAGGGTTTCTCCCCTGTATGAGTTCTCTATGTACAACTAGGGTGGGCTTCTTAGAAAAGGTTTTGCTACATTCACTGCATTCATTTGATTTCCTTTCTGCACACACCCTCTTCTGTGTAATGAGCTGCCCTTCTGAAGAAGGTTTCCCCCCATTTATGACAGTCAAGAGGTTGTTATTTCAAAGTCTGAATGTTCTGGTGCAGAATAAAGTCTTCATTTTGACTTTTGGCTTTCCTAACTGGATCATATTTGTGGTTTTTGTTTTGTTTTGTTTTTTTACTCCAGAATGACTTTTCTCACACTTAGAGTGGTAGTTTCCTATAGCCACTGTATTCATCAGGAATCTTTTTAAAATAGCTTTTCAGGGGTGCCTGGGTGGCTCAGTTGCTTAGGCGTCTGCCTTCCACTTGGGTCATGATCTCGGGGTCCTGGGATCGAGCTCCACATCGGGCTCTTTGCTTAGTGAGGAGTCTGCCTCTCCCTCTGCCCCTCCCCAACACTTGTGTTCTCTCTCCCTCTCTGTCTCAAATAAATAAATAAAATCTTAAAAACAAACAATTTAAAAAAATTTTTAAATAGCTTTTCATCACAACAATTACTTCTGAATTAGTTTTCAAATTGGCTCCACAGGGATCATATTTGTAGGATATTTTTCTTGAGGGAACAATATTCATGCCCAGATTAAATGTTTTCCCAAATACATTATTTCTTTCTGTAATCAGTGTTTTATTATTGAGGCATAAAATTTGCCTCAAATGCTGCTTTGGATTTCCTTGTCTTTCTCTAAGACATCACCAACTTCTAGGAAAGAGCACAATTAACAGTAACTTGTGAGCCCTTACACATTTGCTATGAAATGAGAGTTACAACTGCCTTGCAGTGGGGGATTCGACTTCAGGCCCAGCCTCCCAGAATTAAGGACATTTCAAGGGCAAAATCTCCTCTGTGGTTGATTTAGGGGAAAACAAAACCAAAAACCAAACCAAAACCAAACCCCCACTCAACCCCCCAGCCTGTTTCATAGGGTGAAGGGAAGAGGAAACTACCTTTGGCACAGAACAAGTAAGACAGTCACAGGGAACAGTGAGCACAAAGCAAACTGCGGGTAAGGCTGACAGAGGCCTGAGTAAGATAGGCAGGAGTCGAGGAAGCACTTGGAGAAGACAGGGAGACAGTGAGACCTGGACACACAGACCTCACTGACCCTTGTCAGTAGGACAAAGAAACAAAAAGCAGGTGTGAATCTGAAATTTTGGCAGTGACACGGGAACTCTGGAATTTGCACAAATTAAAAGGAGAATGTGGGCTGAGCAGGGCGGGGACTACGGTGAGGCAAGCATGACGTCTAGAGCACGTGCATGACCCTGAGAGAGTGAGTGTTTTCTTAAATTTGTGCCCGAGACACCTTGTTTGCCTCACCATAGTCCCCACCCTCGTGGGGCTGAGAATGGAAAGTGAAACTGCAATTTCTCAGTTAAAGGATAGAGAGAAAAATGGAAAGTAACTAGTCAGATCATGTAAATCAAGCAAGATTTCTTTTTCTTTTTTAGAGGTGGGGAGGGGAAAAAGGACAGAGAGAATCTTAAGCAGACTCTGTGCAGAGCGCGGAGCCCAACGTGGAGCTTGATCTCACAACCCAGAGATCGTGACCTGAGCTGAAATCAAAAGTCGGACGCTTGACCGACTGAGCCACCCAGGCGCCCCAAGATTTATTTCTCTCAAGATGGATCTATGAATGTCTGAATATACAACAAGTCTATGACAACGGCCAGTGGGGGGGTGGTCAGGTAGGCAACAGAGAATGCCACAGAAATAATGTGCAAGGTACGGTGAAGGAGGGACTGGGTTCCGGGGATACGTAACTTAGTGGCAAAAATCTTTATAAATTTTTCAATTAAAGAGAAGAGTACATTTATTTGGGGATGATGTTTTATGTATCTGCAGCATGACAATGATCTAATCCTCCATTACCTCCCAAGGTCTGGGGCCTATAAAAAGAGATTCCTGAGAAACATTACAAAGATGCCAACTATGATCAGTAACGGCTTTGGAACTCTCCTTTCCACTGATTTCCACCTACTCTGATCAGTTACTCACCTGGGTAGTTCTGACCTGAGAATTCCTCCACTATCCACGGCTCTTCTCCTTGCCCCAGTTTGAAGATCACATCTGGTTTGCTAACATGATACCCTGTTAATGGGAAATAACACAGAACTTGGACCAAGCTCTTTGGACTTCAGGGACTCTGAAGGATGAAGAGAGCACAGCTTTAGAAGCTACGTGATGAGGATGCCCAGCAATTCATCAATAAAGCTAGAACATTTGGAGGAAGGTTGGGAGGGGCAGTGGATACACACACACAGTTCTACTGCCTAAATCATCTTTCTTCCTGATGCTCAAGGCTAAATAATTAAATTCAACATGTTTTTGTGACACAGAGCAAATGCATGCTCTTGGGAGCTAAACAGGGAAGCTGCACTCACCCACGGAGACCAGCTGTCTGTAGTTTTCCAGAATCACAGCCCTGTCCAGGAACCTCCGAGCAGGACACAGTTGCTGCCACTCCTCCCGGGTGAAGTCCACAGTCAGGTCCTTGGATGAAACTGATCTCTGAAAGAATATGTTCAATCCAAGGTGAATAGAATCCCATTGGATTCCTGGGGTGCTCCCTACCCTTCACTTTGTAGACTGCTGTTGTGAATAGTGGAAATCCATAGAGATATTTGTTAGCAAGAACTGGAGTCTTATGATCAAATTTATATTTTAGAAGCAATGCTCTAGAGTACAGGGGTCAGCAAACTACAGTCTGTGGGTCAAATCCAGCCCACTGGGAGCCAAATTAGGCCATGCCCACTGGTCGACACATTACCAACCTGCCTTCACACCACAGTGACTGTGTTGAGTGGATGTGACAGAGACCATGTGGCCCTTTGAAACAATGTGTGCTCTCCCCAACCCTAGAAAAATGGCAAATGGCTTAAAGGTCAAATTAGAGGGAAAGAAAGCTAGGACCGCACTGTGAGTCATGCCCATAGGTAGTTCTAGTGGGGGTGGGAAGGAGGGAATAGACCCTACACGATGAGGAACAAGGGGATTTGGCCTCTAACTGGTTGTGGGAAATGTAATGTCCAGATTATTTTGCATGATCAGCTGGTAGTACTGTATGCTGAGATTAGGAAGACAAAACCAAAAAAGAACTGACCACAGAAAGCTAGTGCATTGCTATTTAGAATGTTACGCTTGGGTCTGTGGAGCATACAAGTAGAGATGTCCAGCTGGATATTTGGTTCTGAGCTCAGAAGACGGAGAAGACAGAGTGGTAGCAAAAGCCACACTGAAGGCGTAAATAACAGAGAAGACCTCTATGAACCAATACGGAGTGATTTTCGGGCTATATTGTTAAGTGAAGAAAGCAAAGTGTGGAAGAATATCTATAGTATGCTACCTTTAATATAAGAAAGAAGGGGATATAAGAAAATTTACAGCTGACCCTTGAACAACGTGGGAATTAGGGGCACTCATCCCCTGCACAATCGAAAATCCATGTGTAACTTTTGACTCTCCCCAAAAACTTAACTACTAATAGCCCACTGTTCATCCAGAGCCTTACTGATTACATAAACAGCTGATTAACACATACTTTGTATGTTATATGTATTTTATACTGTATCCTTGAATAAAATAAACTAAGCTAGAGAAAAAAAAAGTTATTAAGAAATATAAGGAAGAGAAAATACATTTATAGTACCGTGCTATATTTATTAAAAAAAAAAAACAACTCTGCATGGAGCACTGGGTGTTATGCGAAAACAATGGATCGTGGATCACTACATCAAAAACTAATGATGTACTGTATGGTGACTAACACAATAAAATTAAAAAAAAAACTGCATATAAGTGGATCCACACAGTTCAAATCCCTGTTGTTCAAAGGTCAACTGTACATGTAGCCACTTGTGTGTAAGAAAGATAAACAAAAAGATAAACCGGAAACCAATGAATGGGTTACCTTCCAGAGGTAGGTGGGAACAGATGGGAAGAATAGAGGAGGAGGAATGGGGAGATGGATGGGGGGAGGTGACAGTTTTCTAAGTATATCTTTCCATATAGTTCTGATTCTTAGAACTATGGTGATAGCACACACCCCCAAAATAAATATAATCAACCAGGATGTGGAATCGAGGCCCCATATGGAATATAAACAGTAACAAATGAACCTAACTATAATAAAATTAAGTAACTACAGTGAAGGGGTTTGAGAAAGAAAGTAAGCAACTTTGGAGAAGAGGGTTTTGACTACATTGTATAAGGCTAAAGAACTGTATGCAGTGACATTCTAGTTGGGAAATTCGTTTTTCACATGGGGTGTGGATCAGCGATTCTTTAACAACCTCATGTGTATACTTGAATGAGCAAATAAGTAAATATAATGTAGATTGTGACAGCCAGGTTTCTCCCTGTCAGACAAAGAGGTTATAAATAAGAAAAAGAAAAGGCTAGAATGAACCCAAGAAAACGACTGGCCAGTAAAGTGTCAAGGTCACGAGAGACAGAGAAAGACTATTCAAGATTGCAGGAGGCTAAGGAGACATGACAACCAAATGCAATGGGGGAGCCTAGGTTGGATCCCTGAGCTGAAAAGGACATTCCTGAGACAACTGGCAAAATTTCAGTAAGATGGAGAGTAGCACTGTATTAATGTAATTTCCCTGGTTTTGATCGTTGTGCTGTGGTTTTCAAAGATCAGGAGAAGCAGAGTGAAGGGTATGTGTGCTTTGTGTATGATTTTTCTAATTCTTTTGTAAGTCTAAATAAATAAAATCTTAAAAAAAAAAGATCTGAGCATATTACCATACTCCATTTTACATTTGAACACACAGTATTTTTATACTTTTTATACAGGGAACACTGTATTTAGTTCAGATTGGAACTTCAGGGATTTCCACTTCTTTTGAAAAATACTGCTAATGGCCATCCTGCTCACGGGACTTGAATCATGAAACATCGCACCCACATCCGTGGGAATTTTTAACTGTCACATTCACAGTGATTCTACCTACAGGTACACACATCAGACTACCTCTCTGACTTAGTATAGTTGTATGTGAGTGTTCCATACTAAAATACATACTAACTCCTTTTTTAATTAATTAATTCAATTAGTTTGCTTTTATCCCTTTACATCAGAGAATTTTACTGATTTTTAAAAATTATGCAAGTAGGTTCTATTACCCATGATTTCCAAAATAAGATGAAGGGAAGATGGGTTTTAGCTAGGATGTCTAGGAAACAGAGCTGACTCTTATATGGGGGGCTCCAGCCAGAGCAGTGAGGGTGGAAAGAAAGTACGTAAGCAACGAGGGGTGACAGGTGGCACCACCCTGCCCACCACTTCACTACACGCCCAGACAGGCAGCAGGTCTCTGAGCAGGAGCATTCAGCCAACGCGTGGGACCTCTCCACAAGGGCCACATGGATAGTACGTGGAACAGTGAAAGGAGAGAAAACGTATCTGTCCACTTGCTTCTCATTTCCCACTTCCCTTCAGTCAAGGTTCACCCCGAGATGAGTTAACTTGCCCACACTTCCGGGCTGCATTGTCTGGTTCCAGGATGTCTCCCCGGGGAGGCCAGATACCCCACTTCCTGTGTTGTTTTATCCGGGTCTATAGGAGGGGCAGCCCGGCATGGGTGGAGTATTGACGGAGAGATAAAGGAGATGGGTGAACATGAGGTTTGTGTCCTAAGAGACATTATAGAAAGTGTCCTGGGTCTGACGGTGGTGAGAACCCCTCCCCATGCTTTGTGTTGTCTGTGTAATGTCTAGCTCCTTCCCCAGCTTCTGAGCTCCCCGAGGACAGGGACAAGATCTCTTTTATTCAAGCTGTATCAAGAGCATCGTGCCGTGCATAGTGTGTGGCATATACCGGCTTGATCGATATGTGGCTGTGGAATGAAAGGTTCGTAGTGGTAGGAATTAAAAAGAAGAAAAAACAGGTCATGACATGAATAGCCTTATCAGTCATACCAATGACCGAAAGAGCCTGGAACCACTGCAGCAATTTCTGTATTAAGAGACGTGACTAGATTGGCATTTTAGGGGGATCACTCAGCGTGAACAAGTCTTCTCGTAGGGAAGGGAAGGAGGCAGGCAAACGGAGAGTTATGATAATCCAGGAGAGAAAAACTGAGGCAGGGGAAGAGGGGATGGAGGACAAAGAACAAATTCCAGAAACGTTTACGAGACAACATTCGCAAGACTTGATAACTGGATATAGGAGGTGAGGAAAAGGAGAGCTTGAGCTGGGCCCCATTATCTGGCCTGTCTAACCTTCCAGATAGTAGAGGCACTGATAGGGAATGAAGAGGAAGAAGCAAACTGAAAAGACTGGAAATGTTATTTCCATTTTGAACATGAGGACTCCAAAGGCCTTCTGGACGTGCTTATAGAGATGCTCAGCAAGTCTCAAGCTGAGGTGGAAAAAGACTTTGGAGCATAAAAAGCTGCATGTCAAAACCACAAAGGGGATGAAAAAAACCCAGGAACAATAATGGGCTAGTAATGTAGGGAAGAAGATTCTATAAAAGATATAAAGAGAGCCAGGAAGAGAACCATGTGGATGATATCAGAGATCATCAGAGGTGCATGTCAGGGAGGGGATGGCCATACTGTCAAATGCAACACAGAGTTCAGTAAAGCACAGACTGGAAAATACCCATTGGGTTTGGAAATATTTAGGCTACTGCTAAGTTTTACCAGGACAGATCCATGGGAGCATGGTGGGGGGGGGGGAGGCGGGGGCAGATCCAAGACTGCATGAAGTGAGTTGAAGTGAGACCAGCAAGTGAGGAAGTTTTACCCACAGGATAGAAGACTGAATTGTTCCCTCTACAACCTGTTTCAAAAGTAGAGCTGAAAGAAATAGTTATAGGACACTATTTGATGAATAGGTGATCCATTTATTCTCATTTGTATCCCTGGATCATAGAGAATCATCTGAATGGTGTCTACTCAGAGGACAATGAATTGGTCCCCTCCAATAACCGAGCTTTGCCTGCATATGAAAGTCACGGGAAACCCACTGCATTTCTTTCACTATGTTCTTGGCAAGACTGGCCCCTGTGTCATTTATTCAAAGATCATCTAAGAAAATGTTTAGATATAAATGACAGGAAAACCATTCAAATAGCCAATGTAAGACCTATCTCATATTGTCTGGGCCCTTCTGGATAAGTCTATAGGAACATATGATTTCTGTATATTTATGTCAATTTTTCCGGCAGTGATCTGATACTCTTTTTTCTGATGCTTTATTTTACATATTTCTACCATTTCATTTGAATGAACATTACTAGAAATGTCTTTGAAATCCACTGTAAAATGTGGGAACTAAATCCCTAAACAACTTACCTGGGATTTGTTCATTTTCGGATGCTCTTGAGAAAGGGCCAGGAGTTGGGATACCAGACCTGGGTAAGGAAGAAGAGGAATATAATCATGAGACGTCTGGCTAACTCAGCAGCTCTTAGGATTACCTATCAAGAAAATGGTCTTATGACCAATCCGGTGAAGGAATATCCACTTGTCCATTTGTAATTCTGAAATGATAATAGAGAACTTTTCTTACTGAGTGAATATAAACAATTTTTTTTTTTTATGGAATTACTGTCAACTTAGGCCTTGGAAAAAATTAAAACTAACCTGAGTGCAGTAATAGATTGGATCAATAAAATTCAGGATATACAAAGTTTGGAACATGATTCCAACATTAAGAATAATACTAGGATTACAATACTTATTGGCACAGAAAATGTTGAAATTATGTCATTTACCTATTTTCCTACTAATATTTTTTAGCCATTTGAGAGCAGAGAATCCAGGAGAAGCTCAGAAAGGAATGCATGTGCTTTAAGATGTTTGCCTTTTTGTCTGGCCTCCCTCAGATGCAGTTTCACCAGAGGATCTTTTGCTAAGAAACTTGTTTTAACTTAAATGTGGCAGAGGACAGAGCCCTGACCTGGAAACCGAGATGTGAATTCAGTTCTTGGCTATCACTAGCAAACTGCATAACTGAAGAAGATATTGGCCTCCTGAGTCCTAATTTTAAAATAAAGCAAAGTTACACAGTTTTAAAAAACCTTCTCTTTACCTCCACTTGTGATTCTACAAGGGGGACATTTGATGAATCCCAGGTTTGGTGGTGGATGTGGTTTGAGTGGCTAAGAATAAACAGAAAGAGTGGAGATTACAGGGAATGACACATATGTGCTTGGAAAGTGATGAGAAATTACTTCCTTAGCTATGGCTGGTACCCCTTCCCTCCAACCCACACCCCCACAAATACTTCAGGGAAGCGTCTTTTCCTGTCCCATCAGCACCCTGCCCTTTCCCTTCTTTTGAAAGTTGAACTAAAAGTTTTGCTGAGCTACAATATCCACAGTCTCTGATATGGTGTTATCATCCAGACTTTGCTCACACTGGAGAGGAAAATTCTGCCCAGTAACTTGAATACGTTCCTTTCAAGGATTCTTCTGCTTCCACACTGAAATTCTAGGGAGAGGTTTCCGTTCAGGAATATGTTCTCCCAGGTGGGATTTCTGTTCCTGGGGACTGCTGCTTTTTACTTCACAGGAATGGTTTTGTTTCATCCTGGACCTTGGAGCCACATTTCCATTAGCTGGAACCTACACTTGGACTCCCAAGGGTCAAGTGCCTGGTGAGCTGGACTTTTTCTAGAATCTAATCAGGGCTGCTGAAAAGTGAGACGATGCTTCAGGAGCAGGAAGAGCCTAGAAGCCTCAATTACGCCTTGTGACCTAAGGAAAACAAGTCAAACGGTCTATCAAAACATATGGCACAATTGCTTCTTAGGACACACACAGGACAAGTCACTGTGCCAGAGAAAACTCAATGGGTGTAGGTAGAGGAAAACGCATACTACAGAGATCATGAGACCAGGAGTAAAATAGACCTAGTTTGAAAACTCAATCCATTCACTTTAGCTTTCTGCAAATGAGGTTTTTAAATGTGCACCAACAGGGGAAGTAATGCTGTCCCCACAGCTTGGTTGGGAGGATTGAATGAAATGTCTAAAATTCTTTGTAAAATGATAGCAGGGAATACTTATCCAGGACATACTATATTTTTGGCTTGACCCTCGGATCATTTTACCTCGGAACAACCCTTGTGAGGCAAATATGATTACTATGCTCATTTTACAGGCGAGGAAACATGATTAGTCTAAATAACATGCCCAGGGATGCAGTGCTGTTTTGTGACAGGACCTGATCTGAACCCAAACATCACGCTCTTAAAACCTAATGCAATGCTGCCGACATCTCCGCCCCGACCCTCAAGCCCCTCACTGAACTCTTTCTCGTCCAGGCAATTCTGCACCGTGGCCCTTCCCTTCAACTGCAGCTCGCATCTTTCTCCTAACAAATACTTAGTGTAAAATAACTAACATAATAATAATAGTATTTATTTCTCATAATGAATATTTGCTCACTTCCCTGCTGCCCTCTAGCACGTTTCAACCCAGCCCGGCAGGATGCAGATCCAAGTGCATCAGCGAAACTTCTGGAATCAGACGTTAGCCATTTGGATGCACAAACCTTTCACCCTCACAAAGCACCTTCTTCAGGCAAAGAAAGGCTGCAGAGAGCGCCCGCCCTGAGGCCTGCGGGACAGGAGGCCAGCCTGGCTCTCGCCGCTCTTCTCCGGGACCAGCGGAAAGCCGCTGGGTGACTCCCTCCCGAGGGATGGAGGAGAGCGCGCGTCCACCCTCCGCGGACCGGGGCCAGCTCCGCCCCGCCCTTCCCTCCGACCCCCGAGGGCCCGGAGCCCCCTGCCAGTCCTTCTTCTAACTCGCGGTTCCACCGCTGCGCTTCCACTTTGCACCAAGTACAGGTGAGCGTGGAACCCGAGCAACTGGAGACTGCGGGACGCGCCCCCGGAAGAACCTAGAGAATGAGAAACAGCGCCAGGCAGAACGCCAGGATCAGCACACGCGCAGAAGCAGGCCCCGGGCCGCCCTTCCCAGGGTTCCCCGAGGGGCGGTCGGCGCCTTTTTTGAACTACATTTCCCATAAGGCGCCGCGGTCCCCGCCGCCTGCTTAGGAATTCTTCAAGGAGCGTCTGTTTGATTACCGGGCTTGATGAATTGCTATGAACCATTAATACAAGAAAAAAAGTTGCCTATTAACTTCATCGAAGACTATAGCTGAGAAGCGAAGATTACAGACTATGAAATGTCCACCCACATGTTAATGATTCCAAAATCTTTATCTTCCTCCTAAACTTCCCTAGAGAGCACCAGAGCCGTTTATCTTATTCTTTCTACTGTTTTTCCCCTCTGAGCATCAGAAAACACACTGGGGAATAACGCTGCAAACATTCTAAATGTGAGAAAGCCTTCTTTATATCTGAGATCTCGTAGGGGAGCAATCAGAAGAATGCAACCAATACAGGAAACACTTCACCTATTTGGGTGGATCCATATAAACATGTTGAATGTGTGAAAGCATTGTGGAATTCAGACATTATCTATCCAAGAATTCATGCTGAAAGAAAATTTATCAGTGGGGAGTGTAGTAATAAAAAAAAGTATGATATACTCTTAAATAAAACAATAGGCAAACACATATATGAAGCATAATTTTATCTTTTACATATACATGTTTAGATAAAGATATGCACATTTAAGTAGGTATTCATTTAGATAAAATTTAGAAAGATATGCTCCAAAATTAACAATGGTAATCCATGAGATTATTTAGGAGGAAGAGGGACTTTCCCTTGTGCATATATATATTTTTTCTATGAATAAGTAAAATGGATGATTTTTCCATTTTGTGTATGAAAGATAGACAAAGTGAAATGGAAGTATAAAGGCATTCTTGGCCTATTAATTTGAATTTCAAATGTGTGTGTCTGTGTAGAGAGAGAGAATAGAATATACACACACATACAAATAGATCTTCATTGAGATAAGCCCTGGAATTGAAAATATTAAATGTTCACTACTTATAGGTACAGGTTCAGGTTGATACAGAATTTTTATTTTTGATGTTAAGTATTTTTCTTTTTAGAAATTTCCTTAATGTCTCAGTAACTTCTGTCTTTCCTCAAATCATTCTTTCTGCCATCTTGCCATCTGCTGTTAACTGGTCATCTAATCTGTGGTGGACATCTGTTGGTTTTCTTGGTCCTCCTTACATCCATACTACCTTAACATCACTTCATTTTTCCTCAGGAGAACTACCACACTTCCATTAAGGTCTGCCACATACACTTGCATAGGCACACTGCACAACTCCAGAGGATTCATCCATTTAGATTGCTGAATAGCACCTGCTGAAATTGAGCAGTGCCAAACCTATACAACTGTCAATGGCAGCCATTGAATGATGGGCCAGTAAGTTGCCCATCCCACTCCTGGCCTAGGTGGAGCCGAGTCTGTCTGATATGGAAGCCTTGAAGCAATTGCCCATTCCTGTTGTGTAGATCTCTGGAGTTATCCTGGTTCTGGTTCTTACCAACTCCAACAAATTCCTTTTTTATGTAGCTATTCAGAGACACTTTGTGTTGCCAACAAAGAACCCCAATAAGTCACAATCCACACCTCAAGCCTTCTTCAAACTGGAAGCCAAATCACAGCAGAGGGTCTTGAGTGTTAAAATTAAAGCTAGTCTTTGTTCGTTATCCATCATTTAGTCACCCAACAATTATTTCTGGATACCTGCTGTGTTCCAGGCACTGTTCTAGGCTCTGGGAAACAAGAGTGAAAAAGCCCAACACGGTCCCTGCCTTCATGGGATCTGCCTATTCAGAATCTGGTGAGGAAGACCACAGTATTTATCAGCCACAAGTAGCTATACCATTTCAAATAGCTATAGAATTCCAAATCGTAAGGAGCTCTGTGAGGAAAAAGAATGGAACGCTGTGTGGAAGATATTTTTAAGTAGACAGCATTTATTTTAGGCTTGGAAGTGCAAGCACTTTCTACGCTTCCTAACGATCACCCGAACAATGCTGCAGCTTAAGTCCGACTGTAGGTCCTATTTCACAGATGCGAAAACAAAACCTACACGAAATAGAAAGATATATCATTAATAATTTATAAATATAAATAGGGTTTTTGCCAGGACCTGGAACTTTAAATACTAAAACTGGGGCAGTCCTGGGCAAACACAGACAAGTTGTAGTTCTAATAAATAACTCCACTAAGGTCACACTTTAGGGAGTGGTGGGGTGAATACTGACTCCAGATCTAGTTTCACTCCAAAGTTCATGTACACAGTGACCACCCCACAGGTGCCCTCCGATGTGAGCAGTCTGTGGAGAAACGGAGGCGAGCAGGAGAGGCTGAAGGCAGGTCAGCGAGAGGCTGAAGCAATGGTCCAGCAAGAGATAGGAGTGGAGATGAAAGGAGGCTTTCTCCCATCACTAACTGTTTGGATCGGAAGGGAGAAGGGGACAGAAGTGGGATGACTCAAGGGCTTTGGCTCAGGAGTGGGGAGGAAGTGATCTGGGGAGGAGGACGATGATTCAAATCGGCCATAGTGTGTGTATCACCCAGGTAGAAATGCTAGAGCACAGCCAGAGAAGAATCTCAGAAGAATCCTTGTCCCCACCCCAGCCGTCACTTACTCAGCTCTTTCCAAGGCACCAAATGCCAGTTAAGCCCAGGTTCCTCCTCCCCAGTCTTTCCTCCTCCTCCCTGAGTGTGGTCCAGAGCAATCCTTTTAGCCATATTAAATGCAAGCGGCTCCTTGGGCTTCTCTCCCTCTAAGCCTGCCAACTCAGCTCTCTCTCCTGCCTAATTGAGCTGTTCACTTGCCAGCAGCAAAGGGCAGTACTTGGCAATGAACTAAGTACATCTCAAGTGGCATTCTTTATTTTCCCATACCCTACCTCATCTCTAGTCTTCCTCATCTTAGTAAAGGCATCTTGGTAATGCCACCGATTGCTAAAACCTCCACCCGTTTGTTAAAACCAAATATTCAGGAATCATGTCTCTCTCTCCCTCACTGCTGACATCCAATACTTAAGGAAGTCTCTCAGTTCTACCTCCAAAACGTACCTCAAATTAATGCACCTTTCACCACTACGCCCTGGACTGGCACTTTCCTCCATCCCAAACCTCTTGATAGGACAACTGCAGTCGCTTCCCAGGTTCTCTGCTATGTTCTTGCTCTTCACTCTATGGCCCATTCTTCATGCAGTATCAAGTGAGCTCTTAAAAATGTAAGCCACTCTCCCGCTGACACCCTTCAGTGGCATTGTTTTGCACTTGAAATGAATCCAAACTCTTTCCACAAGCCCCAGAATGCCCTGCAGGATGCGGCCCCTCCCCACCTCCCCCTCTTACTCATGATGCCTCAGCTAGAGCCTCCATCCTTCTATCTGTTTAACATGGTGTGATGGTTGGATAGTGTCCCTCCAAAGCTCATGTCTACCCAGAACCCCGAAAGTGACCTTATTTGGACATAGGGTCTTTGCATGTGTCATTAGTGAAAATGAGGTCATCCTGGATTAGGGTGGCCCTAAATCCAATGTCTGATGTCGTCATAAGAGAAAGGAGAGGGAGATTCAGACACAGAGGAGAAGCCACAGGAAGACAGAGGCAGAGATTGGAGTGCAGCAGCTACGGGCCAGGGAAAAAGCTGGGGAGAGGCAAGGGAACGTTCTTCCCTTGAGCTGCAGAAGAGCATGGCCTTGTGGACACCGGGGCTGCCAACTTCTAGCCTCCAGAAACTGTGAGAGAATAAACTTCTGTTATTTTAAGCCCCCCGGTTTGTGGTGCTTTGTGACGGCGGCCTGGGAAAGCTAATGTACATGGCAAGGACCTTCCTGCCTTGGAGCCTTTGTCCTTTGTACTCTGTACACGATTTCCTTCAGCTCAGTGCCCAGCCCAGATGCCCCCAGTCATGGGCATGTGATTCCTAGAGTGGGAGGGAGGGTGATGCTGGCTGGTGGCGTAGGAGAGGCTCTGCTCCCTCAGTCACTCAATGAACACCCACAGAGCACCTGCTCCATGCTGGATGCTGGGGATACGACAATGAACAAGATAGCCACTGACTTGTTCACTCACACATTCATTCGTTTACTACTCATGCATTCATTCATTCAACACATATTGCTGGGGGCCTAGACACATTGTGGAAGTTTCTAATAATGGTCTGGATTGTTTGTCATTGCTTCCATGGGACGTAGGGTCTGTGTTCCCTTCCCTTGGATCTAGGTGGACTTGTGACTTCTTCAACAAATAGGGCATGACAGAAGCAATGCTGTGTGACTTTGAGACTAGGTCTTAAAAGACCACCAGTTTCTACTCCATTCTCCTGCTTGCTTTGGGGATGCTCTTTCTCGGTACCCAGATGCTACAAGAAGTTCAAGCCACAAAAGCAGCCATGTATAAGTACTTTGGTCAACAGTTCAGACGTGATATCTCAGCTCAGACATCAGACATGTCAGTGAAGAAACCCCCGGATTCCAGCCCCCAGCTGCTTGAATCACTGCCCGCTGAGGCCCAAGACATCGTGGAGCAAAGACATCCATCCCCACCGTCCCATTCCACTTCCTAACACAATCCATGAGCATTATAACATGGGTTGTTGGTTTTTGTCACTAAGTTCAGGGTGGTTGTTACATAACAATAGATAACACTGGGACACGTGTGAATCATGACTGTCAGCAATTGTCAGGAAGCAAAGACTATCAACGTGGGAAGGAAACCCATTCAACTGATTTTGTGTTAAGGACTGATCTGGGTCGTCAGAACAAATAGCCAGCCCTGTGAATTAGGTGGAGTGGGCATGATGGTTCCCATTTTACAGACGAATAAACGGAGGTGGAGGGACGAAAAGAGATGAAGTGATCTACTTGGTGTCCCATGAACAACAAGGGGTAAAGTAGGTATTGGAACCACATCTGTGCAGTAAAACCCTCTGCTGGACCCTGTCCTTTGGGAGGCACTTCCATTAGGAGACAGCTGTGAACACAAACGACTCGGCGCCTGGCCTCCCAGCACTTACGGTCCAGTAAGGGAGGAAGGCAGCAAATAAATAGACCATTAGACTTGCCGTAAGAGTTTTGGAGGTGGTATAGCAGTGTGTATTGGAGAGCCAGGTGTGGTCTGCGGTGAGGGCGGGGTACAGAATTCTAGGACTGCCTCCCCAAGAAAGTGACATGTCAGCAGAGCTGCTGGGACGCTCGTTCTGTTGGCCCAACATTAATTTTGTCCCAAACAATTAACTTAAGCTACCAGTTTTCCTTTTTGCCCAGTACCCACAAAAAATACATTTCAGATAGCACCCCAGGACACACACACACACACACACACACACAGCCGAAACAAGGTCTACAAAATCATGCTTATGCTTACTATGAGCAATGTATGCTGTTTTTTTCTATTCTATTACATTTTCTTGTTTTTTAGAAATACTGGTTACACTCTGCTAATTTGGTTCCTGATCCACGGTGGTGACCCACGGTTTGGAAAACATCTCACCCAGCCTTCGTAATCCCAACAGCTTTACCCGTGATTGGGCTGGAATAAGCAAGTGACTAATTCCAGTTAATGAGTCATGAATGGCTGTTGCTGGGGGGCTTCTGGGAAGGTTATATGCTTATATAACCAGTCCTAGAGGGAGGGAGAGGGAGAGAGGGAAAGAGACAGAGAGATCCTACACAAACACACACGGCCCTGAGGGAGGGCCTCCTGAAATTTTGGGCTCTAGCTGCTTTCTCACCTCACCTGCCTCCCGATCTTAGGTGGAGGAGATAGGGAACACCATCCACGCCACTCTCAGGAAGGGCTCCCAGGTGGAGTCTGCTCCCAACACCTCAGGGGCAGCTCCAGAGGAAGCAGGTTGGGTGACTTTGGCTGCAGGTGCCCGGGACCTGGCCCTGACCTCCCAGGAGTCATCACAGATGTACACAAAACCCTCTGCAGCCAGATGGTGGCTGTGCTGTCACCAGGAGGAAACCCTTTCCCTGTCCTGTGATGATCAGGACAGGGAAAGAGTGAGGACCGGGCATGGGTCTGTGGGCGGGCAGCCCCACAGAGTGCTTCCAGCCCCCGGCTTCCTTCAGATGGAGAGTGAAGAGGTGATGGGGTGCCGCCAAGTCACCCAGTCCTCAGTGAGAGAGCTGAGAGCTGCATGTAGCTCTGGCTGATTCAAAATAACATTGCCATGCTGTAGAGATTATTGCCGTTTCTCCTTCCCCTTCTTCCTGGAGTAGCATCCAGAGAATGCAGCCTCTTCCTCCAGGTCCTTCCCAGCTGAAATCAGAATCGCTCCTGCTCTTTGAAAGCCGAAGGCTTCACCTGGCTCCTCGTGTTCCACGGCAGCAGATTGTGTTTTCCGAGGGTGCTCCAGGGAGGTGGCCATGTGCTCTTTTGCAATGTGACCTGGCCACTTCTGGTCAGGAGGTGGGGTCCGTTTCTCCACTCCCTGGAGTCTGGGTGGGCTCTGTGAGTCTTTTGGTGGAAGTGACGCTCACCAGTTGAATGGGTAACCCCTAACTGGCCTGGCAGATTCTGCTTCCCACCTCTCTGAGCCCCAAGTTGCTGGTAAGATGTTCAGGCTGCTCTGTCCAGGCCATGTAAGGAGCACTGTGGCCCCAGACACTGAGTGGAGAGGCCACTGTGGATGGCCAGTCCGGTCGAGCCTTCAAAGGACCCCAGCCCCTGTCCCCCTCCACCCGTACTGATACAAGAGACTGCATGCGGGAACCACCCTGCTGAGCCCAGTCAACCCACAGAACGGTGCGAGATAGTAATAAATCTTTGCTTTAGGTCCCTACGTTTGGGGGTGGTTTGCTCCACAGCAATAGATAACCAAGAACACCCACCCTACAACAAGGTGAGTGTAATAGAAGAGATTAGAACTCAGGGACTCTGTCTCCCAATTTAGAAATATTTTGATTTTGTTTTCCTTCCCCTTCATACTGGAGCCAGCAAGTGCTAGAGTGGGGACTGGAACTCAGCACTTGAACTCCTTTCCAGGGTCACGTTGGCATTTCCAGGTGGGCAGTGAGAGGGAGTAGCAGGGGACATGGCCTTCTCCATACCTGGAACCTTTCTCTCTCGGCGCTCATCCCCAGGCTGGGCCTGTGACAGCCAGCAGAGGGCGTCTGATACTGCCAAGTTTCTAAGGCCTTTGACAACATGACCCCAGGGCCTGGGTCAAGGGAAATTAGCACTCCCCCTTTCCCATCTCTCTTCTTTGAAGTCGTGGAATCTTTCTTGGGTAGGAGAAAAGTCAACGTTAATATTTCTGACTCTGGGAAAATCCCATAGTTCTCTCTGAACCTCAGGTTTCTCATCTGTAAAATGGGCATAATAATGATCCCTTTGCCTACATCAACAGGGCTCTTGAGATAGAAGCGGGGAGCAGGTACCACCATGTAGAGGTTCCAGCTGCATGTTTTTCAGTCTCTAGACCAAAGAGTAAAAGGATCCCGAGGCTAAGTGTGGGATTGTCAGCAGGGCTGGAATTAGTCTTTTTTCTGTCCTTTTAGACCTGGCACCCAACAGGTAATCTGGTGATGGGTTCCAGAAAAGAGTCTGGGCCTCAGAGAAACTAACAACCTCTCCATCCTCTTTTCTGTCCTTCAAAAATATCAAATTTGTCCCTACCTCAGTGCCTTTGCACTTACAATTTCTCTGGCCTGGAATGTTCTTTCCCTTTCTCTTTGCACGCCTGGCTCCTGCTCATCTTTTGGGTCTCCATTCAAATGACATCTCCTTAGAGAGGTCTCCTCTGGCCACCCCATCTCTACGTGAAATTATCTTGTTTATTTATTAACTTGTTTCTAGAATGTAAGCTCCATGAGGAGCTCGTGTGTCCCTTTCACCACTATACTACCAGAGCCCAGCACAGGGCTTGTCGTGTAGGACGTGCTCGGTAAATATTTGTTGAGTACATGAATGAAATGTCGGCGAGAACTAAGGACGTATAAAAATGGAGCTGGACGCTTCTTCCATGTGTCTCTCACGTGGAGTGAGGAAAGTTCTGTTATTCCCCTTGAAAGGAAAAGAAAAATGAAGTGCAGGGAGACTTAGTGATTTGTTTGATGTCACACAGCTACTAAGTGGTGGAATCAGAACGGAAACATAGATCTTTCTGGCGTCCAGGTGTCTGTCCTTTCCAGTATGTCCCACTTGCATCCCCTGGGCACTAGGGGTACCCATAAAGGTTGCTGGTGTCCCACCGTGAGCACCCTGACCATACCTGAAGGCATTCCCCCCTCAGCCCAAGCAGGAGGCAGGCTGGAGGCTCCAAGGGAAGGAGCAGCCCTCAGCCAGTGACAGCTGACAGCAGAGGAGAAACACCCAGACTTCTTTGGGGTGGGGGTAGGGGAGACCCTGAGGCGTGTTCTTCACCATCTTCCAGGAGTTCCGCAGCAGCCATATCTGCTTACTGATGCACCTGAATCGGCTTCTTCCCCTTTCTTCTCTAGCTTCCCCACGCCCCTACTGGTGCTTCCTGGGATCACCTCCCATACATCACTACACTTAAATCCCTCTCAGCCTTGGCTTCATCCCAGCAGTATTGCTGCATAACAAATTACCACACATGAAGTGGCTTAAAACAACACACATTTCTGATCTCATGGTTTTTGTGGTCAGGAGGCTGGATATGGATCCTCTGACTTCTCTGCTTCAGAGTCTCTGACGGGTTACAATCGAGGTATGGGCGGTGGCTGGAGCCTCACCTGAAGACCCAAGGATCTTCTCACTGCTGTCAGAGTCGGGGCCTGTTGGACTGAAGGCCTCAGTTTCCAGCTGGCTATCGCCAGAGGTCACCCTCAGATCCTTCTATGTGGGCCTCTCCAACATGGCAGCTTGCTTCATCGAAGCAGGCAAGCCGAGAAAGCAAGAGAGAGAGCCCGCTAGCAAGATGGGAATTGCAGTCTCAGGGAACCTGGCCACAGGAATGAGACCCCACCACTTTTACCATATTCTGTTAGCTGGAAGCAAGTTCAAGGGGAGAATCACACAAGGGTGTGAATGCCATGATTCACTGGGAGTCACCGGGGGCCATCTTGGATGTCTGTCTGTCATACCAGCTAGCATGCACCTAAAAGCTACAACCTCATTAATAAGTTAATAAGTAAGTTCCCATGTAATTCGGGAAGTTCTACATCTAGTCCAGGAAGCTCTCTGATGTACACCGGGAAGCACGGCCAAGGATGTCCATGGCAGCGTTGTTCACAATAACAAAAATTGGAAACCACCTGATCATCCACCAGAGGGGGAAATGCTAAACAATTCATGGCATATCAATGCCATCCAACAGTGAGAAAGAATGAGGTAGGGCCCAGACATATTGCTGAATGAAAACACAGGCTGCAGAACTATACATACCGCACTGTGCCACCCAGAACAACACACAACCTTATATATTTCCATGTTCTATTTACATATATTTACGTGTGTAGACAAATATCCGAATGGTACCCACCCAACTGATAATAGTGGTTGTGTCTATGGGGTAGGGAGGCAGATATATGTGTGGTGGTCAAAGGAGATGTTACTCTTATTTGTTAAGATCATAGGCTCTGGAAGCCAGACCACCTAGATTTAAGTTCTGGCTCTGCAGCTTATTAGCTGTGTGACTTTGGGCAAAACACTTAACCTCTCTGAATCTCCATTTCGTCACCTCTAAAAGCAGAAGAATAATACCATCTATCTCGTATACTTTTGTGAGGTTTATTCTTCTTTAAAGAAGAAGAATAATTACTTATTTAGAGAGAGAGTAGAGAGAGTGCAAGCAAGGGGAGGGGCAGAGGGAGAGAGAGAAGCTCAAGCAGACCCCCCATGGAGCACAGAGCCCGATGCGGGGCTCGATCCCAGAACCCTGAGATCACCACCTGAGCTGAAACCAAGAGTCAGGCGCTTAACCGACTGCCACACCCAGGTGCCCCCTTTTGTGAGGTTTAAATAAGATGATGTGCATAAAGCTTTCAGAGAGTTTGGGGCACATCTAATGGTGTTCTAGAGCCAGCCCACTCTAGCTCCGAAGAGCCAATTGCGGGCCTCTCTGCCCCACTCCCGGGACACTCCCAGCTCATCACAGGCACCCAACAAACACTAGCTATTATTATCTTCTCTGCTCTAATTTTCGTAAGGACAAGGATTCACGTGTTACTTGTGCAATTTAAGAAAATGTGTGGGTGAGTCACTGCCTAAAGCCACAAGGCAGCTCTGTGTGTGGGAAAGGGAGCCGGGGTGGGACTGGGTGAGGGGTGAGGCCGGTGATGGCCCTCGGGGACGAGCGCAAACACATTTGGGGAGCGGGTGGAGAGGCGGCGGGAGTGTGGGTCCGCTCCACGCAGCTGGTGACTCACACGCATTGGCTGCTTAAGTTGAAACACTTGGCCTGGGAATAGATCTCTTCCTGCTTTGTGGCTTTCCCTTTGGCTACCAGTCTGGCCCAGCCTGCTGCTCCCAGTACCTACCTGTTCCCTTCTGCAAGCCCCAAATCTTCAGGAAGGAGCCGAGAACAGAGAGTGCACAGTCCTACCTCCAGAGACCCGGTCATTGAACGGATTTTTACTGAGTGCTTACTCTGTGCCAGGCACTGCTCAGGTACTGGAAATACCTGTGGAGGACCAGACACACAGTATGGAGTTTACATTCTTGCGGGGACCATATGAAACACACAGCAAGAGCGAAATAAGTCAAACAGAGAAAGACATGTATCATATGACCTCACTGATATGAGGAATTCTTAATCTCAGGAAACAAACTGAGGGTTGCTGGAGTGGGGGGTGGGGTGGGAGGGATGGGGTGACTGGGTGATGGACACTGGGGAGGGTATGTGCTCTGGTAAGCGCTGTGAATTGTGCAAGACTGTTAAATCTCAGATCTGTACCTCTGAAACAAATAATGCAATATATGTTAAGAAAGAAAAAAAGAAGAAGAAGAATGTAGCAGGAGGGGAAGAATGAAGGGGGGGAAATCGGAGGGGGAGAAGAACCATGAGAGACGATGGACTCTGAAAAACAAACTGAGGGTTCTAGAGGGGAGGGGGGTGGGAGGATGGGTTAGCCTGGTGATGGGTATTGAGGAGGGCACGTTCTGCATGGAGCACTGGGTGTTATGCACAAACAATGAATCATGGAACACTACATATAAAACTAATGATGTGATGTATGGGGATTAACATAACAATAAAAAGATTAAAAAAAAAAAGAATTGTAAGCAAATAAATAAAACCGTGTGGTTGAAGCCAAAACAAACAAACAAAAAAAAAGAAACACACAGCAAGTAACAAAGAGACAGCTAAATCTATAAATGCATAGGTAAGCTAATAAAGGATATTGATAAGAGTATTTACAGAGGCTAGATAACAACTTGATATGATAGATCAGGGGTCAGCAAACATTTTAGTTAAAGAGCCAGATAGTAAATATTTCGGATTTTTGTGGGCCACGCAGTCCCTTGCCTCAACCACTCAAATCTGCCATCAGAGACAATACTTAAACTAACGGGCGTGGCAATGTTCCAGTAAAATTCTGCTCATAAAACCAGGCAGCAGGCCAGATTTGGCTCACAGATTGAAGCTTGTCCACTCCTGAGATGGAGTGAAACTGGCTGGGATGGGACAATATGAGGTAAGGTGGTCAGGAAAGGCTTCTCTGAGGATGTGACATTTGAGCTCATCCCTAAAGGATGCAAAGAAGCTCTCCATGCCAAGACTTGAAGGAAGTGTGTCCCAGGATGTGGGAACAGCAAGAGCATTGCCCCAAGGTGCAAACCAGCCCGGTGCATCTGAGGAGGTTAAGCCCATGCAGAGCGGGCATAGTGAGGGAGGGAGAGGTTGGCTTTGTGACCCAGGGCACATCATCAATCAGGGTCCTGGCAGGAAAGAGATGGGAGTCTTAAAGGGGAAACGAAAGAGAGTTTAATGAAGGTACAGAGGTGGGGACTTGGTAAAGGGAAGGATGGTGAGGCTCTCAGAGACTACCACCCTTGGAAGCTGTACCGTTCTAGAACCCGGGGACATCTACAGCCACCATGAGGGGGCCACCCAGCCAGACAGGAGCTGTGGCTGTTGGTAATGGAATGTAGCCTCTGCCAAGTAGCCCAGATGGCTGCAGGAACAAATATCCTGACATCTCTCTCCTCTCCCAGTGCCTCCCATTGGCTGAGCCCAACTAGAAGTCAGAGGCCAGGGGAGCCAGGGTGATACAATTCACGGAGGTACGAAATCCTGGGAAAGAGAAGGGCAGAGAATGATCTGGAGGGGACAACAGGGAATACTAAGCCCACAGGGGAGAGAGCTGGGGTTTTACTAGAACTTTGATGGGGATGCAGTTGCCAGATAAAATATGGATTACTCAGTTCCATTTGAATTTCAGATAAGCAACAAATATAGGTTTAGTATAAGTATGTTTAGTATAAGAATGTCCCAAGGACGTACTTAGACTAAACCCGTATTTGTTATTTATCTGAAATTCAAATGGAACCGGGTGTCATGTATTTTTATTTGCTAAACCCTGGTGACCCTGGATGGGAAATCCCCAGAGGAATTTGAAACAAAAGAGTAACATAATCTAATTTAGGATTTAATAAATACTTTGCTTATAAAATCAAGAAAATTTTAGATGGCTAAATGTAAGAGGATTCAGGAGACATATAAATAAGTTCCGGGAACATTTAAACACATTCACCATGTGAAGTTTCCATCCACCAGGGAAAGCAGTGGATGCAGATGAGAGCCCGGGCTGACCCCCAACTGGCCAGGAGGAACCTCGAGTTGTCTCTGCACTTGCTTGTCTTCACTGTGCCGAGGCCTTTCCTGCTTCTTGAAGCCTCTTACGCCCAATATCGGCAGTCCTTCCTTTCCACACCCCCACGTGGAAAGTAGGTCACATGGGTTGTTATGACGCAGTCATTATGCAGGTGTAGAAACTGGGGCTCAGAGAGGTGAAGCAATCTACCCAAGGTCACGCAGGAAGGCAGCAGGAGGACCACGGTCTGCACGGCTCCCAAGCTCCTCCCCCTCTGCCCTACTGCTCTCTGTTCTTCCCAGTGGCCAGCGTGCCGTAGGCCTGTCTATCCGCGCTGGGTGGGCGCTCACAGCCCCGGGTCTCGGGAGCAGGACGGGGGCCCCAGGGGCAGCCGCCGGCCTCCGTGCCTGTCGTATCTACGCTGGAGCCGGGCTTGCAAGTGGCGGACCCTCCGAGCCTCCTGGGCGGAGAAGAAGGAGGCGGCGATGGCGTGCCGCAGGCGCCGGGCGTAGGTCTCCAGCAGGACCGTGGCGCCCGCCGCCAGCTGCAGGGCCCCAGCGGCCAGGGGGGCGGCCGTGTGGGGGCGCCGGGCGGGCAGCAGTGGGCAGCCCGGGGAGGTGAAGCGGAGCTCCCACTGGAAGGCGTTGTGAGCAGAGAGGAAAGGGCTCTCCAGAGGCGGCTGGTTGAAGAGGAAGGGGATGAAGCCCAGGACCGTGTACGTGGCCTTCAAAGATGGGAAAAAGGCCAAGTGAACAGACAGACACTGCAGCCATTCCCTGCCCCCCACCACTCACGCCCTCTTGCCCCCCTCTGTAAGATGGGCACAGAAGTAACCCAGCCTCCTGCCTCCTGGGCACCAAGGAGTAGCAAATGACATCAGGAGTCTGAAGCAGGCTTTCTGACAAACAAAAAGCACAGTACTATTACATTCGGAACACCACGCTTTAGAGAAAACAAACAGGTGCTACGGGCATTTACTCTTTGCTAAGCCCTTAGTGAATACTTTAGATGTCTTTTTCATCAAATACACACGATCCTCTGAGTTTGAGCCCAGAATGAGCCTCACTGAAAAGATGGGAAGCCTAAGGTCACACAAGGATGTGGCCAGCCCAGGGGGTTAGTCCCAGCCAAGGCGGGTCCCAACACCCTGCTCCTAAGAATTAGGCTCTACAATTCCCTTGGGGTATATAGGAGCAGGTGTAGGGAGGCAGGGAGGTCAGAGGTTAACCATTCAAACTTTGGAGCCAGACTTCTTGGGTTGGATCCTTGGTTCTGCCCAGGGCCCACTTCTCCGCCGGGCTCAGGGCAGGGGGCTCACAGAAGTATTTTATTCTCGTTTAAAATCAGAATGAAAACGAACTTTTAAGTTGAAGAATACGTTTCACTTCATAGATCATACCGTCCCTGATGCAACTATCAAGAGCAGCCAGGGGCAGATACCTAAACAAATGACACGGCTATGTTCTAATAAAACTTAATTTACAAAACCAGGAAGCCCACAGGGTTTGGCCCTGGGGAACATAGTTGGCAGACGCCTGATCTAGATCATTCGTAAGCCCTCCTCCAGTCTGATACATACGGCTGTGAGCTGTTCGTGATAGCCACTACTGATTGGACCTCTCCCGTGTGGCGTGGAACTCCCTGCATACTTTTACAGAGGACCACATGTTAAGACTCACAATAACCTGGCAGGGTGAGGAGGATGGATCCAGTTTGTACAAGCGAAGAAAATGAAGCTAGGACACCCTGCCACTTAGGAAAAGAGTGACCTGGGCGGGGGGGTGCGTGGGGGGGTTTCAAATTATTTTCAAGTTGTTGGGTATCTGGATCCTCATCTGCCACAGGGGTGAGAATAGAACCCACTACATTGAGCGAGTCTGTCTGCAAATGCCCCAGGATCTCCTAGCTTCTCCAAGGGCAGGGTCTTGAAACAATTGCAAATCAAGTGGTTAACACACCCCGCCCCTTCCTACAAGGAAATGACTCTAGTCCCATCACCGCACTTACATCATACTTGACCGTGAGCGTGATGGGCACGGCGGGCAGCTTCTGAGCCCAGTCCACGGCCGCCTGAGCCAGCAGAAAGGCCACGTGGTCTGTGGCCACCATCACAGCTGTGGCCATCAGGAACAGGGTGAGCAGCCCCAGCCTCAGGAGGCAACTCAGCAGCTCCCCCTGGGACAGCCTCGGCCGGGCAGCCCAGAGCAGCCAGGCTGGTGGGGAGGCCACCAGGTGTGTGGCCTGGGCCTCCGCCAGCTGCCAAGCCAGCTGCCGGGTCACGTAGATATTGTCAAACCGCAGGTCAGTCAGGTAGCGATGGAGGTACCAGCCCGAGTCCACCAGGAGGCCCAGCATAAAGAGCCCTGCGACCACCTGCTGGGTCCCTAGCACGGCCGCCCGGGCCAGGGACTCCAGGCCAGAGAAGTCCTCCAGCACCTGCTGGGTGACCCTGAGCATGTGAAGCCGGAACACTGAGCCGTTGCCCTGGGCCTGCAGTGTCCAGCCCTGGCTGCCCGCTGGGCCAGCAGCGCCCAGAGCCTGGGACGCCGCGTGCAGCCGGTGAGTGGTGTTGAGCAGACTCTCCAGGGAGCCCTCTGTGACACATCTCAGCACCTGCCCCGCTGCGCCCATGTTGGCCAAGACGTTGGGCACCACGGTGACGCCCAGCGTGGTGGTGCTCCAGGACAGGAGCATGCAGCGGCCCTGCTCCGTGCCCAGGGTAGGGGCGCTGAGTGCAAACAGGCAGCGGGCAGGGGGCACCAAGCCCAGCACCAGGAAGACCAGGAGGCCCCAGACAGTGGCCACCGTGGCCGAGGGTCCCAGAGGATAAAGCAGCGAGGACACGAGCCAGTGGTGCGTCAGACCTGCAGCAGCGACAGCCAAGCAACCGCACAGGAAGAGCTGGGTCAGCAGCTGGCCACAGCTGGTTGGGACCGGCTGAGAGAAGGCGACCCAGGCGGCCTGCAGGGGGCCGAGGGCCTTGCAGAGCCCCAAGTGCCAGAACCTCCACCTGCACACAAGGAAATGGGGGGGTGCTCTTTCAGGAGGATGAGGGGTTGGATGGCGGCCCAATGCCCCTGATCCACAAACCCTTCAATCGTTAACAGGCTCCCCCTGAGCCACAGGGGTTGGCACTCTTCCCCTGTGGGCCAATCCCAGTAACTCACCCCAAAGCCACAGGACCCAAGCAGAACTAGTCAGAGGCTGCCCTAGGATTATCCTCACTGGACTTGTCAGGGAAGAGCCCAGGTCCTGGGGATGTGAGGATGGATGTCTGGGCTGCCTGGGTCCGTAATTCCAGGTTTGGGAGGGTGCCTTGCCCCAGGGAATGAAAGAGTCATGGAGAGAGAAGCGCAGATGAGAGAGAATAAGAAAGAGACAAACTTCGGGAGAGAGAGAGAGAGAGAGAGAGACACTGTTTCCCCTGAATTCACAGTCTTGGTTGGCTTCCTGTGTCATTCTGGACGTTCCTTCTCTGTGGACCTCAGGGTCTCCTCTATGATTTGGAGGCATGGGGAGTGGATCCGTTGACCACTCGGGAGCTTTTCTACTCTGTTGTCCTTATATTCATTAAGCAACTACTATATGCTTACTATTAGAGAAACAGGAATGAATGAAACAGACAAGAATCCCTGCCCTCCTAGAGCCTGCGTTAAAAAGTGATGGCAGAGGAATTCGTGAGAAGAGGTTGGGTTCAGGATACATTCTGTTGGAGGAGTCAACACAACAGGCAGTCTGAGAGGAAGAGGGAGGTCAAGGATGACCTTGAGGTTTGGTGCCTGAGCAACTGAAAGCACCCAGGTGTCGTCCGAGATGGGAAATAAATGACACGTAAAATCATTGATTTATAGATGACATTTAAAGCCATGGGGCAGGACAGGAGGAGACTCCTCGGCACAGTGTGTTGGTGGGGAGGAGAGGCACTCGAGGACAGAGCCCTCGCCCCAGGCTGGGAGGTGAGAAGGAGGCTGGGGAAGCCGACCAGTACAATGTTCCAAGAGGGGGGTCACCACATACGTCAAGTGCTGCTGATGGATCAACAAGGCTGAGGACCGAGCAATGACCGTCGGCCTGGAAACTGCCCAAGGGTAGCTTCGTGGCATCTTGGGCCAAAACCTAACTAGAGGGGGTCTGGGAGAGACTGGAAGGAGTAGAACATGAGACAGGAGCGTGCTGAATCATGTTTGCAGTAAAGGTGCGCAGACAGGGTGCCTCGGCCGCTGGGCGGGGTGGTGGGGGGCGCCGAGATGGGAGAGACTCTAACAGGTTTGCAGATGGGAGAGCCAATCAAGAGGGGGGCTTGGATGAAGGGGAGGCCCCCTGGAGCCATCTTTTCGGTGGTGGTGGCAGCGGGTAAGATGGACAGCACAAAAGGAGGGGTGGGTGACGGGCAAAGTGTGGGTGCCAAATCTCAGTTCCTCTGATGCACAACTGAGAAGTGGTTAAGGGCATGGCCTCCAGACTGCCTGGGTTCAAGTCCCTGCTTCACCACTCACCTTCTGTGTGACCTTGGTCACGTTTCTTAATCTCTCTGTGCCTCAGTTTTCTTATTTCTATAAGACATGTAACTCATGTCTGTAACATGGGGGAATAGAAGTAGCATCTCGTAGGGTCACTCTGTGTCTGGGACAGAGTAAGGAGCAGGTCACCTGTTATCTGTCACGAGAGCATCGATACCACCAGGGGAGGGACTTGGTCTCTTGTGCTCACTGATGTAGCCCAAGTGCCTGGAATAGTGTCTGGCATGTAACTCCCTAAATGTTTGTAGGCTGTCCTAGGATTGCTTCTGTTTGCTCAGGGTGGCAGGAAAGCGAGGTCAGCGTTGATGGAGAGCGTGCTGGAGACGGCAGTGGGAGGTTGAAGAGGAAAGAGGGTGGAAAATAGTTGGGCAGGAGGTTGGGAGAGTTAACGAACCAGGGCAATGCTATCCAAGCTGGGCAGCACCAAGGACCCGCTTGCGTCAGAGATGATGAATTAGGGCCTTTCTGGCCCCTGAGGGCATTTTCATTTAGGACTAAACCTCCTGCTATTGTAATAATGAGTATTCGGGGCATGGTAGCCGTTAAAAGAATAGCGAATAATACAAATGATAGGGGAAGGGAAGCCAGCTCTAAGTCATGCTGGAGGCCAAGGTGTGGGGGAGTGTTGGGAATGACGTGGAAAGTGGCTGCCATCTGCTGAGGGCTTACTCCGAGCCGAGCACGATGGCAAGCCCTGTGTGTGCATTTTCTCATTCAATTCTTTTTTTTTTTTTTTTTAAGATTTTATTTATTTGTTAGAGAGAGATAGAGAGCACAAGCAGGGGGAGTGGGAGAGGGGGGAGCCCGATGCGGGGCTTGATCCCAGGACCCTGGGATCATGACCTGAGCCGAAGGCAGACGCTTAACGACTGAGCCACCCAGGTGCCCCTCAATTCTTACAGCTATCTTGTAGAATTATTACTACTGTCCTTCACAGATGGGGAAACTGAGGCTCAAAGAGGTGGAGTTTACCCAAGGTCACACAGCGGAGGAATGGCAAAGCCTGAGGCTAAGCTCATATCCACTGTGCCTGACCAAGGACCGTTTTCTTGCCTGTGGTCCCAGCGTCCAGGGTCTCCAGACCTACCTGGTCCTGGCGCGGTGCTCGGCGGTCCCGCACGGAGCCCTCATGCTTCCCCAATAGCTGTGGGTCTGGATCAGGGCAGGCAGGCTGAGGCAGTGCGGGCAGGTGGGCAGGAAATGGGGAGAACTGTATTCTCTAGAACTTGGGAAAAACCCTCTTGCTTCTGCTTTCTGGCTCTTAACTAAGCCCTCCTGCTGGCTTTGTCCCGCCCCCGCCTGGGCCCACCTCCCAGGGGGTTGGGCAAGCTGCCTCATCCTCTTCCGGCAAGCAGGGGTGGGTGCAAGTGGGTGCAAGGTGTCGGAGGAAAGAGCGTTTTCCAAGCAGTTATCTGTGATCCTGAGAGCAGGAAGGTAGAACTGCTCCCATTTCACAGAGGAAGAAGCTGAGGTTCAGAAGCCATACCGCTCAATAGTGGTAGTGCCAGGACTAGAACTCTGTTTGGCTTCCCCTTGCCCTCCCCCTCCACAGTTGTGGGCCCCTAGAGGAGCCTGATCCCCAGCTGTGAGCGGTGGGAACCCACAGGAGACAGTTGGACCTCCCTGAGACTCTCTTTCAAGCGTAGTGGCTCCTGTCTCCTTTCTAGCTGGCTTTCTGTCTTTAGCTCTGTCCCTCCCTACCTGTGTGACCTTGAGCAGGTGACCGCATCAGTTTCCTCCTTTTATTTTATTTTATTTTATTTTATTTTTTTTTTAAAGATTTTATTTATTTATTTGACAGAGAGAGACACGAGAGAGGGAACACAAGCAGTGGGAGTGGGAGAGGGAGAAGCAGGCTTCCCGTGGAGCAGGGAGCCCGATGCGGGGCTCGATCCCAGGGCCCTGGGATCATGACCTGAGCCGAAGGCAGCCGCTTAACGACTGAGCCACCCAGGCGCCCCTATTTTATTTTATTTTTTTAAATTTTTTTATTGTTATGTTAATCCCCATACATTATATCATTAGTTTTAGATATAGTGTTCCATGATTCATTGTTTGTGCATAACACCCAGTGCTCCATGCAGAACGTGCCCTCCTCAATACCCATCACCAGGCTAACCCATCCTCCCACCCAGTTTCCTCCTTTTAAAAGAGAGAAATGATAGTAACAGTTAACATTTATGGAGCACTTGCTAAGCATCAGACACACTTCTTGTTCTTTTTTTAAAGATTTTATTTATCTATTTGAGAGAGAGAGCAGGAGTGGGGAGGAGTGGGAGAAGTAGGAGCCCAATGCAGGGCTTGATCCCAGGACTCTGAGATCATGACCTGGGCCAAAGGCAGTGGCTTAACCGACTGAGCCACCCAGGCGCCCCACGCTTCTCAGTAGTTCTATTTGAATTCCCTGAATGCTTATTTCCAACAACCCTTTGTGGTAGGTACTGTTATTTCCATTCTTCAGTTCAGAAAACTGAGACCCAGAGAATTAAGTCCCTTGACCAAGCCACTCAGCTAGTAAGAGGTAGAGCCATGACTTACAGCCAACGGTCCTGCTCCAGAGTCGACTGGTCAGCCACTGGGCTCTACTGGTGTGGAGGGAAGGGTTCACAAGACTCGTGTTACCTTCAGATGCATCTGGCACTGCAAACAGTAGGCATTTAATAAGTGTGAGGTCCCTGTGTGCACACCCTGCTGTGGCATGTGCCTGGCAGGTACACTTCCAGGCTGATTGGAAAGCCAGTCCCTATCTGGAAGCAGGCACTCCCCCCCGCCCCCCTCCTCTCTGTGCTCTATCTCTGCCAGTAGGCTGCCTCCTCCAGGAGCCCTCCGCTGTGCCCCCAGGCCTCCACCCTGCAGGATGGAGGGGCCAGTGAGGAAGGGCACACCTAGGTGGTGCTCCAGACTCCCCATCCTTTTCCGTTATAAGGACATGTTGCCTGGGTCACTTGCTCAGGCCTGAAGGAGGGTGTTCTGTGGCTCCGATAGGGGAAGTGACATTCTCATGGTCACACAATCGAATGAGACACTTGTGGCCCTCAGAGGGCCTGACACCCTTCCCAGATCTCAGGCCCCTCCAGGAAGCCAGGCCAGGCACAGAGAGTCTGCAGAGAACTGAGCCCAGAGTAGACGCGGAGCAGGAGCCCCGGGCGCCTGCAGAGGCCAGCCAGCCGAGGCAAAGGAGCAGAGCAGACCGGGATGGAAACAGCGTGAACTGCCGCGTGTAGACCTCCTCGGAAAGGACAGCTTCGGCCCTGCTCCGGTTGAGGGTTGAAGTCCCTTGAAAAGAGGTCCGACATTACCAGATTTTCCAATTTTTCCAAAAATGCCAGTCATTCCCTTTTTTATGTAAAAGTCTCCAAGTTTTTAAAGCCAGCATTAAAAAAAAAAAAAAAAAGACCTCTGGGCCGGCCAATCTTACCAAGTCTGTGGGCCAAAGCCAGCACGAGGGCCGCCGACTTCCAGCCTCTGCAGGAAGCCTCAGCAGGGCTGGTGCAGGAGCTGCCTAGCTGTCCGTCTGCACCGAGGGGGCTCTGGGCTGGGGGTCGAAGATCTGCACGGGAAAGCCAGCTTTGCCACTTACGGACAAGACACTGTCCTTTTCTGAACTTGTGTGGGTTTTGCTATCATGAGACTACTAATATCTCCTTAGGGTTGCTTGAGCACTCAGTGGAATAATGTATGTAGAGCATCCAGTAGATAGATACACGTTCCTGCCCTCTCCCGCCTGGGCTGACAGCTCTGCCTAAGTGAGCCCCAGGCTGTTTAGACCTGATTATAGAGGCTTCTGTGACGCCCACTGGGCCAGATCCCTGGCCAGGGTCCCCATCACATAGGGAACTTTAGGGCATTGTGCCGGTCAGAGGGGAGCGGGCCTGGCAGGCACCAACCAGGCTTTGCCTAGTATCTGCAGTGGCCCCAAGACTGGTTAAGGACCATGTTGGTCATTTCCTGAAGACCTCTGGTGAATGTGTAGGATTTGGGAGTTTGGTGGTATAGGGAAGGAAAGGGCAGAAGATATTTTTGGCTTTTCTCAGCACATGTAGGCAGTCACTTCTGCCTACATAAAGCTGGCCTGGCTCCAAATCCCACAACATCCGGAAGGGTCTTCTGAATCATCCAAAATAGAATCAGCTTTTTGAGGGGAATTTCTGGGTAGAGGATTCAGAACCATAAGACAGTATAGGAAGAGGAAGTGGTAAGCCTTCAGATCTAGGATCAGCATCGGAGTTCCAAAGAATATTGGAGTCATTGAATTTTATAGCCCGTGGGCATAGAATATTGCCACCATCCACTCAGCCTGAGAATATGGAGAGTTGGCTAAAATCTTACCAAATAGACGATGCTACCCAATAGAAACAGAATGCGAGCCATGTATATAATTAAAAATTTTCTAGTAGCCACATAAAAAAGTGAAATTTATTTTAATAAAATTTTTATTCAACTTTTAATAAAAGTTTTATTCAACTTAATATATCCCAAATAGTATCCTCTCAAAATGTAATCAATATAAAATTTACTAAGGGGATATTTTATCTTTATTTTTTGTACTCAGTTTTAAAAACCTGGTGTTTTGGGCGCCTGGGTAGTTCAGTTGGTTAAGCGACTGCCTTCGGCTCAGGTCATGATCCTGGAGTCCCTGGATCGAGTCCCGCATCGGGCTCCCTGCTCGGCAGGGAGTCTGCTTCTCCCTCTGACCCTCCCCCCTCTCATGTGCTCTCTCTCTCATTCTCTCTCTCTCAAATAAATAAATAAAAAATCTTTAAAAAAAAATAAAAAATAAAAACCTGGTGTTTTTAAAATGAAGAGAGTCAGTGTAAGGCATTAAGGAAGGGTGGGGACTGTGGCAAACAAGAGAGTTCACCTATCAGTTTGACTTTTCCCTTCACCACTACTCAGCTCCAAACAATTATTGCCAGGTAACGATAGGGTCCCATGTTGCCAGAACTTCTGGTCTTTTCTTTTCCAAGAGAAGCATAAATCAGAGTTTTAATATGAAATTTTCTGAATTTAAGAATATTAGCAATCATTTAATAGTTTAAAACTTGGGTGCCTGGGTGGCTCAGCCGTTAAGCATCTGCCTTCAGCTCAGGTCATGATCCCAGGGTACTGGGATCGAGTCCCACATCGGGCTCCCAGCTCGGCAGGAAGCCTGCTTCTCCCTCTCCCTCTCCCCCTGCTTGTGTTCTTGCTCCCGCTATCTCTCTCTCTGTCAAATAAATAAATAATTAAAAAAAAAAAGTTTAAAACTCATGAAAGGTGTCCCAAAAATCCTGATTGTGAGATGGATGCAGACCTGGGGACCACTAGATTACAAGCTCTGATTTGGTCTAAACCTTCCCTGCTATGTTTTCTCAGTTTGCCCCTCCAGACCCTGTCTCCACTCTTCTCCTCCCTGCCCTGAGCCCTGGGGTTAGACCTGGATGCACAGCCTCAAAGAACTCTCCTACATTCTGGCTTCTGTGGGTGCGATGGTTAGCTTTCAGTGTCAACATGGCTGGGCCGCAGCCTCCAGCTATTTGGTCAAACATTATTCTGGATGTTTCTGTGAGGGTGTTTTTGGATGAGATTTACATTTAGATTAATGGAGTTTAAGTGAATCAGATTGCTGCCTCATAATGTGGTGGGCCTCATCCAATCAGTTGAAGGTCCGAATAGAACAAAAGACTGACTTCCCCTGAGCAAGAGGGAATTCTGCCGGCAGATTGCCTTTGGACTCTTGCCTGGGCATACATACATATATATTCCATCCTGTTGGTTCTGTTTCTCTGGAGAACCCTGACCAATAATTGGGTTTGGTCATGGAGAGTGCCGGCAGGAGAGCTGAGGGAGGATGTAGAGAAAGATCCAGGGCAGCTTTCCCCTTTCAGAGTCATCAGGGGCTGTCTTGTAAGGAATAAAGGTGCCAGCCCCACATGGGCCTCTGTCCCTCAGAGCCTCGGCTGGGAGGTGCTCCTCCCTCCCTTCACCGAGGGCTCACATTTTCCCTCGTGGTTTCCCTTACCGTCTGCCCACACCTTGGAACTAGACCCATTACTAAGCTGTCCTCAAATAACTAGTCTGTGTGCTTACTATTTCCTTCTGAGACCGGGACCCTGACTCTATGCACCCTTATCTCTCCAAAGTCCAAGACATAAAGGACCTGCCTAAGGTGACACAGCATGTTACGGGTAGAGCGAGGAGTCCAAAGTGGCTCACTGAACCCCTCGTTCAGTGGCTTTTATTCATCTTGTTTTTCATCTGCCATCACTGCTTCCATCCCTCTGCCCACTTGACTCTGTAAGTTCTTGATCTATGTGCCAGAATATGTATGTGTGTATCCGAACCTTCCGTGTACCTGTTGTTCATCACTTCTGTGTGTTGCTGTGTTTTCCATAGTGAGCTTCCCCATGTTTCACTTAAATGCCATCACTCCCACCCCATGAAGGTCATCTAGGTGGCCTCCAGCTCCTGGGTACCTCCAACAGCAGTGGCCCGAATATCCTCCTACATGGTCTCCGTAGGGACTATGGGACAATTTTGCTGGGATATGAGCCCAGAAGTAGGAAAAGTGGGCCACAGGGAATGCAGGTAATGAATTCTCCTAATTACTGCCACGTCGCTTGCCAGGCTGACCGTCGGAAGTAACAGTCTCCCCAGCAGCACAAGAGGGTGTCTGTCTTCTCCCGTTCCATCATCACTTCTTGTCCGCTTGCCTAGTTTCCGCCGGTCGGATTGGTGTGTTGTTGCATCTTTGTTGAACTTGCATTTATCTGATGACGAGTGGATTCAAGCATGTCTTTATCGAGCTCTGGCCATCTTGACAGCCTGCTTTAAAATGGCACGGCTGTATCTTGCCCTCATCCTGCTCGCAGGTGTTATGGTACGAGCCTTCCAAAGGGAGTGACCAAGCCTCCTCCCATCTCTGTATGAGGATGTCACTCTTCCCACGAAGGAGTGGAACCTAGTTCCCTCCCCTTGAACCAGGCCAACTTTTGACTTGCTTTGATCAATAGAATGTGGCAGAGTTGAATTCTTAAACTCTCAGGCCCAGACTTTAAGCTTCTGCTTTTGCCTTCTGAGAAGCCCACTGTTGGGTTCAGAGGTTTGGGTTAGACTCCCTGGAGGCTCCACAGTCATCGTGGACGTTCAAGTTCCAGCTAAACTCCCCGCTGAGTGACCCCGGCCACACCATGTAGGGCAGAGACAAAACAATCCCTGCAGAGCTCTGTCTAAATGCAGAAACATGGCATGCCTGGGTGGCTCAGTGGGTAAAACGTCTGACTCTCGATTTCAGCTCAGGTCATGATCTCAGGGTCGTGAGATCGAGCCTCGAGTCAGGATCTGCACTGGGCATGGAGCCTGCTAAAGATTCTCTCTCCCCCTCCTCCCTCTCCCTTTGCTCCCCTCCCCTGCTCAAAGTCTCTCTCTCTCTCTCTAAAAAAAATTTAAAATGCAGAAACATAAGCCAATAAGTTGCTGTGTTCTAGGGCCTGAGTGTTGGGTGGTTTGTTATATAACCACAGTAACTAAAACAGGTATTTTGCTTTGTGTTTGTTCTTTCTGACTTCTGGATGTTCCTCTTGTATTCCAGACATGAGTCTCATATATATTTCCAATGATCCTTACCACCCATGCCACCCACCTTCCTCCCATGCCACCGTGAGCACGTGACTGACTCCTTCTGGTCTCATTCTAATGCCACCTCTTCAGAGAAGTCCTCCCTGACCACCCTGGTTGAAGTAGCTTCTGAGTCAGTTTGTCACATTGTCCAGTTTCATCTTCTTCTTAGCCCATATCATGACCCAGAGTCATTTTATTTATTTGTTTACCTGCCCACTGCCTATCTCCTCAGCTAGCATGTAAGTTCCATGTGGATGCGGACAGTGAATGAACACATAATCAGGTTTTAAATAAATATTGTTGAATGAATAAATGGAAGAAGGAGTGAGCAAAGAAATGAATAGGACAGACCATGGACCAGAGGGTAAGATTGCTTTCTCATAAATTTTAGTATAGATTCATTTATCAAATATTTACTGAGCACCTGTTATGTGTCAGAAACCACTCTAGGTACCAGAGTTATGGCACTCAAAAAAATAAAGTTTGTATTCTGATAAGTTGGTATTCTAGAGGGAGAGAAAGTTAATAAACAAGAAAATACATGATCCAGTGGCCTGGCTTAACACTAAGAAGGAAAATATAGCAGAGTAAGGAGATGGAGAGTAATGAGAGCAAGATTTTACACCAGATGGTCAGGGAAGAGTCTCTGGGGAGGTGACATTTGAGCAGAGAACTGAATAAAGTGAGGAAATAAGCTCATAATTGGAAGCAAAGTGTTCTTGGTAAAGGGAACAGCATGTGCAAAGGCCCTGAGGCAGGGCAGTATAAGCATGTGGTTGGAGTGGAGAGGGGAGAGCAGTAGGGAAGTGAAGTCAGGGAGGTCAGTTCCATGGAACCCCCAGCTCAGGAATTTGGCACCTTAAAGCTCTTTTATGCCGGGCGCCTGGGTGGCTCAGTCGTTAAGCCTCTGCCTTCGGCTCAGGTCATGATCCCCGGGTCCTGGGATTGAGCCCTGCATTGGGCTCCTTGTTCCGTGGGAAGCCTGCTTCTCCCTCTCCCATTCCCCCTGCTTGTGTTCCCTCTCTCGCTGTGTCTCTCTCTGTCAAATAAATAAATAAATAAAATCTTAAAAAAAAAAAAAAAGCTCTTTTATGCCCAGAAAGCAAATAATCTGTAGGCCCAGTATTGATTAACACTCTTTATTTTATAGCATTTTCAATCAGAACTATTTGAAATCACGATTCATCTGGTTACAAGTACCATGGGTTTCTCTGCGGATGGACTTCTCCCATCCCCTGTTCTCCACGAGTGCTGCTCCCAACTGCCATGGTCTACAACTCTGATTGAATTCTAAAGTACTCACGTGGGAAGAGGTGAAGCCCATCCTCCAACTTGGGGGCTCCTCCTCTCTCCTCCCCGCTGCTCCCAGGGAAACATCCATGACTCACTCGTGCCGTTCTGAGGACGAGTTCATCTCTGGGTGCCGCCGTCCCAGCCCCTACTGCTCAGGGAACTTCATCCCTCAGATGCGTAGGAAGGGCAGACATGAGGCTTCCAGACCCCCCACGGGCACCTTAGCTAATGCTGGGTCACTCATTCCACATCCTGAGCTCCTGCTGGGCCTGATATTGTGCTGTTCACTGGGGATGCCCAGATGCTTCTGCTGGAAACAAGGAGGGATCAGATCTTCTAGGACAGCCCCCACCAGCCCCTGGCTCAGGGGAAGTCTCCGTTGGCCCCCTCTGCAGAAGAAGGTTACGATATTTTGTCTGCCTGAGAAATTTTACCCTGGCCTTTTATGAGGCCTCAATGTATCTTCTGACATTTTTTTTTTTTTCCTCATTCCTGAAAAATGTAGCCTTTGCTAATTAAACATGCTTACCCCTCGGGGTATGGGTAGGGAGGTAAAAACCAGCTGCTGGAATAAGGAGTAGCGGGCAACCACAAAGGCCCCCACGGGCCACATGTAGGAGAGTCCTCGCTGAAAGGATGGTAGGGCCAGGGCTTGGCCTGACCCCAGAATTATGGTCAAACTGAATCAGATTAAACAGGAAAATCCTAAAAAGCTTAGGTAGAGATGTCAGCTGGGGGTTTCTAGAACTCCCCTGGTGTACTCAGGCCCCCAGAAGCGCAGCAAGGAGGATTTGCACAGCCTCCCTGTCCTCAGGAGGTCATCTGTCCCTCCCCTGTCTCCAGGGATTGAAAGTAACCCCGGCTGCGGTGTACCGATAGGGGTCATATTCAAACAACGGGCCCAGAATGGGCACCGACCGAGCAGGACACACCGTGGTTGCAAACAGCTGGTACGCTGTGGCCCCAAAAGCCTCCCCGAGGAAGGTGACATCTAAAGGCAAGATGATCTCTCCAGAGTGTAACCTAAAGTAGGCCATGGGGGATGTTAGCAGTGCCCATAGGAATTGATGCCCCCCCATTCCAACTGTTTAAGTCAAATGCCATATTCCAGATTTGCTTCCTGTTGCTGAAATAGGGCTCTCTTGCATCCTAGCCATAGAACAGCTCAGAGATAAAGGAGCTTGTTTTTCTGGCAGCAGATCTGGGAGATATCTGGGCCCTGACCTCCATGAAAGAGAAGGAGAAGGTGTCCTAGATAATGAGCCTGTGGGCCCAAGTGGACCACTGGAGGTCACTCTTGCTTGCTGCATACTGGATCACAGAAAAGAACTGCTCGATTGTCCTGTAGAGTCCTAGCAGCAGGTGATGGCAGAAGCCTTCTGGGAGGGCCCGGCCCAGAGAGAGTCCCGGAGGGGGACTCAAAGGGTCCGAAATGTGTCGTTGGCCAAAGTGGATGGCAGTGCTGTGATGTTGGCTGAGTGGATGTCGGCCCAGTCCGGGAAGGTGCCCAGCTGGAAGATGGTCTGTGCCCAAGTATTCATGGCCAAGCTGAGCAGCAGGACACCCATCAGGTTCATCAGGAGGCCTGTCCGCACCTGAAATGGAGCCCAGGTGAAGGGAGGGATCAGCTCAGGGCCCATTGTACAGATGGGAAAACCCACGCCCAGAGTCAGGAACTCACTCACTCAAGATCTCCCAGCTGGGAAGTGATGGTTCCAGGACACAGATCCAGGCTGGTGGATGCCCAAGACCCTTCCATCTTTACGCTACCCTAGGCTGCCCCTCAGAGAGCTAAAATGTCCCCATCCGCCGAGTGGTTCTAGGGGCCAGGCACTGTGCTGTGTGGGTGTCGTAGAGACATGCCATCCCTATGACACCCTCGAAGGGTGATTATCATTACTTCCCCTTTACGGACGAGGAAAACGAGGCTCCGAGAAGTGGGCTTACCCAGGTCACACAGCTTGAAAATAATCTGGTTTGATCGATAACACACGTACACACTCATACACACACTCATAGACACTCACACCTATCCACACTCCGTGTCTACTTAAGGCTATACTTTTTTGTTGTGAGGAATTTGTCTTACGGGAATTCTGACCTTTTTAAGTAGCTAGAACAAGTCTGCCTGTTTGCTTTTTCCCCAGGCTAACCTCTTGCGCCATTCAGTCCAAACTTGGGCTGAAAATCTGTTTCTCATCGGGTTTTCTGGTTGTTTGATCTTAGCATTGCTCAGCTGTGAACTGCGCGGTGAGAGTCACTCCCTTTTCAATCCCTTTTTGAATCTACTCCTCCCATAGAAGGTCTCCCTTAGGTGCTATCATGCCCTTAACACTTCTCTCTTCCTTGCCAATTGCCCTCCTGAGCAAGCAGGGGTTCAGAACCTTCTCCAGGTCATCGGTTTCAGGGCAAATGTAATTATTTTGCTTTTTTTGTCTGTGCCTTTTTTTTAGACTTACCTTCTACAGCGTACAATACCAGTTTTCCATGCCCAGATGCATCAGAAACTCTTCTCTTTAAATACTCTTATTTAAAGTGTTTTAAAAAATGTAAGTTGAGGGGTGCCTGGGTGGCTCAGTCAGTTAAGCGTCTGCCTTCTGCTCAGGTCATGATCCCATAGTCCTGGGATCGAGCCCTGCATCGGGCTCCCTGCTCAGCAAGGAGCCTGCTTCTCCCTCCCCTCTCCGCCTGCTTGTATTCTCTCTGTCATATAAATAAATAAAAATCTTTTTAAAAAAAATGTGAGTTGATTTAGGAGAATTGTTACATCAATATTGCCACGGATGGCCCGCAGAAAGGGCGTCAGTCATGAAGGGAGTACGCCCAGTGACAAGGTCCAACTGCCTTATGCTGACCTGCCTCTGCAGAAGAGCCCTGGTGACTTCGGAGGATCGGAAGGGGACTGGCCAAAGCTTTGGGGTGGCTGGGAGGAGGGTTGGGCTCCTGGGAGCCTGGCTCCAAATGCCTGCTTTGTCCCACATTCGTCATGTCAACGACCTCCACCATCACTCTCGGGAGCAGAGCCTGCAGGTGGGCACGTGGATCCAGACTGGCTCTGACATGTCTGCCCCTCTGTGCCCCCTTGTGCCCCTCGGCCTCTTCCCGTCCCTCGCGATGTCTCTCCATTTCTCTCACTGTCCGCTTGTTCTCAGGACGGGCCTTAGGTTGCATCTCTGCCCTCTTGCTGCCTCCCCTAAGCAGCCTCCCCGTTCCACACTCAGCCCCGGCCCCCAACGATCCACTTCACCCTGCAGCCACAGTGATCTTGGAAAGGCAGGAGTCAAACCACGTCACTGGGAAGTAGGGAAGCTGAAGGGACTCCATTTTAGAAAGGCTCCGCCTCGGCTGTTTTCCTGCCAGGCCCCGTTTACTCTTGTTCCATACTTTGCCCCTGAATAAGCCAAAGAAGCTGTGTTCCCACTTCAAGGGGGAAGCAAGAAAGTGAATTATTCTCTGAGTTCTGTCCTAGCCTCTAAACACCTGATAACATCTAAGAAGAGCCAGATCCCGAACACATTCCAGGACATCAGCTTCCAACAAACCCTGGCTGACGGTGGCATCCGTACCCCGACCTCCAGTGATTTCTGGAATAGCCTATGGTTCACCTGACTCTCCCTTTGATGGGACCCTACCGTGGATTCCTGAAGGCAAACGATGTTCCCTAGACCCTTTCCCAAAGTGAACCCCTAACCCCAAGCAAGGATGAGACTCATTCTCTCCTCTCCGAGTCTCCCAGACACTCCCTCTACTACTCTCTGTCTGTCACTCACGCTATTCAATAAACTCTGTTTTCACTTTCTCTGGCTCACGTTTGATTTCTGTCCTGCGTGAAGCCAAGGACCCTCTTGGCTGGTCCTGTGGGACCTTCCCCTGGGTTCTTGGACCCAGCCTGCCTGCATGGATGGCCCTGCTCAGATACCTTTTAAGTCCTCCCACTGTGAGCCGCATAAGATCCCAAGTCTGTGCCCTGCATGCTCTGCACCCTTCCCCTCCCCCAGGCCTCTGGCCTCATCCTCCCAACTCCGCTCCAGGCACACCAGCCTCCTCCTTCTCTCTGTGTTTGCTCTGTGACCTCTTTCTGTCTCTCACTCTTGCCCACCGCCTCCCTCCCTTCCCCTCCGGTTTATCCTGCTTGAGTCTCTGCGCCTGGAGAGACTGGACCGGGAAATGGTTTACACCAGCTTAGGATTTGCATTCCCTGAGTGCCCCCAGGCAGCCAGTGGAGGGGAAGTGGCAGCGGAAGGCAGGAGGAGGGAGGGAGGAGCGGGTTCAGCAGGGGAGTGAGGGGAGAGGGACCTCTCCAGGCCCCCCAGGGTGCGACCTGCTGCTCGTCTCTCCTACAGATTCTAGGCACGGAGCCGTTGGCTGAACAAGTAAGAAAAGAGAGCAGTGCCCAGAGAGAGAAGGAAGTCCCTTGTCCCTGAAGTGGACTCTGGAAAGTCATCACTAAGGCAGTGTTTCCCGAAATTGTCTAAGCGTAAGAATCACCCCAGAGTGTTTGCTAAAACCAACCCAGATATTCCGGTCCCCACTCCAAATGACTTATTCAGAGACTGGGGGGGGGGGGTGGAGGAGCAGGGGCCCCGCCCAGGTGTCTTGCCCAGCACCTGCTGGCCGCCCCCTCTCGGGCCTCTGCTAGGTCGAGCCCCGACTCACCATGTCTTTGACCAGCAAGTGTCCGGAGGCGAAGGCGATGGAGTTGGGGGGTGTTGAGACCGGGAGCATGAAGGCATAGGAGCAGCCGACTGTGCCGGGGATCATCAGGTAGAGGGGGTGCACTCTCAGGCGGATGGCCTGGTCCGGGGGCGGGAGAGACCACGACAGGGAAACAGAGAGAAGCCACCGCAACAGATGGAGATGGTTGGAAGCCACAACCACAGACAGAGACAGAAAGAGACACGACGATAGAGACGTACAGACAGAGATGGGCAGAGCGGCCGAGAACAATTGCAGCGGCCGAGGAGACAGGTTTAGGGACACACAGAGAGACAGGCAGCCAGAAACGCAGATCCACAGGCAAAAGCAGAGACAGAAACGAAGAGAACCCAAACCAAGAGACACACAGAGAAGACATTCCCAAGGTTAGTGACATTCCGGGGCCGCAAGCTTGGGCTGGGGAGATTTTTCTAGAACACACCTTCTCCAGCCTGAGAGTGTATCATCAGACCTGGAGGACTCGCTAAAACACAGCTTGCTGGCCCCACTTCCCCCAGAGTTTCTGATTCAGCAGGTCTGGGGTCACCCCAGGAGCCTGCATTCCTCACAAGTTCCCAGCTGAGGCTCTAACGTACCGAGTCCCCTGCCTGGTCCTTCCCTCAGCCAAACAGTCCCCATAGCCAGTCCCCGGGCACCTTTAGTTGGGGCATCACCAGATTTTGGAGACACAGAGAGTTCGAGATTGCATCTGTTGAGAAGCTTTTCCCAATTTCTAAGACCGTGTGAATCAAATGCATCTGTGTGTTGGCCTCATTCAGTGGGCTGGTTTGTCACCTCTCCCAAATGATGTATTCATCTACAATTCATTTTGGTCTCCTCTCTACTACTGTATTTAAGATAGGACATTTTTTGGCCCCTCGAGGGAATTTTGATAACCCAAAGCATATACATTTTCTCAAAAAGTGCTAAATTCACTCCCTGACATGTAAAACGTTTTGGTTTTGATGATAAGCACCATTTAGAACACTGTGCCATTCACTAGTGTCTTCTCCAGCAAAAGTTGCCCCAACAGACCTGCCTGGGTCCACGCTTCTCCACCCCGACACCCCACAGCACCCCCATCTCTCTCAATCATCTGCTCCCTCAGATCCTGGGGAATGGTGTGAGTCAATCAAATCACACTTGGCAAGGTTTGGGGACCCCCACCCCACGCTACTGGCAGGGGTTTAAAATGGCGTGCCCACTTTAGGACAATTTGCCCACATCTAGCAGAATTATAAATGCACATGCTCTTCAATCCAGGGATCTCATCCAGGCATGTAAGCAAAGGTGCACAGACAATGAAGCGACCTACGTGTCCCTCAGTAGACATCTTAAATAGACCCACCGCTATCCACTCGTAACAGAATATCCTCTAGCCACTGAAAAAGGATAAAGTACATCTCTGTATGCTAACACAGTGTGATCTCCATTACAAATTCATGCAAAAATAAGCCAACTAAAACCAAAAAAAGTGGCTCGGATAAGTGTGCCTGGTACATCACCGTTGACATACAAAACGTGTAGTTGCCACACTGATTTAATGTGATCAGTTCTGGATTCTATTAAGATAATCATATGGCTTGGTCTTCTTTAATCTATTTAAATATAGAACTCTGCTGATCACTTCTAGTGTTAATCGGTTTTGAAATTCTGAACACAAACTCTATTTGATCATGATATGTTGTTCTTTTCGCATGATTCTTAGATTTATTTTGCATTTTATTTATTTGCATCTTTTTCATGTGTGAGATGGAGTTGTGACTTTTTTTTCCCCTTTGCTGTCCTTCTTTGGTTTTGGTGTCTGGGTTTTGTTCACCTTACTCCTGGATTGGATGGCTTTCTGCATTATTATTTCTCCATTATTCTGTGCTCTGAAATAGTGTAAGGTGGGAGCTAGCTGTTCTTTGCAGGTTTGCTAGTTCTCACCTAGCCGACCCTCTGAGGACTGGCTAGTGATTTTTAGGGTGGTGGCTCTCAACGGGGGATGGTTTTGTCTCCCCCACCAGGGGACATTTGCCAATGTCTGGAGGCATTTTTGATTGTCATGATTTAGGGCAGTGCTACTGGTACCTAGTGGATAGAGGCCAGGGATGCTGCTGAACATCCTACAACGTACAGGACAGCCCCCCAGATAATTTTTTGGCCCCAAATGCCAATTGTGCTGAGAAACCCTTCTTTAGAGGGAGCTTAGAACTTCGCCTACCATTAGAATTTCTCCTGTGGTTATTTGTCTACTCAGATTTCCTACTTCGTCTTAATCCACATTTGAAAATTTGTATTTTCCTAGGAAAGTCTCCAAAGGAAGAAAATTTGGTACACTTTGAAAGTATTTACTCTGCGTATTTCTTAAAGAAAAAAATCAGGGTCTGACACTTGCATGCATTTTGGAAGAGAGCAAAGGCCCCTGTAGCCGGGATGGAGCTCCTCGTGGCGGGGGAGAGATTTCTGAAGCCTCCCCACCTCCCCACTCTTACCAGCTCTGCCAGGACGGGCAGGAAGATGATGATAGTGGCCGTGTTGCTGGCAAACTCGGTGAAGAAGGCGATGACAACAGTGATGAGCAGCACAGCCAGGGCCGGGGGCACGTTCTCCAGGGGGTGCAGCTGCCCACCGATCCACGCCGACAGCCCTGACTCCTGCCGGGGGCGGGGGGCATCTGTTCACACCCCCGCCCGGCCCCAGCCGCCATCCCCAGGGGCCGGGTCCAGGAGGGAGGTTAGGATGGACCACGATGATGACAACAGTGACAACCATACTCCTTCACAGATGGGGAGACTAAGGCTCAGAGAGGGTCAGTGACAGGTCCAAGGCCACACATTCAGCCAACTGGCGTCAGCTTCTCTGCTTCTTGAACTGCTCTCTACTCCAACTCTGTAGGCCCAGGACCCAAACCCCTTTGTTCCCCAAATAATCCAATTGGCTCTAGCACCGCTAAGCTCCAACTTGAGTGAGAGAGGAAAACCGGACCCTCCGTGGGTGATGATGAATGACAAAAATATTAACACAATTGTGTATACAAAATATTCATTAGTAATCTGATCATTATCATATAATAATATATACAAGATATACTATATATCATCTATAAAACCTTTATCAGATATACGTTAAATACAGCACTATCAAAATGATTATCAACAATAAATATATTTGTAATGATAAGGATGATTATTACAATGATAACGCAACATTGTATTATTACTTATTTTATCATACGAATCATCACCCCTGAGGCTTTGCAGGTTGCTTGGCTCCTGCACGCATTACCACCTAAACCCTTCCCAGCCTTTCTGGAAGGCAGACATTTGTCTCTGTGTTACAGGGAAGGAAACTGAGACTGGCAAAGTTTTTGTGACTTGCCTATGGTCCCCAAAAGTAATAACCTGAGATATATTTCACACTGAGGGCCATGTACTTCTTTTTTTTAGATTGTATTTATTTATTTGAGAGAGAAAAAGCATGGGTGGGGGAGAGGCAGAGGGAGAAGCAGATGCCCCGCTGAGCCCAACATGGGGCTCGATCCCAGAACCCCGGGATCATGACCTGAGCCGAAGGCAGACGCTTAACCAACTGAGCCACCCAGGGCGCCCCAGTGCCATGAACTTCTGTAAGCAAATATGGGCCTGCAAAGCTCCCTATCACTTGGGCACCATCCTCTGGATGCACCAGTCTGTCACTGCCCCCCTTAATGAAGGGTGATGCCCAGAGCCGACGACAGGCCTCCAGGACAGAGAAAGACAGGTTAGATCGTCCCCTCCCTGGCTCCGGACTCTACCCCGCCATCAGTGTTGCAGAATTCTCTCCATGCTCTCTCTGCTGACTTCTCCAGGAGTTACTCTACGTAGGAGTATTTAAATACTTAATCAAGTGTGTGCTTACCATAGCCCTTTTGGCAACCCAGTATCCTTTGATCCTGATACACTTGGGTTTTTCAAAGAAACTTTATACATTTTTTTTATGTTTGATAGAAATGTTACTGCTTATCTAGAACTTAAAATTTCATAATGGATTCTAGAACACAGCATACTGTTTTTACATAAATAAAATACTACACCTGGGGGCGCCTGGATGGCTCAGTCGTTAAGCGTCTGCCTTCTGCTCAGGTCATGGTCCCAGCAGGTCCTGGGATTGGGTTCTGGGATCGAGCCCCACATCGGGCTCCCTGCTCCGCGGGAAGCCTGCTTCTCCCTCTCCCACTCCCCCTGCTTGTGTTCCCTCTCTCGCTGTGTCTCTCTCTGTCAAATAAATAAATAAAATCTTTAAAAAATAAATAAATAAATAAAATAAAATACTACACCTGTCCCCATAATTTGACTTAAAAGTTACCTTCAAGGAACGAATAATAAATGCTTAAAGATATTTTTCCCTAGAAGAGTCTTTGTAAAATTTAGACGCTTCTTTGTTTGTCTGATAGCCTAGAAATGATGGCGCATGGCAGAGTCAAGGCCCCAGCCCTTCCCCATCCAGGGAATCTTTCAAGGGGAAAATGGGGCCACTGTTTTTTCCCAGAGGCCACAGCTCTGGCTAAGAGACTGATGGCAGTTGTGTGTGATTTAAGGGAGAGGGGCTGGAGAGAGGGAATATTAATGACTTGGATGAATGAGAAGCCAAGAGCTCCCCTGTGGCTAGGCCTCTGGGTGGCGGGCTTCCAACCAACGTCCCAGCACACTCGGGTCCTTGGCTCAACTTCTGCAACCGCAACCAGAGGGAGGTCTGGCGGCGTCAGGGGAGAGAACCCCCTGCTGCCTGGGGTTCTCTTGGGGACTCCCAAGGGCTTCACCTGCCCTTTCCCATTCCCTTAGGTATTGGAAGCTCCGTTTCCTTGGAAACACACCGCCCCACAGTGTTCCAGGGGCTCTAGAACCAGCAACAGGCAAGGTTGGACGCCGTGTGGCCAGAGGATGAGGAGAAAGGGCCCCAGAGTCAGCGTAAGCTTGTTTCCCACCTTAATCCTTCCTAGCCGTGTCATCCTGGGCAAGTAACTTAACCTCTCTGTGCCTCAGTGTTCTCATCTGTAAACCCGGATATAACAGTGCCTATCCCCGAAGGTTATTACTGGGAGAAAAGGAGCAAATCTACAAAGCAGTTGGAAAATGCCCCGGTACCTGGTGAGCCCCCCCAACACGCTAGCTGTCATTATTAGCTTCAAGTCACAAGAAGCCAGAGGTGGCGAAACACTCAGAAATTGCCCAGGGCGGTGGTTGTCAAACTGTGTTCCTTACGGCCCCCAAAGATGTCAAGAGGTGCCTGAGGCCACATTGCAGGATGGGAGGGGAGAGGCTTGACAATCTTTAAGAGCCTCATAAAACACAGTAGGCTTGCCTGTGTGTGTACAACTCTGTATAATAATTCCTAGGGAGAGAGAGCCAGTGAATTTGGTTCAAGGAAAGCAAAAAGAGAGGACTTCATGCACATGTGTGAGCATTCGGACCACCATACTGCTTATAAGCTGTTGACTTCGGGCAAATTGATGAACATCTCTGTTCCTTGATTTCTTCAAGGAGTTGTGGTAAGGATTAAACAAATGCATGCAAAACACAGTCCCTCTACATAGCACAGAATAGGATTCATTACTATTTATCTGACAAGCACTTCATGTAGAGTTTACTCTGTGCTGGGCAGTCTTCTAAAGACTTGGCTAATATTAACATATTTAATCTCTATAACAACTCCATGAGGTAAGTTATATAATTATCTCCATTTTATGGCTGAAGAAACTGAGGCACAAAGAGGTGGTGATTTGCCTGAATAAGTGAAATGACTTGCCCTAGGGTTGGAATTTTGAGCTTAGAATCTAGCTCTTACTTCATTAGGCTACCTCTCCAATAAAATAATGCCAATCATCATCATCATCATCACCATCATCACCACCACCACCATCACCATCATCACCACCACCATCATCACCATCACCATCATCACCACCACCATCACCACCACCATCACCATCATCACCACCACCATCACCATCATCACTACCACAATCATCATCATCATCATCACCACCACCACCATCACCATCATCACCACCACCACCATCATCATCACCATCATCACCACCACCACCATCACCATCATCACCACCACCATCATCACTACCACCATCATCACCACCACCACCATCACCATCATCACCATCATCACTACCACCATCACCATCATCACCACCACCACCATCACCACCACCATCATCACTACCACCATCATCATCATCACCAACATCATCACCACCACCACCATCCTCATTCAGGTGACTCTCCAGCAGGAAATGAGGGATGGGGAAAATATACACGTTTCTACTTGCCTACAGGGTTTGCTCCCTTCTGACTTACTCTCAAGCTCCTATAACCCCGATATATTTGTAGATAAGTTTACTTTGGTGGAGATTAAATGAGATATACATGAAGGTGCCAGAAGAAGACCAATTTTTCAATCCATGAGATAGTAAAACTATAGTAACAATAACAGTAGTGAGGTTGAAGGTGGCTCTGGTTTTAGCACCTGGTATGTATCAGCCCCGTTCTGGGCACTTTCCATGCCTCACGGCATCAACCCTCAAAACAGCCTGTCTCATGGGTCATGTCCAACAAATGTTTATTGAACATGTTATGTACCAGGACTCTTCTCGATGCCAGAACAGTAGTGAATAAGACAGATACTACCCCTGCCCTCATGGAGCTTACACTCCAGTAAGAGAGACACCAACAAGCAAACAAATGAGCAGGAAATTTAGGGGAAGGAAATAGTGGGGTGTTATAGGGAGAGTGGCTGGAGGGGAGGCTACTTTAGATATGGTACCAGGAAGGACCCCTGAGTTGGTGACCTTGGAGCTGACCTGAAGGGCCAGGACTCAAGATCTCAGGGAAGAGCCAGGTCACGCTGGGCCCTGTGCATAGGCCAAGGAAGCCTTCAGACTAGAGTCTAAATATATGGGGAGTCATGGATAGTTTTACAGCAGGAGAAAAATGCACTGAGGACACTGAGCGGTAAAGTTTAAGTGAGTTGCCAAGCTCAGAGCAAGCCCTGGGATCTGCTTCCAGCCCTCCCAAACCATCACTAGGGAGTCCACACATCCAGGCTCACCCTGGACCCCATCCGAGGACCTGTAAGCCCCAGGAAGCCTGGCAGTGGCCTGGTGAGGGCACTGGGCCGGGGCCACGAAGCAGGATGTGCCATGAGCGCTCTGGTCCCTCCTGGGGCAGGCTGTGCTGGCCTGGGGAGGAGCCGGTACCAGCAGGGGTGGGGGAAAGGGGGCAGCTGCCAGACAAAGCCCTTGTTAAACAGAAACTCCAGCGGCGGCCCAGAGCTGGGCCAGGAGCCAGACCGGCCTCCTAGCGTGCCCAGTGGTCCTGCAGCCCAGCCCCCACTGAGAGCCGAGACTTTTCCCACCACATCCTGAACTCGGAGAAGCCTCCGGGGTACAGGGCCATCTCCTCTACCCCCTGCCTCAGGGTCAGGCAAGGTTCGTACCATCTGGATAAATGGCACCCTTTCCACAGAGTGGCTCAGGCAAGAACCTCCATGTCATCCCTGATTCTGATTTCCCTCTTTCCCCTGCATTCAATTATAATAACCAACCATGTAGGCTCTGTTCCAAGTTCCCCACATGCATCGGCTCATTTCATAACTGTAACAAGTCTACGACTTGGCACCGTTATTATTCCCATTTTACAGATGAGGAAACCGTACCACACAGTGAAGAGGTACAAGACCCACAACTCCAACCCAGACAGTCTGGGTTTGACAGCCCATGCTTTTTACCATTGTGTTGCATGGCCTCTTCAAGACCTGGATAACATGTCACTTCCTTTGGGAAGCCTTCCCTGATACATCCCCAATAGGACGCAGTAGTGAGAAAAGTCAGACAGGAGTTCAAATCCCAGCTCTGCTACCTATGAGCTCTGTTACCTAGGATCAGTCAGTTAACCTCTCTGGTCCTCGAGATTCCTAAAACGGAGACAAAAACAGTACTGTTGCTCATGAGCACTCTGGTCCCTGCTGGGGCAGGCTGCCTTTTGCTCATTTTGAAGTCTATACTATTGTATTTGTATGTGTTATTTGTTGGGGAAAAATGAGCAAAATAAAAATATATGTCAGAAAAAGGAGTCGTTGGGTTGAAAACCTGAATGTGCCACCCAGACCACCGTCAGTGAAGGCCTTGTGAGTAACCTGGTGTAATGGCTTAGCACTCTGGACTCTGAAGGCCTGCATGTCCCAGTGCAGGGAACCAGGGCCTTCACTGTCAGCCCCTGAGGGGCTGTCTCAGACCTGAGAGTTGTCTTGCCCGAGGTCACGCTCACTCTTGGGGCGGCTCACATGCACAGACTGGTGCAGGGATGCCGGGGTATGGCTTGGCCATCTCAGACCAGTTGGGACATTTCTGAAGGGCCAGCTCAGCACCATGTTCCCTGTGGGGTTGGTGGAGGTGTCGTGGGGTCTGCTCACGATTGTGCTTCTCCCCCTGCCCTCTCCTGCTTCCTTCCTCCCCCCGTCCACAGGGAGGAACCTCAGGGGCACAACCTAACACCCCTGCTCCCTCACCTGCATCTCAGAGTCTGCTCCCTGGAAGCAGAACCCACAAGACCACAGAATGAGGATTTAGAGAGTGAACAGGGAGTTCCTCATGCTCCCCACTTGCTATGTATTGCACCAGCTATTACATTCTCTAATTACTTCCAACAACCCCGAAGAGTAGGAACTTTGATCCAATTCATAGATGAGAAAACTGGCAGCCAGGGAGGTTTAGAAATTTGCCCAAAGTGCCCCAGCGAGGAGTGGTAGAGCTGGGATTTGAATCCAGATACTTTGATTCTCAAGCCTGAGCTTCTTACTCATATACACTTTAGGGATGTCTTACATCGTATCGTTGTTGGAACCTGAAAATTAGAACTGAATTAAAGAAAGAAAGCAATCGGAGAAGCAATTTCAGGCTTCCTTCACCTTAATTTCAGATTAACGCTTAATTGGTTGGGGTTTTAAATGCCTTGGCTTACAAAGAGAGGTTTAGGGGTGAGGTGGAGCCCAGCATCATGAACTGGGGGTTCAAATCCAGGCTCCAACAAGCTCCTGGCTGCACAAACATAGGCAAGCTATTTAGCCTCGAGTAACCTCCGTTCCCTCATCTTTGAAGTGCGGACAGCAATCGCATCTACTTCGGTGGTGTTGATGAAGACGAACCGAGTCCCTGTTTGCAAAGTGCTCCACATGATGCCAGCACTTGGGAAGTTCTTGCTAGTGAGCCGTTAGGAGGCTGGACTCTGAAAGCAGTCTGACTGGAGTTGGAACCCCAGCTCCTGAGCAGAGTGCAATTGTACGACCTTCAGAGAGTTGCTTAACTAACTTCTCTGTGCCTCGGTTTTCCTATCTGTAAAATGGGGATACAAATATTACCCAGCCCCTAGGGTCAGCGTGAATGTTTGAAGGGTAACACTGAGGATGCACCTGTTCTGAGCAGGGCCTGCTGACACTGCACCTGCAGAGTGCTGAGAGCCAGAGCCTGCTGAAATTCTGTGCCCCGCTCCCCTCACTCTAGTCCCAGTCCTGCCTCTGAGCTCAAAGAGCCCTCTAGAACAATATTCATAATAACACTAACTGATTAATATTAATAATCTCTAATATTTATATCACGGTGGTTAAGAGTATAGGCCGTGGCGTCAAACTACCTGGATTCTAATCCTGAGTACGTAGCTGTGTGACCTTGGGCAAATCACTTTACTTCTCTGTGCTTCAGTTTCTTAATCTGGAGAATGGGGATAATAATGGCATCTACCTCATAGGCTTGTTGGGAAGTTTAAATGAGTTAATGTGTGTAAAGCACGCAGAGCAGTGCCCGGCCCGGGGGTGGGGGTGAGCGTAGGGTTATTCCTCTGTGCCCACGGGACCCCTCGAGCCATGGTAGTAGTATTTAGTGGTAGCATGCTCATCGTGAGCTCCTTGAGAGTCTGGATCAGACCTTACTCCTTTCCTTCACAGCACCGGGTGCTGAGGATGGAGTCATGATGATCCCAATCTGGCAACTGGGGGATCTGGTGGTGGCTGGGGTGACCCTGAGCAGCCAGGACTGGAACCTGCACCCCCCTCCCCAGGCCTGCCTCCCGCTTGCGGCTCTTACCTCACAGCCTTTGGCCATGGCGAAGCCCCCGCCCAGGAGAAGGATGATGTTCCAAGGCACCGTGTCCTGGACCTTCTTCCACGTCAGCAAGGGCTCTGTCTCTGCATTGGAAGCTGGGTGGAGAGAAGACATTTAGCCTGAAGAGGGGACACCGGTCCCCCTGGGGCAGAGGGGGACCTGACACATACCCAGGACACTCAGCCTGAGGAAGGGTCACCAGCCCCTGCAGCCTCATCTTTGTGGGGACACTTGAGGGGGGGTCTCCCGGAAGCCACAGTCTGGCTCCAGCATCTGATTTTGGGGCTTCAGGGAAAACCCCCGCGAGCATCATGAGGGGCGTCTGCTCTACTCAGAACAAAAATAATTGTCATGGCTCCCAGAGCGTGAGAACCTCCTGGAACCGGGCACCCCAACTCCATGCAGGACATCCTTTCAATTTCCCAAAACCCCTTCTGGGCAGTGCTGCTTTCACCCTCATTTACAAGAGAAAAGGCTCTCTTTGTAATTGAATGTGTACAGAGAGGGAAAAAGTGGAAGGAAATTCAGGAAAAGAGAAACGAAGAGTATCTTTGGTTCACGGAATTATGGGAGGATTTTTAGTCCTAAAAGGCAGCAGTGTCCGCGCGCAGTGGTTAGAACGGGAACCAGCAAACTTCTGGAAAGGGTCAGGGAGTGGATACTCCAGGCTCTGCAAGCCTCTGGGGAACCAGGCCGCCACTGTAGTGCGTGAGCAGCCAGAGAAAGGACACACGTGAGCGGGCGTGGCTCCCAGGGAACCCTACCGACCAAGGAGGGGTGCATTTGGGCCGCGGGCTGAAGTCTGCCACCCCCGTGTTGGGAGCACAGGCCTGGAGACAGACCCTCCTGGGTGGTGGCTCACCGCACGCCCTTGAACGTGACCTGGCCTGCCTGAGCCCCCATTTCCTCGGCTGGCCCGCGGCACAGAAACAGTCCCTGGAGGGTGCTCGTGAACACTGACGAGGCCATGAGGGAGCTGCCGGTGGAGAGAGACACGGTCCTGGTCAGCTCACAGCCGCATCCCTGCGTCACTGCCTAGCACCTGGTGTGTACTCCAAAACCCTTGTCGGCTAGTGGGATGCCAGATGCATCGCCCGATGCCTGGTGCACAGTGAACACTCTTGAAATGGAACTGTCCCTGCAGGCGGCCACCAGGGAGGCGGGGAGGACAGGTCTGGCTCATGCATGGCGGTGCCCTCCTTCCCAGGACAATTCCTGGTCACACAACCGTTGACATTTTGTTTCTCCCTCTCAGCTTTTTCCGTATTTCGTTATCTGAAATGAAAGCTGGAGATGCTGGGTGGCTCGGCCCTCTGCCTTTAGGCAACGAAGTATCATTTCACTAAAGAGGCAGGCAAGGTCTGAAAAAGGAAAGGGACTTGCCCCACATAGGAGAAGGCCCTGACCATGGGTTTAACATCCCGCAATTAAATGAGTGACACGGTAATTGCTAATGAGGACCCCCTGCGTCTTCATTAAGGGCCCATCCTACCATGCCCTTGCTGCTGTTTCTTCAAAGCACAGCCTCGGGGCGCCTGGGGGGCTCAGTCGTTGAGCGTCTGCCTTCGGCTCAGGTCATGATCCCAGGGTCCTGGGATCGAGCCCCGCATCGGGCTCCCTGCTCCGCGGGAAGCCTGCTTCTCCCTGTCCCACTCCCCCTGCTTGTGTTCCCTCTCTCGCTGTGTCTCTCTCTGTCAAATAAATAAAATCTTTAAAAAAAAAAAAAGCACAGCCTCTAACTATGGGCCTCTCACAGTCCAGCCCCAAGCTGTCTGCAGCAGAGGCTAAGAGCACAGGCTCTGAAGCTGAACTAGATTTGGATCCTAGCTCTGCCCTTCGGCTGTGTGCTTTGAACTAGTGACTCTACTTCTCTGAGCCTCAGCGTGCTCATCTACAAAAGGGAGCAATTGTAGCTCCTCAAAGACCCACTGGGGAGATGACGTGGGCCGTGGGGGCAAAGGGTTCAGCTCTGGGTGTGGCCCAGAGCAAGTCCTTGGTTATTCAATTTCACAAATGTATGTTGAGGACCTACCACTCCTCTCGGCACTGGGGATTCAGAAATGGCCAAAACCAGAGAAAATCCCTCCCCTTGGAGAACTTACATTTCCAATAAGGGAGGCAGGTGAGAAACCAATAAATATATAATGTCAGGAAATTTAATGTGTTAGGAAGGAAAGAAAATAAGGTAGAGGGGTGGAGAGTGACAAGGGAGGGATGCTTTTCTGGAAAGTATAGTCAGGGAAGGCTTCTCTGGGGAGGTGACATTTGGACAGAGTCTGAGTATAGTGATGGGAGTGAGCCACACGATATCTGGAGGAAGAGCTTGGTGGACAGAGAGGAAATGGAAGTCATCATTATCATCCCCATCATCATCCATGGGCACAGTGCCCAACATATAGTGGGCACTGTGTTGATACTTGCTGAGTGACATAAAGGGACAGAAATGCAAGTGTGACTCCCACCCAAGGAAGAATGGAAGGCAGCGGGTACAATAAGAAAATCAAGGTTGGCTTGGACGCCTGGGTTCTACCCTCTGTCTCTGTTTAGCTAGCTGTGTGACCCTGATCAGGTCACTTTCTCTCCGTGGAAACTGGCCACTCTCTCAGGCTTCATGTAAGTCCTGGGTGCTGAGTGTGAGAACGCATCTTTTCAGCCCGGTCTGCGCAGGCCCACTGGTGGCCAAAGGACAGGTGGTGCTCCCGGAGGCCCCCGTCTCCCCACCCACCAGGCAACCCCCAAACCCCCAGCCCAAAGAGCCCTCCGCGGAAGTGGCATGCTGTACTCCGTGGGCAGACCAGACCCAGCCGCCAGATGTGTTCTCACGCTGCTGTTGCTGGCCCACACGGTGTTTTTCAATTCAGATTCGTGGCCAACATTTAAAATCAGGGAGATTGCATACAATTTTTTTGCTTCTCTTGAAAAACCAGCAAATCTGGCAAGACGAGTCCTGCTTTCCTGCACGGTGACACTCGGCGGAAACTGAGTCACAGCTGCCCTTTTATTTAAAGGCTATTGGCTTGCCAGTTTTCCACAGACCCCACGACACGAGGGGGGTGCCCTGACGCAAGGGGTCGTGCCACTCACGAGCATCCTCGGCGGCTGTTTTCCTCATATAGACATTGTTCTCTGTGTCAACAATGTAAAAGGAAAGCCGGGCGGGGGGGGGCCGTGTGTCACGAAACCCATTTCCTTGCACCCAGTCTGCTGCACCCAACACTGTTCCCTCCCTGTGGGCATTTGAGTTTGCAACCTCTGTTCTATAAAACTACTAAGGCCAGGGGTGAAGAGTATCTAAGGGACATGTTCATTCTCGTTCAGTGGGAAAGCAAGGCCCAGACAACCTAGGAACTTACTCAGGGTCACCCAGCAAATTCGGTAACACAGCTGGGATACCGGACATGGACATCACAGGCCCTCCCCACAGCCCGGGCTGAGAGGAAGCTCTGGGCTTTTGGAGCCCGCCCACAGGTGACGGAACCACAGACGGGACCCGACCAAGGGCAGCCGATCCCCAGGCTGGCTGGGAATCTACGAGGCTACGAGGTGGCCTGGTGGGAGAGCTGCCCAAATATCAAGGCAGACCAAGCAGATTCCACGGGAGGTAGAGGGACAGCAGGTGCAGAGATGCGTAGCTGAAGGTGAAAGGACAGAGAGCAAGGGAGGCCGTGTGCTACGGGGGGGCGTGAGCCGGCCGGCTGTGGGACTGGGTGCCGTGAGAATGTGGGCATTACGACGGAGAAGACGCGCTTAGGGAACCCAAGCTCTAAAAAAAATCAGGAACTATACAGCAGCAGAAGCGATAAAGAGGCCAAAGCTTAGAAGCAGTAGAAAGTACGGAGAGGCCAGGACATGGTCCCCGGAGTGCGTGATGAAGAAAGCCAGCTGGAAGCCAGCCCGAGGAGCAGAGACAAATCCTGCCCGGATTGCAGAGTCTTTGCCCACAGCTCCTGGGACCCGGTGTTCACTCAGCAGCAATAACTGTTTCTGGGGCCCTGTGATATCGTCTCCCTGCTGATCCCTCCATTATGCCCCACGCTCAGACCCCTCCTCCACAATGGCGCTAACCTGCCTGTGACTCTAGGTGACCACCCCACTTCTGACGCCCGGTGCAAAGCTCATCCCACCGCCCCAGCTGGATTAAGCTTGTCACGGGTGCTAGGTGGCGGCACCTTGTTCCGACAGACACCTGCTGGGAACCCATCTGAAGGCCAGCCTGCAGAGGCTTTGGTTTGGGTGGCTCAGTGATCCTTTTAAATGGACCTGGGACGCTGCTAGGCTGTTGTGCCTCGGTCCCCACCACTTCCTATCCGGTTCAACCTAGCTTGAGATTTGCACGTCTGGCCCCTTGGGCACCGGAGTGAGGGTCCCAACTCCAGCCTTAGACCCAGAGGCAGCAGAGTGTTTCTGTAAAAGGGTCAGCAAGTAAATATTCTGGGTTCTGTGAGCCAAGAGGCAAAATTGAGGCTACTGTGTAGGTACTTGTGTAACTAACTAAATAAATGTCCACAAATTTCTTACTGAAGAAATTATTTATGGACACTGAAATCTGAATTTCATGTGATGTTCCTGTGTCATGAGATATTTTTCTTTTGACTCTTTTCAACCATTACAAAAATGTAAAAGCTATTCTTCGCTCCTGGGCCGTACAAAGCGGACAGCCGGCTGGATCTGGCCAACTCTAGTTGCTAACTCCCACCCTCGGCCGGCACCTCCGAGTGCCCGGACCAGCTAAGGCCTCAGACGGAGAAAAGGGAAGAAGCGGGACCACACGGTTGGTACAGTGGGGGTCAGGTCCCAGGCGTGGGCCCTGCCTCGAGGCCATGATCACCACGCTCCGAGTCACAGCCTCACTGAGCCCACTGAGACCCCAGCCCTGACACCTTACCTTTAAAGTCAAACCACCACTTGAAAGAGGGCCTTTGGGATGGGAAGAAGAACAAGATGGTGACAATGGCCACTCCGGTGACAGCATCAGAAAGAAACCTACAATGACAAGGCCCCAAAGCATGTGACCCTGGGCACCGCAGCGGGGCCACCAGTTTGGCAGATTTGCAAATGAGGATTTGTGGGAGGGAATTAGGCACTTGCTGTGAAGGGAGCGTTGTTGGAGGCCACTGGACACGCCCTGCCTGCACTCAGCGTGGATGCAACTGCCGGGATGCTGAAGCCCTCTCTCTGCGCATGGCTCCCTGGGGCCTTTGAGGCCACAGGAGACAAATGCTTATCCTCCTAGGAAGACAGACTTGACCAAAGAGGAGGGAAGAATCTGAGCACCATCAAATATGGGATCTGTGGAACTCCTGCGAATCACCAGAACCAGGGCTTCTCTAAGGGCTTGTATGCATTTGTTCAGCTTCTGCTTGCTTTCCTCCTGGGATGGACAGCTTACTACTCAGAGATGCAGCCCATCCGCACCAGCAGAAAGCAGGTGGAAGCAGCCTCACAGCCCCTCACAATCTAATTACTGCCTTTCAAGGATCCACTCCATGTCTTGTGGAGGCATTAAACTCACAGAAGTCTCAGAAACAGCCCTCTGGGGCAGGCAGCTTCCACCTCAGATGAGGAATCTGAGGCTCAGTGAGCAGAAGCAACTTGCTCAAGGCCAGGCCATGGTCCATGCAGGAGATGGGCACTGAACCCAGATTTGCCTGGCTCCCAGCTCAATGAAGCATAGAGCCAAATGTCCACAAAAGCCCTTTGATCCCACACATTTGGGAAGAAGAGTATTCAAATGGCCAAGAACCTAGAAAAGATGGTCAATATCACTGTATTCGAGAAATAGAAACCCCACACTAATGGAGTATCATTCATCAGCTAACAGGCAAAACTTGAAAGCGTGATGATAGTACCTAATGGGGACGTTGGAAAACATACTGGCAGTGTGAAAAGAAACTGGTTTAACCTTCTGGAGGGCAGCTGACAACAGGTTTCAATCCTTTACATGTGAGTACCCCTTGTCCAGTTATTGTACTTCCAGTTATCTGGAAAACTGGGCTCTTGTACACAGATTATGTATAGGGATGTTCAATATGGATAAGAGGGGAAAAAATGGAAGATTTTTAATACAGACATGTGTAAATAACTTGTGTATATGATGTATATATATAAATGTATGTATATATGTATATTACATATACATGTAATATGTATATTATTATGTAATAAATATGTATATTATACATGTATATATAATAGTATATCTATAATGAAATACCCTGCATCTGTTTTTTAAAGATAAAAGATAACATCAATGTTTATGCATTGACATAGAAGTGCAACCAAGATATTTTGTAAATCAAAAGAGAAGTTTTTATTTGCAGAATGAGACACAATCCAAAAGGAATTGATTAATAGATTAAGGTGCTATCATTCTGTAGAATACTATGGAGGGTGTAAAAAGAATGAAGTAGGTCAGAAATAGTAAGTTGCCCGTGATTATATTATTGTACTTTCTAATTTTTTGTAACATGTATACATGTATATATGTCTGTGTGTATGTATTATTATGTGTGCCTGTGTATATCAGATCTGTTAGACACCAAACTTTTAATTGGATAATCTCTTCATTTACCAAAGGTAAATTCAGCATTATTTGAAGTTTTTTATAATGAGTATGCATAACTTTTATAATTAAACAAAAAAGGAAAAAGCAGATCACAAATAATATGTCTGCTGTAATCACATTTCTGTTAAAAAATCTTCTGTTTAGATAGGTTTCTTTTTAGCTAGTTTGCATGTATTTTTACAGTTAAATCTATCGAAATATAATTAACATGCAATAAAATGCACCCATTTAAAGGATATAGTTTACATTTTGGCTAATGTATACAGTTTTGTAACCACCCATGGGATTAAGATAGAACCGTTCCCGGATAGGCATTTTTAAGTCAGGAAAGATGTGTATCAGAATTGGAGACTGAGTTTCTAGGTGATTTTCACTGTCTTTGTATTGTTGGAATGTTTGCAACACCCACTTTTCATCTGAAAAAAAATGACAAAGTATCTACATTTTGGAAAAATAAGACAATGGTAGTAAGAGCCACTCTTCTTGGCTCCATGAAATGACATTGCTTCTTCCTCATAATAACCCGCATGAGATCAGAACCTTATATCACCCATTTTACCATGGGGCATTTGAGGCTCCGAGAGTCACTACACTCCGAGAGTATAGAGCTGCTCTATCCAATATGGCAGCCACCGGCCACACGTGGCTAGTGGACACTTGAATTCTGGCAATACCAAACTTAGGTGTGCTGCCTTATAAAATGCACACCAGACTTTGAAGATTGAGTATGAACAAAAGTAAAATATCTCAATAATTTTCATATCAATTACATGTTGAAATAATATACTGGGTTAAATGAAATATATTACTAAAATTAATTTCATTGTTTCTTTTGACTTTTTAAATGTGGCCACTAAAACTTGGAAATTACGTGTGTGTCTCACATTATATTTCTACTGGATGGTGCTGATGGAAATCATCAGATCTCACTGAAGCCAGAGGACATATTTCCTATCTAATCATATTTTGACACACCAGAATCTGACACAGTTGCCTACTTGCTCTTTCTTAAAATGCTCCCCAATCTTGGCCTTTGCTTGTTTGTTGCTCCTGGTTTCCCGCCTACCTCACAGCCTGCTTCTTCCATTTCTCTCCTCTACACAGCTCCCAAATGTTTGGGGACCTCAGAGTCTTCTACACTCTCCCTTGCAGGATTTGAAAGACATATTTGACTTGACAAGTCTAACCCAAGTCCAAAATCGAATTGTTGATAAGCCACCCACAGCCCAGCCTCCTAGGGAATGTTCTTCTCCAACTAACCACCATTCATGCTGGTGCTCCAACCCTCGTGTCCCCAAATCCTACCAGGTGGCAGGTACTATCATTTCTAACTTTCAAACAGATCTTGACGGCTGGCTATCCAATGTTACCACTTTGACACACACCAGCGAGGCCTTTCCCCTAGACCAAGCCTCAGTGAGCATCTTCTGTAAAGGGCCACATAGTAAACACTCCTGACTTTGCAGGCCATATGGTCTCTGTCCCGACTCATCTTTGATGTTGCAGTATGAAAGCAGCTGAGGACGATACATAAGTGAACAGGTGTGGCTGAGTTCCATGAAACTTTATTTGTAGACATGGACCTTTGAATTTCATATAATTTTCATGTGTCACAAATATTATTTGTCTTTTGATTTTTTAGCCATTTAAAAAGGTAAAAGCCATTCAAAAACAAGTGCTGGGGCCAGATTTGGCCCAGGAGCCTTAGTTTGCCGGCCCTGTCCTAGAAGACAGGGTCTCATCTAGATGGTGTTAGAGCTCCTACCTGTTTCCCCCATCCATCCCCTAATAAGTAGAGCTAATACTTTCCTGAGTTCTTTCCATGTGCCCTTCTAATCACTTGACATGAACTAACTCATTGATCCTTGGAACAATCCAGTGAAAACTGTACTAGGACAATACCATTTCATAGATGAGAAAACAGAGGCACAGAGCCTCCCACACAGAAAAGACACAAATATTTTATGTGTCCAACAAGACTCTCCAGGATCTGGCTCTCGCCTACCCTTTCAGCCACGTCGTGCTGACTTTCCTCCCTTCCTGCCGAGCCTCCTCGGTCACACTGGGCTTCTTTCAATTTGCCAAATGTGCTAAAGTAAGGTCCCGCCTGTGGCTCTCAGTAGACCTTCCCAGCAGGTCTCCAGTGCTCATCGCTCCTCTTCCGATCTTTACTTCCTCCCAGAACCACCCAAAGTCAATGTCCCCACCCGTTCTTTCATAATATAGCCCTCTTGCTCTTTCTTTCTTTGCACTCATTACAATCTGCAGGGTTTTGTTGTCAAGCTACTTGCTTTTGTCTGCGTCCCCAGCATCCAGCACAATGTGGAGCACATAATAGGCGCTCGATAGATGTTGACCGATTGAATGAACAAACTAATGAGTGCATGAATGAGTGAATGATGTGCTCAGCGTTGCACCACCATTTACAAGGGGCAGAGCTGACGTTTGACCCTAGTTTTGCCTGATTCCAAAGGCAAAGCTCCTAACACATGAGAACCCAAAATGTTCTATCATCTGTACCTAAGCTTTTTTGAGGGTAAAGGAAGGAGCTGTTCATAGTCACACGGGACCAAGGGTGTACATCTAGCCCGGCCCCTCCAGGTGCCCTGCGTCTCCAGCTCCAGGTGGCCCATCCCAGAATCTTCCCTGTGGGGCTCCACCCCCCGCGTGCCCCGAGTCTCACCCAGGGGTGAAGAGGCTGGCCCAGCCGGGGATGAACTTCGGATCCCGGGAGAAGAGGAGGATGGCGAACATGCAGAAAAGGGTGAACACGGCCTGTTCGGCAAACCTGTGGCACAGATAGCAGGCGCCATGCTGATGGTGGGCTTTGGGTGGACGGCAGCGTAGGAAGGCCTGGGGCGGGTGCCTGCTGGCTGTCACCCGGCCCGGGCCCTGCCTACGAGAAGCTTCGAGAAGTAATCCACTCCTCGGAGTGAGGGGAAGGGTATCTTGGGGTGTAAGGGATTCCTGTCCAGGGGCCCCCACACTCCCCCAGGATCCTTCCAGAGCATTCAGGCACCACCTTCCCCCCAAGTTATTTATATCATGCCCACCGGGAATTTCCCAAGGTCCTAAGGAGAATCACCAGAGAGAAAGAAAAAGCAAAGCAGAGGTGGAGTCAGAAAAGCAGAAAAAAAAGGAAACAGATAGAAACAGAGGTAGGTAAGAGACAGAGGGACAGTCATACATGCAGAGGAAGATGGACGCACTGAGGGGGCAGACAGACAGGGAGAGGGGCAGACACACAGAATCCCCAAATGTTGGAGTAAATGTCTACCCAATGTGCCCATTCCACAGACTGGAGCAGAGCCCAGAGAGGGTTAGTTGCTTTGCCCAAGGCTACATAGGAGTTAGTGGCAGAGCCAGGTCCTGGGTGCAGACCTCCTGACTCCTAGGTACTTTCCCTGAATGGGAACCGTGCATTGAAAAAGGTCCCGGAAGCTGCCCGAGGGAGTGTTGGGTATCCCATGTGCCAGGAGGGAAAGAGTGCATTAGCTGGAAGGGCAGGAGGCCCCACCCCAACTGCACCCTGAGGGGCTTCCTGGTCCTCAGGGTATTAACCCCAGCACCAGGCAAGAGGCTGACTGTATAAGCCACCCCCTACCCTCCATCTCCAGGCTTCTAGGCCATCGTCCTGAAATTCCCCCGGAACTCAGCCCCCAGGGGTCCAGACGTCAGGCCAGGAGGTAGGTTTCCTGAAAGTCTATGCTGGGCTCCCTCCCCACCCCAGGAACCCCCGTAGTACCACGCACTTGATGGGTCCCAGGTTCTGGAATTCCTCCCGAATCACGGCGCGAGCCCTGTCTTCTGCATCAGTTTTGATCTCAGATTTCTTCTTCCTCCAGCCCCTGAAACAGAGTAGGGAGGTGAAGAGTGGCCACTGCAAGTATGACTAACTCCTCAACTCCCCTCCCACCCCCCACCCCGTGGGGCCAAGCCTCATTATCTCTATTCTGGAGACTGCAACAGTCTGCTGAGTGGCCTCCCTGCCCGTCTTCCCTTTTGAAAATCTGTTCTCCCCACCTATAGCTTTGGTGGTCTTTTAAAAATGTGAGTCTGATCATAAGACTCCCAGGCTTACAATTCTTTAGAGGGTCAAACAGGCACCTGAATAAATTAATGGAACAAAATAGGAAGTCCAGAAATAGACTGGGGATTTAGCCTATGATCAAGTTGGTATCTCAGACTGGTGTAGAAAAAGAGCTATTCAGTCAGTCGTGTTGAACATGTAGATCAATGGGATGGAATTGGGAGTCCAGAAATAAACCCATACTTCCATGCTCAATTGGGTTTTGGCAAGGATACCAAGACCATTCAATGGGGAAAGAATAGCCTTTTAACATATGATGCTAGGACAACTGGATAGCTACATGCAAAAGAATGAATGTGGACCCCTACCTCAAACCATATAAAAAAATTTAACTCGAAAATGGGTCAGACCTAAATATAAGGGCTAGATGTATAAAATTCTTAGAAGAAAACATAGGGGTAAATTTTTCTGGCCTTGGGTTAGGCAACTATTTCTTAAGATATAACACCAAAAGCTCAAACAACCAAAGATAGAGAAATCAGACTTTGTCAAATTTAAAAACTTTTGTGTGTCCATAAATATCGTTGGACAGCTGGGTGGCCATCTGGAACAAAAAGTGAAGTTGGATCCAAACCTCACATTGCATCCTAAGGACAAACTCCAAACAGGTAAAATATTTCAGTGTAAAAACAAACAGATGAAAAAAAAAAAACTAAATAAAAACATGAGATTATTTTTTTTTACAACTCCCGTAATGGGAAAATCTTTCTAACTATAATTGAAAATTCAGAAGCCACATGAGAAGGATTAAGAGTAAACACTAATCTTTTAATATATAAAGAGTACTAGAAATCAATAAGACCAAGATCAATAATCCATTTGAAAAATGTACAAAGGATAGAAACACAGTTTAACAAGCCACAAGAAAGAAAATACCAGTGGCTTTTATGAAGATAGGAAAGTTTTTCATGTTGCCCTCAATATGAAAAGGTGCTCAAAATGGCTCTTAAAATGAATGCAAATTATTTTTCTCTTATCAGATCGGCAAAAATCCACTGCTGCAGGGAAGCAGACACTCTCATACATTATAAATGGGAGAACAAATTCATACGAGTCCTATGGAGAATGACTTGATAATCTATTAAAAGGAAAAGGTGTTTATTCTCTGACTCCAAAATCTCACCTATGGAAATTTACCTTACAAAAATACATGCGAACATACAAAATCATATCTGTCAGGGAGACTAGTCACCAGAAAATATACTATATCTGCCTGTATTTGTTTAAGGAAACCCTGGAAGATTACCCAGGAAACCTGTTTTTGGGGGAATTATTGGGTGACTGGGTAAATGAAGGCATGGTTGGGAAGAACTATTCTCACTGCATACCTCTTTGCATTGTTTTGATTTTTGAACCATGTGTATGTGTTGTTTATCCAAATTAAAACAGCAACAACAAATGAATATATTTTTTTAAAAATCCTCACAATGGCTCTTTTGTATGAAGATCAAACTCCCACAAGACCCTCAATGATCTAGCCCAGAGTTTCTCAACATCGGAACTATTAACATATTGGGGCAGGATCTTTCTCTGTTGTGGGGTGGAATCATTCCCTGCTGTAGGAGGCTGACTTGTGTATTGCAGAATGTTTAGAAGCATCCCTGGCCTCTACTCACTAGATTCCAGTAGTAATTCCTCAGTTGTGACAACCAAAATGTCTAAAGATATTGCTAAACGTCCCCTGGGACAAAATCGTTCCCAGGTGAAAACTCCTGCCTCATTCCCTGGCCTCATCTCCCATAAATTTCCCTTATCCCCTGAACTCAGTCACTTTAACCTTTCAGTTCCAGAACATCCCTTGCTACCTTCAGCCTCAGGACCTTTGCACTTACTGTTATATCTGCTTAGAATGCTCGTCATCGTGCCCATTTCCTCCCCTCCCTTTACTGAGTTAAGTCTATGCATTCTTCATATCCCAGTTCAAAAGTCCCTTCCCCAAGGAAGCTCTCCCGACCTCCCATTCAGGTGGGAGCCCTCCAGGGCACAGCATTGTATCTCACAATCTTTTCCTTCACAGCACTTACGACTGGCATTCCTGCTGCACTTGGCTGCTCCCTGTCTGTCTTCCCCACCTTGAGTGTAAGCTCCCCAAGGGCAGGGAGGGTCTCTGCCTTGCCCACTGCTACATGCTCAATACCTGTAACAGTGGCAGGCACCCAGTGGGTGCTCAGCGGACATTTGCTGAGTGAAGATGGTGTCCATGGCATTGGCCTGAAACTTCTCTGTTACCCAGAAACACCCTCTACCTGCATTTCCTCCACCCTCTCGTGGCCGAGTTCTGCAGATACCTATTAGATTGAAACAGGTCGAATGGAAAAACAGGCTCTATTTCCACCATTGTCCTGGGCAGTTTACACACCCTGCCTTGTTCAGCCTTTACTTTAGCTGGGGCTAATTTTTAGCCCCAATCTACAGGTGAAGACATCAAACCTCAGGGTGGTTACCAAATTGCTCAAGATCACATGGAAGCGTGATTAGAATTCTGGTCCATCTGAGTCCAAGGTCAGGACTTGCCTCTTCGGGCTAACGCGGGCTTTGAACCCCGAGTTTCTCCTCTGAGGTGTTCTGGAAGGCACGTGAGTCAGGAACACCATGATCAGAGCCTTTCTAGTCTCAAACATTTTCACATCTCTTTAATCCAGAGTAACTTTTACTGGTTTCATTTTACAGATGAGCAAATTAAGGCTCAAAGAGGTGAGGGGATGGAGTCGGAGAACGACTCTATGACATGCCTGCTACCCCCAGCCCTGAGCTGTCACTCCTATGTTAGGACGTCCCCAACTCCAGGCGTCTGTAACCTACCTTCACAAATGTTCCCATATCCACATACCACCTGGCTCATATTTGCTTAATATTTTCCTCCAAATAGACTCATCATTTCAATTAAAGAAATGTATGTAAATAGACAACTTTATATTACTCCCGTAAATGGAAAACAAGAATCACTTGCCATAAAAAAAAATAATCATAAAAATAAAAACACAAAAGCAAAGCAATTATTACACTCTGGCTAGACTCCGTAGCTGGCTTAGGTCTCTGGAACTGACGCTTGCTCTTTGTTTAAAAAGCTGATTTGGGGGGCGCCTGGGTGGCTCAGTTGTTAAGCGTCTGCCTTCAGCTCGGGTCATGATCCCGGGGTCCTGGGATCGAGCCCCACGTTGGGCTCCCTGCCCCGCGGGAAGCCTGCTTCTCCCTCTCCCACTCCCCCTGCTTGTGTTCCCTCTCTCGCTGTGTCTCTCTCTGTCAAATAAATAAATCTTAAAAAAAAAAAAGCTGATTTGGGAATGTTGGAGAAGTATTATGGTTTCTCCACCACCCAACTGAGACTTGCTCCATTCTATGAAAGTTGATAAAGGATTCTTTTTCTCACTCTATGAGTCGATGTTATTTAATACCTTGTCCTCATGCCACCCCAAGTTATCTCCTGTACCAGCGCCCCATAAAATGGGAGAGAGTGCCCTTCCCTCTCCTCTGGTAGGAGTGTTTGTCTTACTTAAAGGGCAGTGCTATCCGTAATTACCGATGATGGGGACATTAACTGAGGGCCTGGGCGTCGCAGGCAGGTCACACCACATAACCCTCACATCCCTGGGAGGTGAGGTCTCCTATAGTCACCGCATGAGACGGTAACACGAGATTATAGGGATGATCCTCGGTTTCCGTAGGAGGAAACTCGACTTGAGAAGACCACTCTCTACCCAACGAGAAGGAAGCCGGAACTCCAGTTGGGCTCAAAGCTTGAAGTAAGCATGAGGGGTACCTCAGGGTCATTCCGCCGTATAGGAAGGAGATCCACAGCCAGCCCACCAACAGGAACAGCACCATGAGAGGGAAGGCGAAAATGAACCAGGAGCCGAAATTCACCACATCGCACTGTGGGAAGAAACTGGAAGAAGTGGGGGGGGGGGATGAGATCCAGCCAAGGTCAGCCACGCCGACGTATACTTCATACATACAGGCAGCTCTTTCTTAGCTAGAACCCCGAGGTTTATATATAGAAACTAGAGTATGCTTAATATTAGCAGTGGGATTGAAGGTATTTCAAGTTTTTCCCCTACATTTTCTGAATGTTCTATAATGTACCTACATAATCAGAGTAAAGTAATAAAATGTATTTGGGGAGCAAAGGCCAAGGGGGACACTCAGGGCAGGCATTTCCCCACCTTCCCGTGCTCCTGGCTAGAGAATCAGAACCCCGTATTACTTGGCATTCATTCTAAATCCCCTCCTTCTAGACCAGAAGGTCCAAGCTCATGCAATTAAATGTTGTGTGTGGTTTGCATGTGATTTGCATGTAATTGACTCAAATTCCTTCACATTTGATATTTTTACTTATACCGCCAGTATTTTTTCCTTAATTTCTTTTCAAGTTGGAACAAAGTCCTGCTCGCATCAGGGCGGGCAGGCAGCCCGAAAACCCTCTGACAGCACCTGCCCCCTTCTCTGCCCCGTTCCTCCCTATCCCCCAACTCGGTACCTGCCCCAGAAGGCCCCAGAGCCCACATCTTTCCTGTCCAACCCCGGGGATGTGCTCCAGCTTCATCCTCCTGGCCGACTGGCCCTTTGCTGGTACTTCCTTCTAACTGAGGACACTAAGGGGCCGAACCCAGATTGTCCTCACGTCTCAAGCAGGACCATCTTGGCTTCTGGTTTTTCAGTCCTTAAGCAAAAAACACAAGGCACAGCCAGGCCTTGCTCAAAGATGAAAAGACACGAAAGGTGTGCAGTGGGCTTAAGTCAATGGGGGGGGAATACTGATGCCTGGCCCCCATCCACATCTCCTGAATCAGAATCTCTGCAACGGAGACCCAGGCATATTTTTCTCACCCTCCCGGCTGACTCTAATATGCACCCGTGGCTGAGGATCACTGGCTTCTATCATCAACTTGGAAAATCAAAAGATTTTAGAACCTGAGAATATAGTGGAGGATTAAGGTTTTAAAATCGGCTCAGGAAGCAAAACACGAGTGTACTTAGAATTTCTCATGAAAATCACTTTGATTAAAAGTAATAGCAAACCTGCTCTCAGGAAGACCAGCTTTCCCCCATCCTCCTAGGAAGTCCTTGTTTCTTTGGTTGACTGTCAGGTAAAGAAGTTGCCCAGCACCTGGGGCCATGTTGATAGTAAATACTTCCGTTGTGTATGTTTGCCAAATGCATCTCCACTGCAAAGGAATCTTAGAATCCCCACCTCTCAGAAAATCTTAGGAACAGAATCTCGAAATACTGGAATTGTTTACATCTTCAAACTAAGAGGACTTGGGATAAGGGAATTGACAAGTCATGCCATCTGACTTTCTTCAAAAGAATCTTTCTCTTTTATTCTCCCACCCTGATGGACGGACTCCCAGACACTGTTTGAGCAGCTTCAACACTGGGGAGACTTTAGCTCGTGGCAGAGCCCATCCCACAGCTGGCCTGTGTGCCTGGTTGCAGAGCTTCTCCCGGGACCTCACAGCCACAGACCAAAGCTTCCAGCTGGGGTTCGTTTTTAGAGCAGATGTCACATCATGTCATTCCTTCGCTCCCAGCTTTCCACTGACCCCCCATCTCACTGGCAGGAAAAGCTGGGGTCCTAACAACTTACCTTAGCTCTTCCCATACTTCCCTTTGCCCCCCCACACCCCAGCCTCTCTGTCTTTGTGCTGCTCGCCTTTGAACAGGCTATTCCCTATCTGGAATGTTCTTCCCTCCTGTGCTCACATAGCTTCTAGGTCTCAGATGTCACTCTGTTAGAGAGGTCCCATATCCCTGGCCAATCTGTATAAAATAGCACCCACTCCTGTCCCTTCCATAGCCTTCCGTTGTTTTATTTTATTTTGTAACTTATCACACCGACATATTATATACCCATTTCCCTTTTCCTTTATTGCTTGTCTCCCCCACCAAAACGGAACTTCCCCAGGGCAGGGACTTTGCTGGGTTTGTACCCTGCTGGGTCCCCAGAGGCTGGCCAAGAGAAGGCATCCAGTACAGATTTCCCCAATGTGGAATGGAGAAGGAGAGGGGTGGGAGGAGCAGAAACTCCAGGGCTAGGTGGGGCGCACCTGCATTTACCTTTTGAGCTGGCCAAGCAGGATGAGGTTGGGGGCCGTGCCCGTGAGGGTGGCAGTGCCCCCAATGCTGGCCGAGTAGGGGATGGAGATGAGAAAGCCCTTCCAGATGTTTCTGCGATATTCCTCCTCCTTCTTGCAGTCTGCTAGAAGGTCCAATGGAGCGTCGGCCTCAGGGCAGTCTTTGCTTTAAACAAACGCAAAGAGAAGCCATTCAGAACACACTCAGATTTTCTGGCCTCGTGGGGAAACACACCAGGTGGGCTGGGAAAACTAAGTGGCCTTCCTGGAAGGCAGCTCAGCACCGGCATCAAAAGCCTCTAAAGATGTGCAACCTTTCAGCTCAAGTGTTCTGGGCAGGTGCCCCAGGTGTAGGTGTAAGAGTTTGCATTGGCACTAACTATGGTTTGTATTGAAGACAACCTAAATCTCCATCAAAAAGGGGTTGGCTACATAAAAATGATCCTTTTTCTGGATTGAACACCAACACGGCTATTAAAAATGATGATCCAGATGGATGTTTATTAAGATGAAAGATATCTATTATGTAAAGGGAAAAAGGGTCGGTAACCGCACTACTCAATTTTTTTTATTTTTAAAATATTCACATAACTTATGAATATATGAGTATTAAGAAAAACTTAGAATGGTGTACACAAAGTTGTCTTGGTGCCTTTCTTGGGGGTGGAAATATGGATTTTTTCCCCTTCTTTTTTTCTTTCTTTGTATTTTCTGGGTCTTTCTGGTGCAGTTAAAAGAATATTGGGAAAGAATGAAATTAAGAATTGTTAATTATGTAATTAAAAGATAATTACATTGCCGTAAATTTATTACGGTGAAAAGATGTTCCCTACATTCCGTTAAGAGAGACAGCAGGTTACAAAAGAGCACATACAGCATTATCAGTGTTTTTATTTTACAAATGCATTTATATACATAGAGAGGTATCCAGAAATAATCTAGAATAGTATTCACTTAACTGTTTTGGGAGTGAGATGCTGGGTACATTTTTCTTTTTGTTTAAGAGTATTCTTTTAAATTGTGCAATTACAAAATTTTTGTAAGTGAATGAAATTAAGAATTGTCCCTGTATAACAAATTAATTTTTTTAAGAGAATCAAAGATACTTCAAATATCTTCTGGCCTTAATTACTACATGAGAGGCCCCTTACCTGGAAGGCAATTGGGATATGACTTGGGGTCTAGAAGGAAGACAAGGACTGAAAGCAGCTGGAGACTGATGTCACTTCTCAGGGGGAAAGTTCTGGCAGGAACTGTGGGCACCCCCAGACTTGGGGACCCAACCAGACTGAGCCTCACAATGAGAATGAGAGAACAAAAGGGGCCTGAGAGCTCATCTAGTGCAAGCCCCTTTGTTCAGTTGGGGAAACTGAGGCCCAGAAAGGGGACTTTCGTTCCAATGGACATAGAGTCTCCATCCAATGAATGGGGTTTGCATTCAGTTGACATGGAGTTCTAGAGAATGAGGGCTGGGTCTTTTCCACTAGATTCAGCACAAGCTCTGCGTGGGCAGGGTTCAAATAGATTCCTAGGTTGTGCGATAGTGAGTGGCTGGGCCAATCACAGACACCGTATCTCAAAGCTGGACTAAAAGCCCCCAGATACAGTGCCAGGAAAGAGCAGAGACAATGGAATAAGACAATCAGACATAAGATCATGTCCCTCCTCTGCTAAAAGCGTCCACTGGATCCCATGTCATTAATAGTCAAGGCTACATCATTGGCCTATGAGGTTCCTCATGCTCTGTCCCTCCACCACCACCCCTCACCACACAAGCAATTTCTCTGACCCCAATTCCTACCATACACTCACCCAACTCCAGCCGTACTGGCTTCCTGGCTGCTCTGGACTCTCAGGACCTCTGCACAGGTTGGCCCCTCTGCTAAGAACACTCTTCCCAAAGATCCCCCCTGACCCTTACCTCCTATAGGTGCTTGCTTAAGCCTGACCTTCTTAGAGAGGCCTTTCCTGACCACTCATTTTAAAACTGTCTTTTCACACCCTACAGGCCCCTTCCTTAGCCTTCTTTCCTGCATTGTTCTCCCACATGGCTCTCACCAACCATCTGACATACTGTGAATTTTACTCGTGTGTTTTGTTTCTTGTCACTGAGACGTAAACTCCACAAGGGCTGGATTTTTGTCCGTTGCTGCATCCCCGCCTGGGGATGTACCTGGCTCATTGTAAGCTATCTATAAATATTTGTTGAATGAATAAAACAGACCTGACTGATGCCCAGCAATGCCTTGAGCAGGTGACTTTACTTCCGCTGTTTTATCACCCAAGGTAACAAAGCCATGAATAACAAGCACTCTCATCTGTGCATGTAGGGCCCAGCAATGATCCAGCTTGCTCAACATTATCTCATTTAATCTCAAAATAACCCTCTACGGTGGGTTCCAATATCATGTCCACTGGGTGGGTGAAACTAGCAGAGGCTCAGAGAGATTAAGTGACTTGTCCAAATCGCACAGCCGGTAAGTGGCAGAGCCAGGTTCAAAGTCAGGTCTGCAGGGCTCCAAACCCCAAGATCTTAACCACGCTGCCAAATACAAAGGACACCAGCCACTAAACGTGCCATCAATGTGAAGATGCTTCCTAAGTCACACAAGTGTGAAGGATTGTGATTGTCTCTTAGGATGCTTTTGTCTTTAGAGGCTCTGGATGCCTGTCTGCATGTCTCTCCTCCTTGACTGTCACCTAGTTTGAGCATTCCTGCTCCTCTGGGGCCTCCTCTCAGGTCCTCCCCCTCACCAGAGGGACTTAATGTGCTCCCCTGCCCTTGCTATCCACATGTGTGTTTTTTTAAGGAGGCTGGGTACATCCACGCCCAAGCCAAAGGGATGGATGGTAGACACCTGGGCGTTAGGTCATTTGGAGAAAAATCTGGGGGTGGGGGAAGGATTGCTTGCAGCACTGAATTCTTGCTTGTCATCTCCTTGGGGCAAGCACTCGCTCCTCGGTACCAGGAACTCACTCTTCTGGGCTGGCCAGAAATTGCATCTCCGTGGGCACGGGGTGCAGGCCGTTCCTCCGCACAGCAGCTAGGAGGAAAGAGCATGGTGTCTTTAGTGTAATGTAACAAATGGATAGGAGTGTTCCTATTCTCAGGTTTAGATAAATCCCTTAATCTCACTGTACCTCAGTTCTTTAATTCATAAAATGGAAGTAATAATTCTCCTAGGGTTGTCAAGAGGACTAAGGAGTTGACCCATTTGCTATCGGCGGAATGCTTGCGTCCCCCCAAAATTCATATGTGGAAACCTAATCCCCAATGTGATGGTATTAGGAGGTGGGGACTTCGGGAGGTGTGCCTTTATAAAAGATGCCTCACAAAGCTCCCTTACCCCTCCTCCCACCATGTGTGGACACAGCAAGAAGATGGCCATCTATGAACCGAGAAACAGTCCCTCACCAGACAGGAAATTTGCTGGCACCTTGATCTTGGACTTCCCAGCCTCCAGAACTATGAAAAATAAATGCTCAATCTATGCTGTTTTTGTTATAGCAGACTGAATGGATTAAGACACCATTTAAAGCAGGGACTGGCAAATTTCTTCTGTAAGAGACCAGATAGTAAATATCTTAGTCTTTGGGGCCCTGTGGTCTCTGTCGTACTCAACTCTGCCATGAAAGCAGCCATAGACAATACAGAAATGAATACGTGTGGCTAAACTTTTATTTTTGGACACCGAAATTTGAAGATCATATAATTTTCACATGTCACAACATATCCTTCTTTTGATTTATTCAGCCATTTAAAAATATAAAAACTATGCTTAGCTCACAGGTTGCACAAAAAGCAGGCAGCAGGCTAGATTTGGTGGGCCAACACTTGTCAGACTCGCCATTGAAAGAATTTAACAGGAATCTGAACACTGGCAAGGATTTAATCAATGTGGGTTCCTCTTGAGAAAGAAGAAAGCGGCCCCCTATGTCTGGAACTGGTCGGACCCAGATATGCCGTGTTGTTCTCTTGCTGGACCTAAATGATCTTACACGTCACCAACATCAGACAGAGTTGCTCTGCAAGCGACTGACAAAATGAGACACGGCGAGGGCACTTCATAATCTAGTCTTAGCCCAAAGCCACTTGCCACCCACACAATGCCAAACGTCCTCCTCTCTTGCCAATTGAATGGCTGCTACTTCTTTACTCGTAGAATTGCCCCCGATTTCTGGCATCATTCAATCTAGAGCAAGGTTCCTTAGACCCCCACAAATGCCTCAGCCACAGCCCAAAGCCCGTGAGAGGTCCTTTCTAACACCTGACTGAGGTCATCGTGGCCACCGGTGGCGCGCGCTCTCTCTCTCTCTGGGCAACAGTAATACATCCCACCTCTGTAACCGCAGGTGTGTGTTTGGGAGGAAGGGTCGGGACTCCTGCCACAGCTCTTTCCCTGTCTCAGCAGGTGGCTTGGGGAGGAAGTCCTGTCCCCTCTCCACTCTGGGCTGCTCCTTCCCTCTTGGTACCTAGAGCGAGTGGGAGCCATGGTAGCCGACGACTGGTCCTGCTGACCACCTGCAGAGGTCTGAAGGCTAAATGCAGATCAGCTCACCCTGGTGAAAAGACCCTACACGTTGGTGTAGCTTAAGTTTCCTTCAAACCCTAGTTGAGAGGGATTTATTTTTTGATTACCTGTCTCCCCCATGGACTCCCAGCTCCATGGGGGTTTGTATCAATCATTCCCATTGCCTTGAACAACCTCCACTGGTGGGAGTCTTGTTCACCCAGGACACTGTTTGGCACATAGTAGGTGTTCAATAAATGTGTGGAATTAATGAGTCAATGGATGAATGGATCAGTCATGCCACTGTTCTAAACCTCAGCTTCCTCATACATAAAAGGGGCGGGGTGCCTGTGCGGCTCAGTTTCCTCATCTGTAAAATGGGCACGATGACAAGGCCATCCCTGCAGAGCTGTAGTAGGAGGATCTAATGAGAACACAAGTGGGGCGCTGGAGAAGCCACCACCCATGTGGCCCCTCAGTCCCTCAGGCAGTGCAGGGTGGTGAGCTGGGGGAAGAAACTGGAGGGAAACATCAGGGCTGCTCTCCAAGATTGAGGACCCTCCCCCCCGGGTCTTGTCCAGCGAGCCCTGCCCTGCCCCAGGCTCCGTCCTGCCCTGGCATGGTGCTTACAAGCACAAATTCTAGATTCAGACAGAGCTCAGCAACTAACTAATCACGTTGCTTTGGGCAAATCCTTTTGCCTCCCTGAGCCTCAGTGTCCTCATCTGTAAAATGGGGAGCACCTACTTCCTAGCACCGTTATGAAGATTAAATGACCTGACGGGTATGAAAAATAAGAGCACCGCGTCTGGCATATGGTGGGCTCTCAGGACTGAGAGCTCACACTGTCATCATTGCTGTTGCTATGGGTGTCCCTCATGGACCTAGAGCCCTCAGGAGCCTCCCCACCCCTGTCCTGGCCCACTAACAGTCCCCACTCTCCCCACACCTGTCTTCACGTCCTGCCACCAGGATGGAGCACAGAGACTGCGTGAAAGGGAACATCTCTCTTTTGCACTGGAACTAGCCTTGTTTTAGGTCTTAGGGCTGATCATTAATCAATCCTTGCTCTCTGATCCCACCACTTGCGAAAGTAGGTGTCTGCCCCAGCTTCCCAGGCCCTCCTACCTCCTGACATCCTGCAGCATTCAGGAGAAGACTCTGGATTTCACCTTGCACCCAACACTGAGTGTGACCGTAAGCAAGTCCCTTCCCCTTCCTGGGTCTCAGATTTTTCATCTTTATAATGAGGGAAATGGCTTCAAACTTTTTTTTTTTTTTTGTGGCCACTAGACCCTTCGAAAAAAATTCTTGCGTACGAGGCAGAATACCAGAGGTTAAGAGTTCGGGCTCTGAAGTCAGCCAGCCTAGATTCAAAATACCAGAGCCACTGTTTTGAAACTGTGACCTTGGAAGCTACTTTATCCTCTTTTATTTTTAAACTTCTTCCAATCTTCTAAATGAGGTCAATGCCGGCTCCACCTTCTGAGGATGTAAGGCCCCACGAAGAGCCCCAGCACGAAGTACGTGCTCAGTAAACATCTGTGATTGCCACGTGGAAGCCCAGTGGGTAAAATAGGTAAAGTGGGGAAGCTGGGGTAGACATGGGAGAAGGCGCAGAAGCTTCACTGCTTCTCACCACTCCAGGGGGACAGTGACATGGTTCTCTGGAAGCCCCAAGAGTCCAGGGAAACTCTGAAAATGAACGAAGCCAACTCTGGCCTGTGGGCTGAATCTGGCCCACAGCCTCCTGACTGAGAATGGTTTTTACATTTTTAAATGGCTGGAGAAAATCAGTAGAGGCACAATATTTCATGGTGTAAAAATTACGTGCAATTTTAATTTCAGCACCCACAAATTACATTTCACTGGCACCCAGCCACGCCCACTTACTTACATCTCGCCTGTGGATGCTTTCTCTCCGCAAGGGCACAGTTTGAGCAGTGGTGATGGTGTGGCCAGCAAAGCCTAAAATATTTCCTGTCTGGTCACTTACAGAAACAGTTTTCTGACCCCTGCTATAGAACATCTCTTCCTTCCCACGTGGACGACTTTGACCTTTCGTAGGTCCTGGCTCAGCTACTTTACCAACGATGCAACTGATTCTGGTCATATCAATTTCCCTCTTTGAACCTCACCTGTAAAGTACTTATCATCATTTCTAGCTTTCTGGGCTGATGTGAAAATAAAGTAAGCAAAACCCCTGACTGCATGGTAGGCAAATACCCATACCACAGTAAACAAGATTAACTTAGATGGTAGGTGGATCAATATTTAGATTTTAACATGTATATTAATTTTAACACATATTCAAAAAAGCATAACTAGCACTCAAAGCCTGTGGTTTCATGAATCATGTTTGTTGTGTTATTTGGGATAAATGATCCAGAGCTCCCGGGGCAGATCTGCCATCTATCCCTCAACATGTGGCTTCCCAGGTAGCATCTCTGGTCCCCCCATCATGTTCACGTTCCAGCCAACAGGAGTAGAGGGCGGGTAGGGCAGGACCCGGAAGTTGCACACTCCATTCCCACTCATATACCATTGGCCACACTTAGTCACAGGACCACATCTAATTGCAAGGGAAGCAGGGAAAGTCAGCTTTTTCTCTTCAAAGCCATGTGCCCATGTGGGGCTTCTGTTACTAGAAGAACAAAGAACAACTCAATATAAACTAGAGATTTCTGCCCACATAGGAACCAATGGAAAGCTTCCTTTTATTTTTACTTGTTTTAAAGATTTTATTTATTTATTTGACAGAGAGAGACACAGCAAGAGAAGGAACACAAGCAGGGGGAGTGGGAAAGGGAGAAGCAGACTTACCGAGGAGCAGGGAGCCCAGTGTGGGGCTCTATCCCAGGACTCTGGGATCATGACCTGAGCTGAAGGCAGACGCTTAACAACTGAGCCAACCCCGAAAGCTTCCTTTTAAATTACATTTATGTAAATGGGGCACCTGGGTGGCTCAGTAAGTTAAGCGTCCGACTCTTGGTTTCAGCTCAGGTGGTGATCCTCAGGGTCATGAGATCAAGCCCCGCTTGGGCTCCGTGTTGAACATAGAGCCTGCTTGAGATTCTCTCTCCCTCTCTCTCTGCACCTCTCCCTGTTCGCATTGGTGCACGTTCTCTCTCTCTCAAACATAAATAAATAAATAAATACATACATACATAAAATACGTTTATGTAAGTAAAAAGACGTTTTAAAGCAGACAGGATGTGGCAGACCTCTGCCACCATGAGGGAAAGACTTGGGGAATCGCAGAGATGCCAGTGATAAGTCCTGATATCTTCATGCCTCTGAATCAATCCTGGAACTGCCTTTCTCTGCCTTCTTGATGTTTGAGGAAAACAAACCCTTATTTTTCAAGTCACCTGCAGACAGACCTTCCTTCTTTGCCTACATTCCCACGGACGCAGCTGGTTCCATGGGTAAGAGAGCGCGCTGCAAAGTTGGGCTCAGCCATTCGTCTGCTGTGTGACTTGGGGAAGTCCCTTCCCCTCTCTGAGCCCTTGCTTCGTCATGTAAGAACGCAGCGACTACTTGTATTTTGTTTTGTTTAGAACATAGTTTCCGAGGTTTGAGAGAATCAAATCCTTCAGTTGGTGGCACATTCTCAGTCTTTGTACAACGAGGCCCCTCTTTTGTTTTCTTTCTTTCTTTCTTTCTTTCTTTAGTCCCTTCGATTCCCATTTCCCACTCCCATCCTTCGCAGAGCAACCATGCTGATGCGTCTAATCTGTAGGTCTTTGTTTGCTTACGTTCTTGCAAAATGGTCACTTACGTGAATTTTTAATTTACATCATGGTATTGTCTTCTAGATCTCATTCTGGTTTTTTTTTTTTTTCCAATCATGACTGTGTTTTGTGAGATCCATTTCTAGAACTGTGGTCCTCTAATTCTTTGCTCCTAAAAGCAGCAAGGTGCTCAACAGTACACACTTGACCTTCCCCTTTACTGGTGGTGATGCTCACGTGGCTACTTACTCACCAGACCACAGAGAAGGCTGCAGTGAACACTGTCACACCTGTCCCCTCGTGGACCTCTGTCAGAATTGTTTGGCGTTTGTATCCAGGAGTCAAACTGTCGGGTTACAGGGTATGTGCACTTTTTTTTTTTTTTAAGGGTATGTGCACATTTAATTTGATTAAATACTTGCAGAATTCCCTTAAGAAAGGCTGGCCCAGTGCATACGCTCTCTGGCAGAACACAAGGGTTCCCATGGCCCCACGCTTGCCGACATAGGGCAGCGTCCAGCTTTCTTTGCCAATCTCACTGAAGTAAATCTCATTGTTTCAATTTGCATTTCTCTGGCATTAGTGATTTTGAGCATCTCTTCAACTGCTCTAAAACCCGGGGAAAGTATAGTATCTACTTCATAAGGCTGTTTTGAGAGGTGAAAGAGATGATGCAGGCAAAGCGTTGAACTCTTCACTCAGTACGCAGTCAGCACTCAATGAATGCAAATCTCTTAAAAAACCAAGGTATCAAAGTTTGACTTAGCTAATTCTCAGTTATTATTATTACTTAAACACTTGGCACGTAAGAGATGCTCAATAAGTGCATTCCTTTCACCCTCCTCTGCAGGACGTCCCGCTCCCCCTCCTCCACGTTGGTGGGGCTGCCCCAGTCCCTTTCCACAGCCTCACCTGTGTTCTCGTCACTCGGCCAGTTGAGGTCCTTCTGAGCCTCCTTCTGGCTGAAGAGACTTTTCAGGATGGCGCTGGCAATGGGCAGCATCATGGCGGTGGAGGCCGTATTGCTCAGCCACATGGACAGGAAGGAGGTGGTCACCATCATCCCCAGGATGAGCCTGGGAACAGAGGGAGTTAGAGGCACATCCAGAACAGGGGCCCAGGAGGTCCTCTGGTCCCACTTTGCCACCCCTGGGGAATCCAGCCCACTCGTTTTACAGACGGGAAGTTAAGGCCCAGAGAGAACAAGCCAGTGACCAAGTGGGGACCAGATTCACTCACCAACCTTATTTCAGGTCTAAGGAAACTGACTCCACACGTTTAAGTGAACTGGCCACAGGTACCCAAGGTAAAATAGTCCAAAGATACCCCAACCCTGACATTTTCTTTCCCTTGCTCCCCAGTCCTTGATGGTTTCCATTACAGAATAAAGATCACCTTGGTTTGGCACCAACACTGTCCACCATATCCCCCCAAACCATCTTCCCAGCCTCTTCTCCCACTTCCCCTCTCACTCCTACCAGCCACCTGCTCAGACTCCCCTGAACTCACCCACACACCCCAACAGGCCCTGATCTCCTGCCTGCCTGCCATGGCTTGGCCCCTCCCACCAGTAGGAATCCAAACTCCATGATCTTTTTTCTTTACATTAAATTCTTAGCCCACCTGGATTTATTTAGATGGATAGTATGAAGATCTAAGTAGATTTTTTTTTTTTTAAAGAATAAGCCAATTATTCCAACCCTCGCCATTTACTGAATAATCCTTTCCTTTCCTACTGACTTAGATTTCTTCTAGAATATGTATCCAGCATTGAAAAAATCTATTTCTGGACTAGTGTCATGCTGTTTTCATTGTTCGAACTTTATTGTATGTTTGAAGAGCAGCCCACCCAGTCTTCAAGGTCAAATGTAACCTGCTCCATGAAGAAGTCTACCCCTTACCTCTCCTTTGGGCTCCCACACCACAGATGCCTCTTGGGTTGGAATTCCACTTTGCATTGGAATCAGTGCTATAGATAGAATCTCTCCCACAGGACTGACCATCCCTCCAGAGCCTAGCAGAGCGCTTGACACAGAGCCGATACTAGAACTCTAGGAGTTGTGTAGAACCTTCTTCTCCCCAACCACTACCCCCATTGATTTTATCAACCAAAGAGCTCTCAAAGCTATCCATTCTGTTCATCTCCACTGCCACCACCCCAGTCCAAGCTGTCATCATAGCTGCTTCTGGACACCCAGAACAGTCTCCTAACTGGGTTGCGTCCAGAGTCTCACTCCTAATCTGCTCTCCACCTGGCAGCCTAGAGGAATTTTTAAAAAATGCAAATTTGGTCATGTTGTTCCCCAACTTAGAACTCTTCAAAGCAGAGATTCATAACCAGCGGGGCCGTGGATATAATTTAAGATGGAAACGAGAGGGTAAAAAATGCATCTTTATTTGACTAACCTCTAATGGAAATTAAGTATTTCCTTTGGTGATAAACAAAGGCAACAAAGTTCAGTAGTATTAGAAGTGCCCGGGACTCCGTCACCAACTAAGATCACAGATATTTTCAGATCGTGTTATAATAGATGCAAACATCTTGGAATCCCACTGACACTCAAAATGGCCTCAAAATGTAGTTGTTATTAGGCCAGTCGAGGGATCTTACCATTTACCGTAAAGGAGTACCTACGGTACCATGTCACAAATTTGTCTGTTTTTAAAAAATTTATTTGGATCACTGCATTTTCTTGTGGTTGTTGTTGTTTTAAATCCTATGTGCTGTGTGATTTATACATTTAAAGATATTATTCTAGCAAGGGATCCTTAAGATGCCACAAATTGCAAAGAAAAAAAAAAAGATTAAAAGAACAGTGAAATGCTATTTTAAAGGTCATTTAATCCTCTTAGAATGAAAGTTCAAATCCTAGCTAGGGAGCCCAAGGCCCTGCAGGAATGGCCTCTGCCTCCCTATCTCTCTGGGGCCATCTTGCCACCCATTCCCCACACACCTGGGCTATGAAATAGCAAACTGGGATGATAACGACCAGGATTTATCACACTTTACAGGTCTAAGCTATTATAGTCTCATTTTACAGGCAAAGAGAGAGAAGTTAAGTCATTTCCCAGAGCAGGAAAGGTGGGGTTCAGCCCCAGCAGTCTGAGTCACCTTGCTAAGATGGCCCTCTCTAGAACTACGAGACATGAATCCCTGGGGGCGAGGCCTGGGATAAGCATTTGAAATGGCTCCCCAGGGGATTCTTCTGCACTTTTGAGAACTGCCCAAGAGCCTGGCACTGCATCTGGCAGACAGATGGGGCTCACAACGTATCCAGGGAATGAATGAGTAAATGGAAGGTGGGACATGATGAGCTTGTGGGCCTGGATGACCAGACCAGGAAGAGTGAGTTTGGGCTCCAAGAGATGCGGTCCTTCTGCCTCCCCACCTTTGGGCTAGACCCATTACCTGGCCTTACCTGGCTGGCTGGACCCCAACGAGCATGAGGACCTTGAGGGCGATCCTTCGGTGCAGATTCCACTCCTCAATGGCGCTGGCCATGATCAGCCCGCTGAGGAAGAGGAAGTTGGTGTCCAGGAAGTACTGGGGGCAGACCTTGTTGGAGGGCAGGATGCCCAAGAAGGGGAAGAGGATGATGGGCAGCAGGGCCGTCACCGAGAGGGGCAGGGCCTCTGTGCACCAGTACACAGCCATGAGCAGGATGACAAACAGGCAGCGGCCTTCCTGCAGGGGGTAGGGGGGGAGATGCAGCTCAGAAGGGTCAGTGGAGCCCTGGGTGACAGGGGGGAGAAGAGATCCTGGGGCTGCACCCATCAGGGCACGTTCCGCAGGGAAGCTGTGGAGAGGGTGAGTGCCCAAAGCTTTGACCTTGAGCAGATGACATCACCTGTCTGAGCCTCATTTTGCTCAACTATACAATGGGGAAGAAACATGTGTCCATTTTATAGGACTGTTTGAGGATTACATGAAATGCGCCATTGGCTTAGAAGTAGACCCTGACATGAGCATGAGAGTGAAAATGGTTTGACAGAGGATCCCACAAAGTTCTGGAAGGGCAATAGGGAAGCGAAACGGAAGCCAATGCAGACAGTGTATTCATGAGAAGATTATCCCTGTGGGCAGCTGGGGCTCACTCCTGATGGGGGACCCTGGGAGAGGGTGTAGATCATGCTTCAGAGTTGTCCTCCTGGGAGACAAGGAAGCTGGCTTTTTACCTGCCAACTCCTGGCCATCACTGGTTGGAGGCTGCTCCTGGGAGCATTAACTCCCCGCTCTTCCGGCCTGCCTGGCATATAGTGAGAGAACACACTGGTGCAGAGCATCTCAGGTTCAGTAGGAAGCTACTGGCAGATGCAGGATGGTGAGTGCCAATGGAGATGTGGAGAGAGCACCAGCAGCGGCTGCCACCTCCATACACAGCCCTCAACACAATGCCCAACACAGAGCACACGCTCTGTAAATAGTAATAATAATAAGCAAATGTATGGGGCTATTAAGTACCAGGAACTGTGTAATCCTCACAAAATCCCAGAGGAGTGAGTATCCCCATTTTATGGAGTAGGAAGCTGAGATGTAAGGTCACTAGCAAGACAATGATTGTGCAGAACAAGTCCATCTCCCTCCAGAGCCATCGCTCTTAATAAAATACCCCCCAGCTGTTACCAGCAGAATACTAGAACCTATGACAAGTTGACAATCCAATGTTAAAGATTCAGAACAAAACAGCTCAATGGTTGCCCGGGCTTGGGCAGGAGGTGTGTATGCTGGGGAAGAGGAGCTGCAAAGGAGTTCAAAGGAACGTTTTGGGGTGATGGAATGTTCTAGAAACAAGAGTGCAGTAATGACAATGCCTTCACTTCTGATACATCAGTGTCTCATAGGATCCATCATCAATAGTGTCCTGTTATTATTCACATGGTCACTGTTTGAATAAAATTACTCACAGTCCTGACTTTCTTTCTTATGTTCTCTCAAGGCAATGTCCTTGCATGTTCCAGGAAACAGACTATTTCTTGAATTTGATGCGGTCTGGTGCCATTTTATGCTTCTTACTTCTTACTCACAGTAGGTTTGGTTGACTTTATTCAGTGTCCACAGGACATTGAACTGAATTCCATCCTAACAAGCACCATCCTAATAGAACATACCCTCAGCTACACAGTCAGGCATCAGCTACAGGCAGACACTAGGACTAGTTAATCCATCTAACAGAGGGGCAAGGGCAGGATCCAAGGGACCAATGGCTCTGGCAACAATCCAAGCAAAGATTACCAGTGACTAGGGTGGGGGAGTGGTGGAGGTAGTGAGAAGTGGTCAAATTCGGGGTCTATTTCCAAGGGAGAGCCTGACAGCTTTGCCGAGGATCTGTTAGGATGTGTAAGGCAAAGAGAGCAACCAGGAGGAATTCCAGTTGTTGGCCTCAGCAGGGGGAAGAATGAGGTTGCCATTTACGGAGCCAGGGAAGACTGGGATATACCCACACCCATTTGCATACCTTGCAAACACATCCTGTTTTCTCAGCAACCTGGCTGGGAGTTGAGACCAGGAAAATGAGTGAGACCTAGTCACTGCCCTTTAGCCAGCAAATCTGACCATGCCAATAATAGGAGGGTCCTCTGTGGCTAGCTCTTCTCAAACTCGAGTGACCCTCGCAGACTCTGCCTACTAAGTCTCCCTCAAGCAGAAGTATATTGGTAAATGTTTAACAACTGGAAAGTTTGTGTGTGTGTGTAGAAATTCTTTTTTTTTTTTAAGATTTTATTTATTTGTCAGAGAGAGAGAGAGAGAGAGCACAAGCAGGGGGAGGGGCAGAGGGAGAAGCAGACTCCCCGCTGAGCAGGGAGCTCGATGTGGGGACTCGATTCCAGGACCCCAGGATCATGACCTGAGCCGAAGGCAGACACTTAAGCGACTGAGCCACCCAGGCGCCCCTGTGTGTAGAAATTCTTGATTACTATTTGGTTTAGCTAAGTCACTCATGTCATTGACGAATGAATTTAGTTTTACTATGAATGTCAGCTTATATTTTTATTTACATTAATGACTAAGACAAGAGGGAAACAAAGAAGTAAGTCAGAAATTCACTTGTTCACCAATGATGTGAGCGACTTCTTTACTGAATCAAATGATAGTTTTCACATACTGGAAGAATAAGTCCTCATTTTGGGGGGCTATTCACAATGTAACTGCTGTAGACACAACGCATTTTACGTTTCATCTGTACTATTAACATTTTCCATTACTTCCTTAAATTTAGACAAACAGGGGCTCCGGGGTGGCTTAGTTGGTTAAGTGTCCGACTCTTGATTTTGGCTCAGGTCATGATCTCAGGGTCGATCCCAGGATCCCCACGTCGGGATGGCACTGGGCATGGAGCCTGCTTAAAATTGTCCCCCTCCCTCTGCTCCTCCATCACCCCCCTCTCTCTCTTTCAAAAAAAAAATCTAGACAAGCAACAAAACAATAAGTTAAGCCCTGATTTGCAGTGTTTGCCAATTTCTAGGTGTAAATACCCCCACGTGGTTGATTTCAAGCTATCAAGTGACATCACTGAACACAGAGTTGGCACGAAATGGGCAGTTTCGCTCCCCTACACAGCATTTCCTCCATACATATTGATGTCAATAGAGCAGACACAGATAATCTCAAGATCTTACATAATCGCAAACCAATCAACTGGTGAACTTTGAGTATCTATTACTTTTGTTTTAATATATTGAATCACAAGTTTGTATAATTTCATTTTAAATATCTCTGTGTACAACCGGCTAGCAAAATGTACAAAAACTCGACAATCGGGTCTCGAGAGCTGGGATAGACACTCCAGTACACTGTCACAAGCTTCCAGACAGAACATCCATGTAAAACCACCCCCCCCAAAGAATCTGGGTCACATTCTGTTGCAAACTTGACATTCTTCAACCCATGCTTGGTATCATGTTCCATAATGCAGTTATCTTTTAAAAATATACAATTATTTTCTGCCGGATCTTGCTGCCAGCTCAGGAAGACATGCCACATCTATCTTAGTTTTTTATATACCACCTGCCAGACCAACAGTTACCCTGGTTTAGAAGATAGAGGTCTGTCTTAGCTCAGGTTCCTATCACCAAATACCAGGGGCTTAGTGGCTGAAACAACAGACATTTACTTCCCACCAATCTCGGAAGCTGGAAAATCTAAGATCAAGGTACTAGCAGATTTGGGTTCTGGTGACAGCTCTCTTCCTGGCTTACAGATCTGTCTTCTCATTATGTCCTCCTCACCTGGTCCTTACCCGGTGTGTGCATGTGGAAAGCTCACTTTGTCCAAAGGCTATAATCCCATTCTGGGGTCCCACCCTCATAAACTGACCTAATCTTACAGTGTCAAAAGGACAATAAAGGGGTTAGTATGAACAACTTGATACCAGTAAATTTGATGACCTAGAGGAAATAGAAAAACTCCTCAAAAACCATAACTTATTCAACTATCAGAGAAAGAAAGAGAAAAGCTGAATATTTCAGTATCTGTTAAAAAAACAGAATCAATCATCAAAAACCTTCCTGCAAAAAAACCTCCAAGGCCTGCTAACTTCAATGGTAATTCTACCAAACATTTAAGGAATAAATAATACACATCTTACCCAAGCTCTTCCAGAGAACGGGGAAAGAGGGAACACTTCCCAATTCATTCATGAGGCCAGGGTAACGCTGTGGCTGGCTTATCCTGACCAGGGCATTAAAAGGACTAATAATGGCTGAGCATTGCTGGGACATGCAAAGTCATCTGGAAAACCAGTTTCCTTGTCTCTCCCGCCTCTCATCCTTATGCAAAAGAAATACAGGAACAATGACAACCAAAATCACCAACATTTTCATGTATTAACTCATCCAATGACAGGTACTATCACTATCCTCTAGTTCATCCAAGTTATAGGGGAAGGATATCCCCCATTAAATACATTTTAGAACACAGCAGGAGAGAAAAATAAACATGACTTTTCAAAAATCAGCTTTATGAGCTATAATTTACATACAATCAATTGCATCCATTGTTAAGTACACAGTTTGAGGTTTAACAAACGTACACACCTACATCACATCCCAATCAAGAAAGAGAATGTTTCTGTCACCCCAGAAAGTTCCCTTTTGCCCCTTCCAGGTCAATCCTCAGGCCCCTTCTAAAACACTGCTGTGATTTCCATCCCTAGAGATTGGTTTTGCCTGTCCTTCGACTTAAATGGAATCATACAGGATGTACTTTTGTACTTTTTGTTCAGTACAGGGCCTGAGAGATTCATGCACATGGTTGTGTATATCAGTGGTTCGTTCTTTGTTAGTGCTGAATAGTAGTCCATCCAGTGAATATACCACTCTTTGTGCCTGTCCTGCAGATGGACACTTGGATCGTTTCTGGTTTGGAGCACTTATGAGTAAAGCTGCTGTGAACATTCAAATGCATCTGCTTTGGGGGTGACATCCTGTAAGTCCTTTTGTGCCTTGTACGACACATTATATAGTGGGGGCGGGGGAGGGGCGTTACTGATAAATTCTGGCTGTAAGGGGCTACCCTTCAAAGGTTTTCTCCCTCTCCCTCTTCCTTTCCTTCCCTTCCCTGTTCTCTCTCTGTTTCACTCTCTCTCCTCCCTCTACTCGCTCCCACTCTCTCTCCCTTCCCTCCCTTGGTGCTCTTGCCAAGATGTCAACATCAGTCCTTTGCGGAGGAACAACTCCAGATACAACACATGTCAGCTCGGGAGGTGACCCGAGGCAAATGGCAGGAATTGGGAAGTTGATCCTTGGCCGGCATGGGGGCTTTGCCAGTAAGTGGGTCAAGCGTGTGTTTCATTACCTTGCTGGTTAGTTAGGGATTGGAGCAGGGCCAAGGTGACCGACCCCAAATAGCTTCCCTGCCCCAGCTGGGCTTCCTGTGGGCAAATGGATCCAGAATTGTCAGCTGGATGCCAGACATCTGGTGGGGAATTAATAAGTACTACTGCCCCTCCCTCCCCCACCCCTGTGAGGACTTGAGGACAGAAGTGATCCCCAGAGAGCCAAAATCTCCCAGGAGGCTTGGAGCAAGGCCTGGTGAGCTGGGGCCTATGTGCACTGAGTGGGGAGCCCTCAGAGATCGAGAAGGCCGAGCCAGTTCCTACCTCCAGGCCTTTGCACCTGTTGTCCCTTCAGCCTGGCCCCCTCGACCCTGATCTCTGTCTAGCTGGCTCCTGCTTGCTGTTTGGCCCTCATCTCAAAGGTCGCCTTTTCAGGCAGTGACCTGACCACGTGATCTGACCATGCGATCGATTGTGGTCTGATTTCCATTGTCTGGCCTTGTTTTTGTCCAGCACTTCTCAATAGCCCAGGTATTTCTTGTTTGTTGCTTTATTATTTCCTTCCCCCCACCAGACCATAAGCTCCATACAAACATGACCCTTGTCTTTATTTGTTCACCTCTGTCTCCAGGGCCTCAATGGATATTTACTGAATGAATAAATACATTGTCTAAATCAGGCGGCACAAACTCAAGTGCAGGGCACCATTTCATGAGTGAATCCGGCTGGCGGAAGAAAAAAGTCGCTTTCTCAAGTCTGATTTGCATTTCTGGCAGTTCCATTATTTTAGTAGCAGGGGAGATGCCCACGCTTGATGGTAAATCACAGCCAGCACTGGGCCTCAGAACCAGGAAAGCAATAGGGAGGAGTGGGGACTGTGGTGAATGGGGGGAGGGTTATCGGCCCCTCTAAGAACATCAACTGCTGCTCAGCTTCTGGCTGTTGTCATGAGAACATGAGCCCCATGATGCTGGATCTCCTGATTTTTCAAAAGAAGCTTGAAACTGTGCTTTTAGTGGGACATCTCACAGTTTTAAAAGATTTGCTTATTAAGAAGAAAATGTAGGCAAAAACCCCACATCTGCAAGCACCATCAAATCCATGGTCACCCAGTTATGATCTTTAGCCTAAATGGTTTTAATTGGCGTAAAATTCCAGAAAAGCGCTCACACATAGACAATTCCGAATCTAAGTCAAGTTGTTCACAGATTACTAGGGATCTGGGATGCTGTATTTAAAATCTCTGCTCCATTTTTAAAATTCCTATTTTCCAGGTATAGAAACTGAGGTCTGCTGAGGAGCAGTGATCTCTTGAGGACCATGCAGAACACAAAAGCAGATCTCACCACACCCAGGCCCGGTTACCATTCAAATGGTGGGCCAGGGAGTGGGGTCCAGGAGGATCCACGATTTTACCCCAGCCCACAGCACATCCGGCCCACCTCTGCCTCTGGGCCCCCGTTTCATGAACTCAGACCAGCCCCCTGGCCGCGTGGAGGTTTGGTCTGCATGTCTGCAAATGGAGACTTCCCTTGATCCCTCAAGGGCAGATCCGGGTAGAAGCATATAGTCACATGATCCCAGGGCCCCTGTTCCTTTGAATTTTAACTTCTGGAGTTTAGAGGTTGGGGCAGGTGTCTGATCCTGCAGAGACTCATTTTCTAGGTCATATGAGAGTCAGCAATTTGCCTCTTTGTCACTTTGTTCTGTCTCGAGGCTCCGCTTCAGGAGACGGAATCTTGCTGAGGTGGCCCAGGGTAGATGGACTCATGGCTTCCGGTGACATATTTCTCAGCTACCCAGCCCCTCCCCTCTGCCAGTAAAAGCTGGTACCATCTGGCTGAAACCTCCAGGGGTGGATGAGCCTAAAGGAAGCTGCTGCCCGAGGAGACAGGTGTCAGAAGCTCTTGCTTGTCCTGATTATCAAGGTTGACGCAGAGGCCAGATTTTGGATGAACTTGATATGGAGGGGGCTGGGGGATGCTGAAATGGAAAGGAAAAAAAGCTAAGGAAGTCTCCAGGGCTGGGCTGTCCGCATACAGACCTTCCGGTCACACGCGGCTGTATATGTGTGAAGTCATTAAAATTGAATGAAATTTGGAATTCCAGGTTCTCGGTCACGGGGGCCACATTTCAAGTGCTCAGTAGCTACTTGAGTAGTGTCTACCCCTCTGGATAGAGCAGATAGAACATTTCCATCATCACAGAACGTTCTGGTGGACGGAGCTGCTCATTTGGCTTGAGGGCCAAGAAGTCTGGGTGTGGTGGTTCTGCTACAGAATCTGAAGGCAAACCACTGAACCCTTGAGTGTGAATTCCTTCACTTGCAAACTGAGAAGAAGAAGAAGAATGACCCTGGCATGTTACCTCACCGAGGACCCCGTTAGAATGAATGTGCACAAGAACACTGGGAATATGCACTTGATAGGCAGGCTGTTTTAGGAGTGAGATTATGAATACATTTCTATTTCTTCGGTATATGCCCTACTTTCCAAATTTCAACCCCAAGTATTTTTTTTTTCTTAAAGAAGACATTCTCTGAATATATAAGCAATCTATCTGTAAAACTCCAGTGTTGCACTTTCTTTCTCTGAGGATGACTAGATATTTCATTGTCATAGAGCAGAAATTTGAGTCCAGCCTGCTTTCTTCCTCCTTATGGCTCACCTGAAGTTTTTGCCTCCATATCCATAAGATTTTTTGTTTAACCCTCCAGTCCATTAATGTCACTATGGAATATAATATCTCAGTGTTGACAAGTCTCTGTAAGTTTTTTTCTGGGAGACAGAAAATCTGCATATGTTTTACTTTAGTTCCAGAGAAGTTTTCTGCTATTAAAGATTCGAATAGAGATGGTCCCCAACTTTCGATGGTTTGACTTAATGATTTTTCTACGTGAGGATGGCGCAAAAGCAACACACATTCGGTAGAAACCATGCTTCGAAGTTTGAATTTTGATCTTTTCCCAGGCCAGCAATATTTGGTGTGATGCCCTCTCATGCTCCCTCTGGATGCTGGGCAGCGGCCACAGACACCACTCCCGGTCAGTCTCACGATCCCGAGGGGCAACTGCCCATGTACCTGCAACCATCGAACACTCATGCAACCACTCTGCTTTCCACCTCAACACTTTGCATTAGATGGCTCTGCCCAACTGTAGGCTAATGGAAATGTTCTGAGCACCGTTTAAGGCAGGCAAGGCTGAGCTGTGACGTTCAGTAGGTTAGGTGTAGTAAATGCATTGGTGACTCAGGATGTTTCCAACTTACCACACCCAGGCCTGGTTACCATTCAAATGGTGGGCCAGGGAGTGGGGTCCAGGAGGATCCACGATTTTATCCCAGCCCACAGCACATCCGGCCCACCTCTGCCTCTGGGCCCCCGTTTCATGAACTCAGACCAGCCCCCTGGCCGCGTGGAGGTTCGGTCTGCATGTCTGCAAATGGAGACTTCCCTTGATCCCTCAAGGGCAGATCCAGGTAGAAGCATATAGTCACATGATCCCAGGGTCCCTGTTCCTTTGAATTTTAACTTCTGGAGTTTAGAGGTTGGGGCAGGTGTCTGATCCTTCAGACCGCTGCCCAGCATCCAGAGGGAGCATGAGAGGGCATCACGCCAAATATTGCTGGCCTGGGAAAAGATCAAAATTCAATGCTTCAGAAAGGTGAATGGAATAGAAAAGTCTGGATCCCATCAACTTAAACCACAAGTGCCTTCCACCTAGGGATTTTGTAACCCTGTAGGAAGTGGAAGCAGAGCTGTACTGTTCTCTGTTCTATTTGTTTTGTTTCTTTAGTTCGTCTTGAGCAACATCAATTATGCACAAGTTGGATTTCCTTTGTAGTCCATGTTGATCATTTCCCCCTCATCCTTTCTTACTCTCTTGTCCATCTCATTTTGTTCTATCTCCTCCAGCCTGTAGAGCACGTCTCTGATTATATGTTTTTATTTTATATTTTATGTATTTTTTTCTGATGATGTTTTTGATCTTTCTCCATCTTGGTGTTTCTAATATGGCTTTTATAATAGAGTAGCTTTATTTGTCTCGTCCATCTGCTTCCAGAACACTGTTTTTTTCCACGTCCTTCTGTTTTTCACTGTCTCTTCTTTGACCCTTTTATTTCACATCTTGAGATTTATTTTAGGAAGGCCATGATTTCTTGAGATTTTTTTCCATATCTCACAGAGAAATGTCTGTTCAGTACTTTCTCCTACTTGATAATGCAGATCTTCCAGTATTTATTCTTTGTTTACTTTGTATTTGATATTCTCTGTCTTCTCATTTCTCATATTGCCTTGGTCCCGTATGGGCTCCTCATCACAGAACGGGGGCCATTCCTCTCAAGGCGAGCCCTTTGTGAAAGGCCAGTGAGGGGACAGGGACGGGAGGGGAAGCTGAGGCAACAGGGGCCTAGGCATCAGCACCGCTGATTTTCCCAGAACCCATCTCACCAGCACTGCCCTGAAATATGGCTCCACTCTAAGCAGTGGGCTCAGTGTGGAGACTAAGTGTGAAGACCCAAGAATGTCGTGGTGCTTTGGTGTCTCTTTGAGCTTTGGGTTTCTTTGACTGAGAAAACGAGAACCATTACAACCATACAGCGGGTCACTATCCATCCTTTCCCTTCCGCCTGCCACCTGAACATCCCGCTTTGTGCCAAGGATCTTTGAGCTTCCTCATCCAGTTCATCCGAACTCTGTATTCTCCCATGTGTCTCGGGGACTCTGCCTTCCCCACTGTGCGTGCTTCAGGCGTGGCCCGCATTTGGAAGGGCTCAGAGAGTTGAAAAATCCTTTGGGAGAGTCTGTGCCCTGCCCAGGAACTGCAGAGGCTCGCATCACTCCGGTCTCCTGCCATGTGGTCCCAACCCCACCACCAGCGTCAGCCCCCTCGGCACACCCCAGGGGCAGCGTTGTGGTCTGGCGTCTTTCCTCAGGATGGCATGTTCCTCTCCCGTTTCGGCTCTCTGTTGCTGTTTTCAGACTGCTTCAGAAAGGTGAATGGAATAGAAAAGTCTGGATCCCATCAACTTAAACCACAAGTGCCTTCCACCTAGAGATTTTGTCATCAGAAGGGACTATCTTGCCTTTTGTTTGTCTGTCTTTGCACGCACAGTAGAAGTAGCATGGGTGCTGGAATCAGGCGAGCCTGAATTAGAAATGCAGTCCTTCCACACGGGGCTGTGTGATCCGGGTATTCAGCTGGCCTCAGCCTCAGTTTCCTTATCTGCTGGAGGCACGTAAGAACAGCACCTACCTCGCAGAGTGCTGTATTTTGTGTGGGATAACCACTGTCTCAGTGATAGTTACGTGAGAATACACCATTAAATATGAGCTGTTGTTATGTTTTATACAAGTTCAATTTCTTTTTTTTTTTTAAGATTTTATTTATTTATTTGACAGAGAGAGACACAGCGAGAGAGGGAACACAAGCAGGGAGAGTGGGAGAGGGAGAAACAGGCTTCCTGCTGAGCAGGGAGCCCGATGTGGGGCTCGAACCCAGGACCCTGGGATCATGACCTGAGCCGAAGGCAGACACTTAACGACTGAGCCACCCAGGCGCCCCACAAGTTCAATTTCTTGAAGTTAGGCTTCAAAAAGATTGTTCTTAATGCTTAAAAAAAAAAAACAACTTAAAATACGAGAGCTAGAATGAACCTGAGATCATTTAATCCAGTGGTTCTCAACAGGGGGTGATTTTGTCCCCTGGACGACATGTGTCTGGGGATATTTGGGGTTGTCGTGATGGGGAGGCTACTACTGGTATCTAGTGGGTAGAGGCCAGGATGCTGCTAAACAGCTCACAGTGCACAGGGCAGCCCTACGACAAAGGATTATTTGTTCCCAATAATGTCAACGTCAATAGAAAGCCTGGTCTACACTAAGCCCTAGTACAACAGTTGTCCAGAGAAGGAAAGCAGCTTGCCTGAGGTCACACAGCGAGTAAGAGGTAAGGACTTGTCTTGCCGTGTTTCATTGAATGACTGTTGTGCCTGAAACTTTACCAGGTGGAGGAGTTGGGAGCAGGGCTAGACAGGGGTGAGGCAAGTGCCCCACGCTGACAGTGAGCCCAGCTTAAACTCTGCTCCCCGGGTGCCTCTCCAGGCTTCCACTAGTCCTGGCCCTGAATGGGAGCAAGAATGGGGTGGGGGGAGGGTTGGTCACCACAGTCTTTGACCCTGACCTAGTCATGCCAATCCAACCTAGGCATTTCTTACGGGAAGCCTTATAATCCCTCCCACCAAAGAAATTCCAGCTTCTCGGGTTAACCAGTCCATTACTACAGGGATTAAAGTTTGCGGGCAAAACACGCAGAGGTGAGGGGGGAGAAAGAAGAAAATGCCATGTCAGGTGGTTAATTTTTGAGCTGGGGACTGATTTCCAGGCAGACACAAGGCCACTGTTTTCCACTGCCCCCACGCTTGCTCCCCTCACTCAGCAAATGTCCTCTGAGGCCAGGGGCAGGACTTGTGCATAAACCATACCCCCCGCCACCATCCGTCCTGCGCCCCATCTCCCCGCTGAACTGCAGCAGGCATTCTGGTCAGGACACTGAGGCAGGGCCAGGCTCTCAGAGGGCCCCGGTGGCGGCTCCATGCCAGGCAGAGAGCGGGTTGGCCAGCCCTTCAGGGAGCAGGCCTGGGGCCAGGTGCCCACGGCGGTGCCCTCCAGCTGCCCACGAAAGGCCCAATCCCCAGGGGCGTGCGGGGCTGACTGTGGGAAGCCCCGAACTCTAGCAAGGCAGAGGCCAGGCCTTAAACCTCTCAGTATTCTCTCACAACCCCCAGCTCAGCACCCGGGCAGCGAACAGAACCCCTGGAGCCGCGGAGGGTCGGAAGCTTCGTAGCTCGGGCGCTCGCTCCTGGTGTGAGTGACCTCAAGCCGGCCACCTCCCCTCTCAGAGCCTCGCTTTGCTCACAGATAACAGCCAGGGTGGAACAGCACACGCGGAGGATGGCCAGCCCCCGGGAGGAGGGAGCTGTTAGGATCAGCAGAATAAGCAGTGGGCGGGGAGCTGGGACTCTGGGGCTGAAATCTGGGCCTGACCCCAAAAAGCGGAGGACCCTATGAGTTATGCTGTTGGCATCCTGAGCCAGAGTGCCCGGGTTCAAATCCTGCCTCCATTGCCTCCTGGAGGAAGTGACTTAACTCTCTGCCTCGGTCTCCTCATCTGTAAAAATGGGGCTGGTGATGATGATAAGAATGTCAAGCCCTGATGATAAGAATGTCAAGCCCTGGAGTTAACCTACAAGGATCAAGTAGGTTAATGTAGATAAAGTCCTGGAAGTAATGCATGGCGCAGTCAGCAATTCACAAAACGCTACCCACCCAGTGCTGACAGGCCCTGTTTCTTTGAGACATTTTTCTTCCCTCTTTGCCTTTCTTGCCCTTTGAAATGGGACATTTCATCCCAAGGATCTGTGAGGTACTTCCGGTCTGCCATGTAAGGATGAAGGCAGGGCTTCTAAGGGGCACACAGATATGGACCCCAAAGGGACGGGAGTGTGGCACACACACACGACAGGCCCTGGGAAAGGGCCCGGCCTAGCAAGACGAGAGAGAACCTGAGACGCCGAGAAGCACCTGGGCATGAGGCCTCCACTTGAAAAGGGGGGGTTCCATAAAGCCAGCCGAGGCTCAGGGGCCCAGGGCCGCCGGGAATCCCACAGTCGTGGGAGTACATTCTGGGCCACCACTCCACAAGCTGTGAGCTCTAGACTGACAGGTGTCCCTTCGGAGCCGCTGGGTCCTCAGTACATCAGGAGGCATATGACGCCATCCTCAGAGAACCGGGAGGGAGATCAAAGGGAACATGGCCATGGCCCTTCTGTGAGAGCCTGGAGGCTCGGGGCATGTCCCCCCTCTCCCCTCCCGCCCCCAGTCTCCCCAGCGACTCTCCCTCATCGCCACAGAGCGACATCACGGCTACTCGACGTGGCTGCACACATTGAGCCCTGTTACAGGCCAGGTCGCTTCCCGTGGGTTCCCTGGTTCAAGCCTACCCACAGCTCCACGAGGCCACTACAGGGGCTGTGCCCCGTCCGCGTGGCTCGGACAGCTCGAGTGACTTGCCCCAGGTCACACCGCCTCAGTGCGAGCGGCAGATGGGAATGCTAAAGCGACCATTTCCTGAGGGCTTCCCCTGGCCAGCCATCCGGCATGCGTCCGACATGAAGTAACCCACCTGCTCCCCGTCTAGAACTGAGCAAACAGACGCAGAGAGGTACCACGACTCTTTCGTCCATGTGTGCGCTTCTAGCCAGGGATGAAATTCCCACCATGTGGTCTGAGCCCAGGGCCCTGGACCAGGCTCAGCGATGAGAATAACAGTGATGGTAACAGCCAGCCCGTACTGAGCACTCAATCTGTGCGGGTGCTGGGCTGAACTCCCTACACAGATTGTGAGTTTTGTTCCACACACACTCTGGTAGGTTCTATTAACGTAAATGAAAGAACATTCAACAGAAAAGTACTTTACAAGCCCTCTCCCATCCTCTCTGTGTCGGGTCAGTCTTGAGGATAAGCAGAGCTGAGTTTAGTGTGCCCATTTTCTGGAGGAGGAGACTGAGGCGTAGAAAGTTAAGCTGGGGGGCGCCTGGGTGGCTCAGTCGTTAAGCGTCTGCCTTCGGCTCAGGTCATGATCCCAGGGTCCTGGGATCGAGCTCCGCATCGGGCTCCCTGCTCTGCAGGAAGTCTGCTTCTCCCTCTCCCATTCCCCCTGCTTGTATTCCCTCTCTCGCTGTGTCTCTGTCAAATAAATAAATAAAATCTTTAAAAAAAAAAAAAAAAGAAAGTTAAGCTGGAAACTAGCCCAGGGTGGCCCAGAGGGAAACAATGGAGGCAGCCCAGAAGTCTGGTCTCTGATTTCCCACCAGGGCTCCCCTCAACCCTCTCCTGTGCCTGAAAACACCTGAGGAAGCAGTTAAGAAACACCTGGGCCCACGACTCAAGGGGAGAAAGAGGAAAAAGTGGAGGGGGTGACTCGCCTCGGGAGACCTCTGAGGCCAGCCACCTCATCCTCCTACCCCTTCCTCTGGACTGGGTCGGTTAGACCCCTGGACTCATTAGCAGATGTTCTAACAAGTTCAAGTTCTTGGAGCCATTCATTAAAAGTGTTCCTGGGGCAGCTCACACATCACGGCTGTCCAAGCTTCACTAATCAGTCATGAGCCAGATAGGCAGGTGGGGTGGGTGGGAGCCCCACTGGACCCGTGAGGCCCCAGCAGCCTGACTCAGCCCAAGGAGGATAGAACACATTGTTCTGAATAAAAAAGAGCCACCCACTGTGTGACCTTGGCAGTTTCTTTCCCTCTCTGGGCCTCAGTCTCCCCATCTGTCCAAAGGGCCCTTCAGTTCCCAACATGGGATAGGTACACCTAAAGCCCCCCTCAAGGCTTCTCTACCTCCTCTTGCTCCTCAGAGCCCCTCCCATGTCTTTGGGGGCCTGCATTAACAGGAGCCCTTTCTCTGGCTGAAAGTGAAATCAGGCCTGAAGGCATTGGGGGGGGGCGGTGACTCTAAATCCCAGCTAAGCCCTTGAATTTAGTTTCTGCACCATCAGGGGTCAGGGGTCTGTCTCCCGGGAAGGGTTGTCTAAAGGCCCTGGGAAGATCATTGATGAACACCTGCCGTTCTCCTACCTCAGTGCCTTTGCACCTGCTATTCCCTTGCTCTTCCTTTAGATGTGCTCAGCTTTGCTCAAATATCTTCTCCTTCAGGTATTTGTTCAAGGGTTCCCTCCTCAATGAAACCTTCCTGACTCTACAATTGCACTACCTCCATTGTCAACTCCCCACTCCCCTTCCCTGCTTTTATTCTCATCATCATCTGCTATACCATACACCTTACTTATTTATCTGTGTGTTGTTTTTTTTTTTCCCCACTGTGTCCCTCTCTAGAATGTCAGTTCCGTAAGTATAAAGACTTGTGACTATTTGGTTCACTGCCATGTACCTTTGGAATAGTAGCTGGCATTGAGTAGGTGCTCAATTAATAGTTTTTAACTGAATGTGTTAATTACTTGTGGACAGTGCCTGGCACAAAGGAAATAGCCATTTTTATTCCACATTCATTCTGGACATGTTTATTAAGCACCTACTGTGTGCCAGGTTGGAAGGTACCTTGGTGAATGAACAAGATAGACAGGATCCCTTCTTGTACTTTGCTATTTGCAGGGCACTTTACTGTTTACAAAGCTCTTGGCTTCCCTGGCTCCTCACCATGGCCCCCTGAGGTAGGCAGGCCCACCAGACAGATGAGGAAACTGAGTCTGGCACGTGCTTTGCTCCCTCTCACGGAGCAAGTTCTTGGCCATGCCGGCATCCACCCTGGGTCAGCTGAGGCTGTATCCTGTGCGCCCACCACTCTGCTTAACCTCCCGCAGGCACTAGGGGCCTGCCCTGCCCCCGACATGTTCAATGTTCTACTGTTTCCCGTCATCCCTCCTGCACTCTGGTCCGGCCGGCCCTGCTCCGGGCATCCTGGGAGGCCCTGTGGTGCACGTCAGGGGAAGCTGGCCCCTGCTGCTGAAGCCTGACCTGGGCAGTTTCCAAGCCCCTTTCACAATGACCCTCCGCTGCCCACAATCCCTCCCTTTTCAGGACTCTGGGGTTCCAGGCTTCAGGCCAAGAATAAGAAAAAGAGGTCTTTCTCTGATAAGCACTATCTCATTTAATCTGCTCAGCAGCCCCTAGGAAAAGAGCTTATTCTGTTTTATAAGGGAGGAAACAGAGGCTTAGAAGACCCAAGAACCCACACAGTGAGTAGGGAGGAGGCCAAGAGGACTCAGGAGCAAGCCTCATCCTCCATAAAGCACTTCCAGACCCCTGGATCCACAGGCTCATTTGTAATGCAAATATTACTACTACTACTGATAAAATAATATTAATAGCAACCATTTCCCTAGCACCTCTTATGTTCCAGGCGCAGCCCAAAATATTTAAGGTATATGAGCCAATCTTCACAACACCCTTATGAGGGAGGTCCTATCAGTGTCCTCATTTTACAGAGGAGGAACTGAGGCACAAAGAGGCTAAGTAACTTGCCCAAGATCACATAGCCAGGAAGAGGGAGAGTAAGATGAGTCCAGGAAGTCTAGTGTCTGCGTTCCTACTCTCACGCTGCTGCCCCCCCTCCCTTTCAGAAAGTGATTCTGGAAAGGGCACACCAGCCCAGGGATTCTGGGCAGACCCCTTTTCCAGAGGCGGAAAGCCCAGGTCTGGAGGAGGTCCAGGTCCCCCAGAGGAGGGAGCAGGAAATGGAGCCAGGCCTCACAGGTTGATGTCGGTTTAGCAGGGGTGAGAAGGCGCTCTCAGAACAGGTCTCAATCCCCCAGCTCCCCCACAAGAGGTGGGAGATGGCCCACGAGCCGGGTGCCGCACCAGGCCTCTGCCAGGCTCCCCGGGCCTGGCCACCCCATGTTCTCATCCCAGAAGCCAGCACCCCTCGGACTCACTTCCCAGCAAACCGCCTACACTTCTAGGTCTGGGCTTTGCTGTCAAGTCCCTGCTCATGCCCCACCACGTTTTGCTGAGTTCCAGCCCTTCCCAGGGAAGGGGCCGCAGAAAGGGGCAGGAGGAATGTTCCTTCCCTCTCCCCTGCCCCGAGACCTCCGGAGCCAGCCGGGAGAGCAGCTCATCAGGAGAGAAAGGTGCAAGCAGCTTGGGAACGCCTGGGGACATGGGGACAATCGGGGCTGTGGGTGGCAGCGAACAAGGGCTTCTCTTGTTTCTCCCAACCAAAGGAAAGGTGTCGCCTGCTGTGAGCCCCAAGGCCGAGGAGGCAAAGGGTCAGCTCCACCCAGCGCAGCCAGGAGCTTCTGTGGGAACCGGGCTGGGCGGCCAGGGTATTCTGCCTTGTCTGCCAGGCCCTCCGTTTCCCAATCCTCTCCACCCCGGGAGGGCTCCTGCAGCCAGGCTGCGCGCTCACAGGCAAACACTTCCCCTTACGGCCTGTTTCCTTGACAGAAAATGGGATTTGACTGTGTGCCTGCCTCGCAGGCTGGCCGGGGGATCAAAACATTGAACACATTTAAGGCAGGCCTCTCAAGCTCCACACCACCGACGTTTGGGGCCTGCGGTCTTTGTCATGGGGGCGGCCCGTGCACGGTAGGGTGCTTAGCAGCATCCTTGGCCTCTACCCATCAGATGCCAGTTGCACCTCCATCACGTTGTGACAACCTATAATGTCTCCAGACTTTGCCAATTGTCTCCTGGGGAGCAAAATGCTTGAGAATCACTGATTTAAAGCATTTCCCAGAGCCTAGAACATAGTAGGTGATTTGTCCACGAAGTCAGGCAACATTTGTCAAGACCTTTACAAACATCATCGGTTACTATCATATCTGTTTATAGATGATAAAACGGAGGCACAGAGACGTTAAGTAACTGGCCTAAGATGACACAGCATATTAAAAAGCCAGGATTTGAACCCAAACAGCCAAACCCCAGCTCCCATCCATCATGCTTGATCACGCATGTTAGTTCCTGACTTCAGAGAGCTCCCCGAGATTTCCAAACTCCTACTCGGGTCAGGATGACATTATCTCTCTTCTGGGAAGCTTTTCCTGACGTCTCTGACAATACCCGACACAATCACTTCCTTCCCCCTTCGCCTCCACTGAACCATGAAGGCGAATGTGGGCCTTCGACAAGGTAGACCAAGGGTCAAATGCCAGCCCCACTACTCATTCAATGACCGTGAGGTGCTGGGCATGTGGCTTCCCTTCTCAACCTTGACCTTTCCATCTATAAAATGGGTCCATCACCCCTGTGTCACACACTGTGGCTAAGAGCACAGACTCCAGAGCTAGAATGCCAGGGTCTGAATCCCAGCTCTGCCGCTTCCAAGCCTTGGGCATTTGGGCAAGTGACTAAACCATTCTGTGCCTCAGTGTTCCCATCTGTGAATGCGGCCAATCACAGCACCTGCACCACAGAGCCGTGGCGAGCATGATGAGCTAGTAAGCCTATCCTTAGTGCTTTGTACTGCGCCTCGCACTTAATAAGCACTGGGGAGGTGTTGCCTATGACTCTTAGGAGCCTCTTGGAGGGTAGAGAAGGGGCATGAATAAGGCATGTGGCCCAGGACATCAACAATCTTGAATTCACTCTTCCTGCAGCCTCCCAGGGACTCCAGCACATTCCTGTAAGAGAGCTTAATATGCTCGAAATCAAATCCCTGTCTTGGCCCCGACTGCTGGTAAGGACCCACGCAGGAGAGTGGAGCCAAAGGGACAGAGGGGCAAGAGAGCCGCTGGGCCTGGCCCCCTCAGCCCTTTTCCTACTTCTTTTTTTTTTTTTTTTTTTAAGATTTTATTTATTTATTTGAC
>NW_022589725.1:761878-1042477 GCF_004348235.1 Phoca vitulina | reverse complement strand
TGGTTGCCCCTCGCCTGTAAATCTCAGGGACAAGTAGCAGAGCCAAGAGCCTGGTGCCCCCATTTTGCAGATATTAGCAATAGCCAGGTTCCTCTACTGAGCACCTCCTATGCGGCAGACCCTTTCAGGTCTTCCCAGCAGGTAGGTTTCAGGATGCCCACTTTGCAGATGAGAAAATCCAGGCTCAGGGGAGAGAAGTTACTTGCCAGGAGGTGCTTTGAACTGTGCCCTGTGTCTCTTCCCTGACGCGTCTCAGCTGGACAGAGTGGTTTGGGGCACGTGTGTGACCCATTCTAGGCCCCAGGCAGGTCCGGCTTTGCTAAGGTGCTGACTTTGTGTCTTCAAGGTCTGGGGGCAGAGAGAGGGGTGTCAGAAAATCCTGCTCATCAGTCCAGAGGGCCAGAGGGCACTGTCCTGTCGAGTCTGGTCAGGAAACGACCTCGCTCCCTGCTGCATCACCAGGAATCACATCGGCCTGTTTACACACCTGGCAGGAGCTCCAGGAAAGTGGAAAGTTGGCTGGGCCTCAGAGGAGCGGTGCCGAGGCCAAGAGGTCTGTGTGGGCAATGGGTCAGACCTGGCCAGAGAGCGTGTAGGGGCACGGATGAAGGTTCTGGACTGTCTGGCTGGGAGGCGCTGGGAAAGTCCCTCCAGGCCCTCTCTGGGCCTCAGTCTTCCCAACTGAAAATGGGAGGGGTTGAAGTATAATTCCAGCTCAAATCTTCCACAAAGGGGCAGCAGCAGTCTGGGGTTTTTGAAAATGCATGTCGGGCACCTGGGTGGCTCAGTCAGTTAAGCGTCTGCCTTCAGCTCAGGTCATGATCCCAGGGTCCTGGGATCGAGTCCCGCATTGGGGTCTCCCTGCTCTGAGGGGAGCCTACTTCTCCCTCTGCCTCTGCCTGCCACTCCCCCTGCTTGTGCTCTCTCTGTCTCAAATAAATAAATAAAATCTTAGAAAAAAAAAAAGAAAGTGCATGTCTTCTGAAATCAGGGCTACCTGGGTTCAAATCCAAATTCATTCATTCACTTGTTTACTGAGTACCTACTATGTGTCAGACGCTGTCCTAGGCACAGGGAGGTGCTGTGGAGAACGAGCCATGCCCTTACACTGCCCACTGCTTACTTGGGAAGGCAGACAGTGAACAAATAATGACCATTTCAGATTGGGATGGATTCCATGAAGGAAATAACACAGGAGGCTGGTTTAGAGAGTGTTTGGTGGGGTAAGGAGGATAAGTATTCTTGAGAAGGGGTAATCAGAGAGGACTCCTCAGAAGAGGTGCTATTAGGGCTAAGACTTGAATGACCAGAAGGATCCAGCTGTGGAAGATCAGCAGCAAGAGCACCCCAGGCAGCAAAAACAGCAAGTGCAAAGGCCCTGAGGCAGGAAGAAGCTTGGTAGCCTTGAAGAACCAAAAGAAGGCCTGTTAGGCTAGATCACGGTGAGAGAAGAGTATGGAAGACTGAATCAAGCGTGTGTTCTAGGTTCTGAATTTGGTGCTCTGACATCCTGGGACCTTGATAACTCTGGAACGTCAGCCCCTACCAGGGCTAGCTAATTCCTAGAGATAGAAAACAACTCAGGTGTTTTTCCAATGTAAACCAACCAATCCAGAGCCCACACCCCCAACCACCTCTTTTGTTGGGCTCTCTCACTCCAGGCCACGATCCATTCACCTGCCTCAATCACTGAGAGCCAGGTACCAGACAACTAGGGACAGCCTATATCCCAGAGCCCACAGAAATTATTTGTACCAGCCAGTCCTATGCCTGCTTACCCTGACCTGCCCATTCCTTAAATATATAATATACTGCCAGATAGTGATAAACCAATGACAAAAGGTAAGGCAGGGAAGAGAATGGAGTGTAAAGAATTTTTTTATTTCTTTGTTAGATAGGGTGGTCAGGGAAGGCCTTTGAGGAGGGTCGTCTTTAAGCAGAGATGAATGAAATGAGAAAGCAAGCCTTGCAGGTATCTGGGGAAACAGCAGTTCAGACAGAGGGGACAGCAAGTGCAAAGGCCCTGGGGTGAGAGCAATTTTGAGATATTTAAGAAAGAGGCAAGGTCAATGTGGGAGCAGAGGGAGCAAGGGGGCCAGAGCTCCTAGTAGTGATCAATAAATATTAGCTGTTCTTATTCTTTGTTGAGGGCCAACTGTGATCTGAACAGAAGCAAGGGAGCTTGACCTCTGATTTCCCTCACCCCTTATCTAGAAGTTAGGCTCAGAGATTAAATATCGCTAGATGAAACATGATGGCCGGAAGTCTGAGATGGGGGATCCGTGGACAAAGACAGGGGGGTGAAGGTGCTCGCCCCCCACCCTGCCACTCCTCACTGTGAGGCCTCAGGCAACTCACTTCCCTCTCTGGGCCTCAGTTCCCTCTTTGTGGAAGTGGAACTAGAATGAGCCCCAGGTTCTGAGACGCTGTGGCAGGGGCTGTAATAGCAGCAGTTGACATTTATTGAGCGCGCACTACAAGCCTGCGCTTGGTGGAGTGCCTCAAGCATATGAATGCACTTCAGTACAATTAGACCCAATCTCCAGAGGAGTAAACTGAGGCTTAGGACTGACCATTTCAACGTAGCTCATTCCACCAAACACCACAAGCATCTCCCCTTCCCCTCCGCCCCCCCCACAGTTAGCTTCAAAGATCCCTCCAGGAAAAAAAAAATGTGTAAAGGATAGACTGCAAAAGAAACAAAATTTATGTGCATCTGAGATGTAGTTTTTGCAAATGGACCTATCCTTGATCACAAAATCCTGCAAGGAAAGGTCTATGAATAAATCCATTTTATCAGACGGGGGACCATTTCAGAGAGCTTCATGAAGACACTGCAGATTCTTTCCTTCCTCTCACTCCTTTCAAAGCAAAATCTCAGTTTGATACTAACTTGTCTTTAACACCTCTCTTGAGCTTTTGCCTCCCTATGCAACACAGAAAGGGCAGGTCTCGGGCCCTCGGCTTCAAGCGGGCAGCAGAGTGTAGCCAGAATCAGCCAACATTGGAAATTTGTTTATTGCTACTTTTCTTCTATTAGTCACTCATGATCCTGGTTTCCATACATGGTCTTGGTATTAAAATTTCTTTTTAAGTCATTCTATTTAAGTGTTTTGAAAAGGAGGGGAGGGTAGCAAGGCAGTAATGATGTAAAAAAGGGAGGGCATGATAGGAATATAATTAAGTAAGTAATACTGAGCAGAGTAAGGGAATCTGGTAAAAATGTTGTGGGCAGTATTTGGATGATGGAAACTAAGTCAGACTCTAGTCCATTTTGGGGGTTCCCTGTCTGAGACCTTTGGGTTCAATGAGATGATACATGTTTAAAGCACTAGGAAGATACTCGATCCACAGGGCTGGATCTGTGGGGTTTTCTGGGAAGCCCCTGTTAAGGGAAGACTCAGGGTCTGCAAGAACCCTGGCCACCCTGTCTTCCAAAACCCAGGACCAAGAGAAGTGACCGACGTAATGTTTAGTAGCTGTGTGGCCCCACTTTACAGACAAGGAAAGTGAGATCCAAAGAAGAAAGGAGGTTGGTCCAGCAAATTAGGAAAGGGGGCCTTTCCTCAGGCAGACCCAGCACTGCACAGCTGGGCAGGTGGAGTGCAGGTTGGTTCAGTCTCCCTCTGCCAACTCAAGGCCCCTGTGCAACATGCTGTAGCAGTCCTGCCTAGAATATCCCCCCAATTCCTCTTCTTCAAAGCCTCCTTAGAAAGAGTCACCTGCAAAGAGTACCCATTGCAAGAACTTATCTTGGCCACATGGTCAGTCTGGTTACATTTGCTTTCAGTGGGTGTGGGTGCAAGGCAGGAAAGGGGGCAAGACTTGCCTGCAAACACATGGAGCTAGTGCTCACTTGCAAGTGCTTTAACAGTCTCATCTATCCCTACCAGCTGTCCAAGGCCAGTCCCCCAACTTCCATCTCCCAGGATGGCCATTCTTGGAAAACTTTGAGGTGATCCCTCCAGCAGCATCCTGATTTCCTGTGTCTCCAGCACTCTTGTGGCAAGAGCTGAAATCTCCAGTGGCACTGGAGAATTCTCTGGAGAACTCCAGAGAATTGCAATCACTGCATTCCCGAAGTACGTCCCACTCCTTTTCATCTCTGCTGATAGTGTTCTGTTCCAAGCCAGGAGGACATAATATAAGAATTGTTCCCCCCGCTTCTATCTGCTCTTTGGATTAACCCCAACCTCCCCGCAGACCAGCTCACCAGTCGCCAGGGGACAGGTGCACGAGGGCCAACCCTGTCGACCACACAGACTCCTAGAACGTCAGAGCAGTGGTGACCTGGAGACCTCATCAAGCTGGAAAGCCAGGACCCAGTGAGGGGCAAATGGCAAATGCCTAGGCAGCTCCATTGTTTTTCCTGATCTGATACCTCCAAAGTTTTGGGGAACCCATACGTACAATATAACTTCCATTGGTGGTTCCAGAATTTCTGTATGAAAGAGGCTTAGAAGTGGCAATCTGAGATTGGGGGTGGGAGTGGACACTAAGGCTACATGCTTGAAGCTACATTTGCACAGCAAACATAAAGTTTTTGTTAGCCCACCGGCCTTTGGGGAGGTTATCACAGGGTTGATACTGGTTAAGATTACCACAGAAATTGTCTGGAAGCTTTGTTAGCATAGCACACCCACTCTTTGCTTTAAATGTATGTCCCAGATCAATAAAAACAGCAATGTTCTCTGTTCAATGTTCTCTAAGGATGCTGTGATTCACATTGTACATCAGATTGAGAAACATGTCCATTATTAATATCCAAGAATAAAATAATAATAAGTGCATATATATATATATATATATATATATATATATATATATATATATAAAATATGGGGTGAGGCTTTGAGTATGCTGATAGAGATTTTTGAGGGAGGCTAAGATCCCCCAAGAAGCCAGACCTGCCTCCTGGGAGGAGGCCCACACTTATCAGCCCCTTAAATGAGGCAGGGACATCCAGGGCCACACAAAGTGTCCCCACCATGATCTGTAGGGAACCACGAGAGGTTCTTATCCAATTATAACTGAGGAAAGAGTATCAAGTGCGATGATTCCAAGTACAACCCCTGCATTCTGGCTCTGTACCGGCTGTGTGACCCTGGGCAAGTCACCTAACCTCACTGATGTCCATTTCCTCACCTGGTCGGTAGGGAGGCTCATAGCAGCCGTCTCCCTGGTTCTGTGCACATTACACAGCATGATGCCTGAGAGGCTCGTCACATGGTACTTGGCACATAGTAAGAGTTAAGCATTCAGTACAACCCCTTACTCATCAGGCTTACCACCATCGCAGAAAGCTAGAGGCACGTTACCGGAGCACCTTGGGGTTCTCATGCAAGTGGATTCACAGTAAAGCTAATGAAACTTAAGCTTCAGAGCCCCTCCCTGAACTGAATTTTCCACCTGAAACCTGTGTACTTTTTCTTAAAAAGCACCCCTCAAATACTATATGCTTCAGGCCCCATAACACTTGGATCTGGCCCTGGGTTCACAGCTCTTGCTAGAGGGCTGAGCAGAGAGAAGCTTGCAGAAGCCCCTGCTGAGGAGAGAGACACTGTGTGTTCTGTCTTTTCTTCCCTGGGGCTCCACCAGTGACCTCACAGACCCATCCATCCTTCCACCGGTGATGCTCCACAAAGTGAGGCAACTTCCTCGCTCAACCCTTCACCTCAATTCTCAGACGCCAGCACCATGATAGCCCCACTTTACAGACAAGGAAAGTGAGACCCAAAGAAGAAAGGAGGTTGGTCCAAGGTCTTGAGGTCAGCACTCGGCCAGGAATGGGATGGTTTTGAAAAGTGACCTAATCCTTATTCTGGCATTTGTTGTTTCTCTCTTCAATGTCAAAAAAGTCTAAGAGCCTGGATCATTCCACACCAGAAAACTTGTTTGTACGTTAGTCCTGGGTCTCTTTGGCACCAGCTGGTATCACCTTCTTACTCCCTGTGCCCAAGGAGGGCCCCTTCCTCCAGGCAGCCCTCTCTGAATACCTCTCCCAGCTGCTCTGGTCTCTGCTGGTGGGTGCTGGGTAATGTACCACTAAATTACACCGTACTCTCTCTGCTTTTCTTTTTTTATGAACATTGAATATCGCATTGAGAGGTAGGAAAGCAACTTCCTGGAGGTAGAAGCCTTGTCCTATGCCCTCCCATTATGCCCCAGATGGGCTGGGCACCTGTGAGGGACCCAACAGGGACCCGTAACACCATCTTCTCCCAGCCCCCATTGGTGTTGACTTTCATCATGACATTCCTGACCTCAATCTGCAGCCTTTGGTCCAGGGATTTACTTTCTGTGAGAGTGTAGAAACAGCTCAGTTCTGGATTCTGACAAGCCAGGGGCTGGATCCCCACTCAGCTACTTGCTGTGTGAGTCTGGGCAAGGCACTTCATCTCTCTGAGCCTCACTTTTCTTCTCTGGAAAATGAGATAAATACCACCCCCTCCCCGCCCCCAACCCCCAGGGCACGGAAAGGATTCAATAAAATGATGCCCACAGGGCAGAGCTTCACTTCCTGGCTCCTGGTGAGGGTTCCTCAAACCTTGGCTGTTCCCATCAGGGAAGGGGCCTGGAATAAAACCGGCCAGGGTGTCGCAGGCACTTCTGTGTACCGGGCTCAGTTCTAAACCACTTACATCTACTGCATTTAACATTTACAACAGCCCTATGGGTTGACAGTCTCGGTTCCTCCCTTTTCACATTTGAGTGAAATGAAGTTCAGAGAAGTTCTGTGACTTGCCCCCCGTCCTACAGCTTGGCATGCATTGCGTGTTCATTGCGACGGTCAAGTGAAAGGTTGCTCGCAGCGCCCAGCGCATAGCTAGAGCTCCTGGAAGAGGATAAAATCACTCCTGGAGAAGTGAGAACATCCCGGGCTCCGAGGCGCCGCTGGGGAAGGGTTAGAGGGGGGCAGGGTACAGGGGAGACGGTCGAGGGTCGAGGGGGGTCCGGGACCGCAGCGGCCTCCCGCCTCGGAGGCGGGGGGGGGGGACCAGAGGGGCCTGCCCGCGGCGCGGCCCCCCGGGTGGGCGGAGCGGGGGCGCCCCGGAGGAGGAGGCGTTACCTTGGGCGGGAGGGCGAAGACCACCGGCAGCAGCGCGAGCGGCGCCAAGAGCAGCACCAGCAGCCGCCGCGCGCTCCACACCTTCTTGGCCACTGTCGCCAGCGCTGCCATCTGCACGATCGCCCGGCGGAGCGGGCCGGCCCGGGACTGCCGGTGCCTGGCCCCCCGCGCCGGCTTAAAGCCTGGGGGAGGGTCCGGGGAGGGGACTGCGCTCGGGGACCCGCCCTCGCCCCGCTCGTCCCGGAGGAGAAGGGTGGTGCCTGCGCCCCGGGACTGGGGGGGCCGGGGGTGGGGGCGGGAGAGGGCCGGGAACGTTAGGGAACGTTAGGCACAAGAACAAGGAACGGACTCCAGCCCTCAAGGCAGCGTGGCCTCGGGTTTCACCGGCGGCCAGCGGCCGCACCTTTCCTCGCCGCTCTGGACTGCCCGTGGAAGGGCGGCAATGACAGTGTGAGGATTAAAGCGCTTGTTAGTATCGCCTGGGTTTGAGTCCTGGCTTGCACGTCCCAGCTGCGCGGTCGTGAGCGACGGCCTTGGAGCCTCAGTTTACTCATCCACAAAGTGGAGGTGACGCTAATGGTCTCTGCCAGACAAGGGGTCGGTTGGGCAGTTTAAATGGGATGATGCACTTATGCTCAGCACAGCGCCTGGCACCGAGCAAGCGCTCACTGGGAGTCGCCATTGCTGTTGATTTTGTTCTTCCTTCCTTCCAGGGTGGGTGAGTCACCTGCAGGTAGGAGCCTGGAGGCATCTTTTCCTTCCTTCTGGGTAAATGCACAGGAGCACAGTTGCTGAGTGATAAGGTAGTTGCATCCTTAGTTTTTAAAGAAACTGCCAAACTGTTCTCCAGAGTGTTTGTACCGTTTTACATTTCCATCAGCAACGAATAAGTGATCCAGTTTTTCCACATCTTTGCCAGCATTTGGTGTTGTCCCTATTTTTGATTTTAGCCGTTCTGATAGACGTGTGGCAATATCTCACTGTGGCTTTAATATTTTCCTAGTGACTGATGCTGTCCGACGTTTTTCATGTGCTTATTTGCCATCTGCATATCCTCTTCGGGGAATCATCTTTTCCTGCCGTTTGCTCGCTTTCTAATTGGACTGTTTGTTTTATGCTGTTGAGTTTTGAGAGTGATTTATATATTCTAGATATGATATATGGATTGCAAATACTTTCCCCCAGGCTATAGCTTGTCTTTTCATCCTTTCAACAAAACCTTTCACAGAGCAAACATGGTAAGGGGTGGAGGGAGACAAGGATCCTTACTAGCCTGGGAGGACAGAAGTCCCAGCCCCCTCCTCTACTTCTGCTGATACCACCCTGGGAAGGAAGCTGGGACAAACTGTGACAGCCTGGAGGTTGGAAGTCAAGCCTCCTCACTCAGCCTATGCTGCTGGGGCGAGGTCAGTTTTTTCGGTGGTGTTCGGCTGGAGTAGAGAAGGCTTGTCTGAAAATGGTCTCGCTAGGCTGATCTTTCCTCGTGCTTTGGCTATAGCATACAAGCTTTTGTTGGGGCTTTCTGGAAGCTCCTGTTGGCATTTCCGGGTTGCCTGCTTCTTCCAAGTCTAAGATACAGTAGGCAAAAAGAAAACCCAATAGACTTATCACCGGATTGTTCCTTGGGTCCCAAGTCACTGCCTTCATCTCTCCACTTTTCTAGAGTCTTCTTGTTTGTTTTATGTGTATTGTACAGGATTTTCAGTTGTACTCAGCAGGAAGTATAGAGAAAATTATGTCTACTCCATCTTCCCAGAGGTGGAAGCCCCTCTGTTCTTATTTTATTATTTCCCATGTCGGTCAGGCTGCCATGATTCCCGTAAACCCCTAGGGCAAGTTATTTCCCAATGGAACCTTTGCAAGCTGTGATGAAACGTTCTCCAGTGTCCTTTCAAATTGGGCACCTGACCTTGAGCCAGCCCAATAACCGGCTTCATCAAAGGTTCCAGCCAGGTTAGTGGCAGACGACCTCGGATGAAGGGTGACGCCCTGCAGGGAGCACTTTGGACATTCGAAGCCTGGGTGTGGGAGGATAGTTTTCCAAACCGGAGAATCTATTCCCGGGGATTTGGGCCAGCTGACATCATAGAAACTGTGGCCCACTCCCCAAAGCCTGAGTGGAGGCAGTTGGGACCAGGGCATATTGCACCCAGGGCCCCTGGGCTGGCTTCCTTGTTCTGGAAGGAGCTAAGAGATTAAGAGGCCAGTATTTAGTATTAGAGCAGAAGTTTCAATCTGGTGGCTCAAATGGAATAATAATAATAATAAGTAGCAAGCACATATACTGCACTCACAGTGTGGGAGGCACTGCGTTCAGCACTTTTCATGTTTTAACTCATTTAATCCTTATAATAATCTGTTTGCATTACCTTTCTGAGTCTGTCACCCTGCATTAGACAAAGCTACATTCCAATTCCAGCTTGACTTCTTGTGCAACCCTAGACGAGAGCTTGAACTCCAATGGGCCTGTTTCCTTATCTGAAATGGACACAAGAAGAGTATATAGCTCACAGGGATGTTGGAAGAATTAATGAGCAAGGCTGGAGCACAGTACTTGCCCATAGTAAGTGTTCAACAATTGACAACAATTATGATCATTCTGCTTGTGGCCGATTTTATTTTCCCAGGATGGCACCAATGTCTATCTTCCATCCTATGTGGGCTTCCCATAAGCCCCTCTTAAACGTGATTGACACTCTTCCCACTGAGAGTTAGGGGTCGCTGTTCCTGCCTCTTGAAAGTGGGTGGGAGCTTGTGCCATGCCAACCAATAGAACATGGCAGGACTGATGCTCTGGGATCTCCAGGGCTCAGCCATAAAGAGGGTACAGCTTCTGCTTGGGTCCCTCACTCTTGGGACTCCCATCCTTGAAACCCAGCCACCATATTTGAATTTCAGACTAAACCAGGGACAAAAACCACAGAGAGAAAGCAAGGCTTCTAACGAGCCGCCAGCAACAACTAACCAGCCTATGAGCAAATGAGCCTTCAGATGATTCCAGCCCCTAGCCTTTGAGTCTTTCAGCTGATGTCCTAGACATGGTAGAACAGAAACCAGACACGCCCATGCTGCCCTGTCCAAATGTCTGACCCACATGATCATGAGCATAACAAATAGTTGTTTTATGTCATTAAGCTTTGGAGCAATTTGTTACATAACAATAGATAACTATTACTACCGCTATTACTTTTCTCACCCAGAAGTGAGCACATGGGGGCAGAATAACAGAAGAAGGAGGCAAACTCACAGAGGAAGTTGGTGGCGGAGATCAGCCAGGATTTGCATGGGCTGAATCCTCTAAGAAGAGCTCCTTATAGGAAGGAGAGTCCACACAACATCCCTAGTTGTATGACTTGGACCTTTGCACCCTACAAGAGGAGTGGTGGCTCCCAGGCTGGACCCACTAACTCCCTTTCTTTGTTTCTTCCCCCTTTACACTGAGAAAGAAGTAGGATGTGGGAGGGAGTTCTTTTTTTTTTTTTTTAAGATTTTATTTATCTGACAGAAAGACAGCGAGAGAGGGAACACAAGCAGGGGGAGTGGGAGGGAGAAGCAGGCTTCCTGCAGAGCAGGGAGCCCAATGTGGGGCTCGATCCCAGGACCCTGGGATCTTGACCTGAGCCGAAGGCAGACGCTCAACGACTGAGCCACCCAGGCGCCCCATGGGAGGGAATTCTTAAAGAACTTCCACAGTTGATGGATGGTTTGACTCCCATTTATTTTCATTCCCTACTAGGCTTGTCCATTAGACAGATGATGAAACTGCAGCTCAGAGAGGTTAAGACATTTGCCTAAGGTCACACAGCTAGTGCATGATAGAGCTGAAATTCCAGTGATACACACCACCCCTCCCCCTCCCCATTTTTAGAATTATTTTTTTTAAGATTTTATTTATTTATTTTAGAGAGACAGAGAGAGAGAAGCAGGGTGAGAGGCAGAGCGGAAGGGAGAGAGAACCTCAAGCAGACTCTGTGCTGAGTGTGGAGCCCGACGCAGGGCTCGATCTCATGACCCTGAGGTCATGACCTGAGCCAAAACCAAGAGTTGGACGCTTAACTGACTGCACCACCCAGGCACCCCTCCCCATTTTTAATAGCAAAATATTTGTAAAATTTATGTAAAGTGTGCATACATATTGATTATAGTCACCAGCCCAGGGTTTTTTTTCCTAAAGATTTTATTTATTTATTTGAGACAGAGCCAGAGAAAGAGAGCACAAGTGGGCAGAGGGACAGAGGGAGAGGGAGAAGCAGACTCCCCGCTGAGCAGGGAGCCCCATGTGGGGCTCGATCCTGGGACCCTGGGATCATGACCTGAGCTGAAGGCAGATGCTTAACTGACTAAGCCACCCAGGCACCCCTACCAGCCCAGGTTTTAAGGGCTTTCTATGTGCCAAGCACTCTGCTGAGCGCTTACATGCATGACTAAGCCATGCCTAGTTCTTTGACTCTATGTCCTACCTGCCTTCCCCTCGATCGCTGCATCCCTCCCTCTTTGTGACCTTCTTTCTGCTCCTTGCATGCCGAGTTCTTGGCATGGACTGCTCCCTCTGCCTGGATGTCCCCCCCCACACCCCACCCACCCTCCCATCTCAATGGCTGCTTTTTCTCTCACTCAAGTCTCGACTCAAACATCACCTCTTTCAAGGGGCCCTCCCAACTACCTAATCTCCTGGAACATAACCTTCCTCAACTCTGCATCACGCACTCTGTATAAAATCCCCCAAATGCTTTCCCTCACAGCATGAGTCATCGTTTGAAATGATTCCCCACTAGATTAAACATTAAACTCCATGAGAGCAAGGAGTCCAAATTATTTCCTGCCAAACTCCCAGTGCCTGGAACTGTACCTGGAACATAGCAGAGGTCCAGTAAGCCCTGAAAAATTGAACATGCCTTAAATCATTGTACTTTATTATATTTTTATTATATTATTATTATATTATATATTATATAATATATATTATTTATTATTATTTATTATTCTCATTATGAACATCAATCAAAATCATATCATTCATTCACAAGTATTAATTGAGCACCTACTATAGACCTGGTATCATTCTGGGTGCTGGGGCTTTGGCAGTGACGAAACAAGACAAAAGCCTCTGGTCTCATAGGGCTTTCATTTTGTTAGCTCTATAATAAGATAAATGAGTGGAATACATCACCTATCCCATAGTGCTTAGTGCTATGAAGAAAAATAAAGCTGGGGGAGGGGAGAGTGCACAGGGAGTATTGGCACCAGCTTTCCATCCCCCTGCACAGAAGGGGGGACTCAGTGCCTCCCCTCCTGCCCGCCCCCCCCCCGGCTGAGCCCTGTACCACTGTCAGCATCTTTCAGTGTGACATTTGGTCAGGCCTCTACAGCTCCAAGAACAATATTGGCTTTGAAGCCAGTCCTGGCAGGTGGGCCTCAGGCTGGGGTTGGGATTAGTTACCCCTTTCGGTCCCCTGGCTGGGTTCTAGCTGCTCAGCCTTGCAGGGCCTTTCCTCTCTATGGGGGAGGGGGAGGCCCAGAGTCCCGTGTCATCTCCCCCCTGCCCCGTACCTGGGTTTGCATCTAACTCTGGGTTCTGGGCCATCCCCTAACCTTCTGTATCCCAGGCAGGAGAGTAAAGGTTTACAAACATGAGGAGGCCTTTGATCGGCACCAAACCCCCAGGGTTCTGAATGTTTTTTGTTCCAAGCTGCAGGCCAGGACCATACTCTGCTTTGCCTCCAGCAGGGAAGACTGTGGCGTGTGTGTGTGTGTGTGTGTGTGTGTTTGGGGGTAGTGGGGGAAGGCTCATGTGGCTCCATGATTTTCTTCCCCACAGCAGGCTGTTGCTTGCGTGAGGGAATTCAATTCAGCAAATGTTTACAGAGCACCTGCTACCTTCCAGGCACCATTCTAGACAGGGACCAGTCCGACCTTCCCTGAGATGAAGCCATTCTCACCTAATAAATACCTGGACAAACGGAGGCTCTGTCCAAAAGAAATAAAGAGGGTGGCTTTGGGTAGGCAACAGACAGTGCCTGGCACGATCTCTATCATTTATAAGCTGATGCCTGGGCATCGCTTAGCATCTCTGAGACTCAGCTTCCTCATCCATAAAATGGGTACAGTCAGTAACTGCTGTTTCTGCCCTCTTAGCATCTATCCCCTGTCCTTCTCAGGAACACCTTGATTTTCCTTAGGGCAGTGATTCTTAGAACAGCATCACTCGGAACTTGTTAGAAATGCAAATGCTCAGCTCAGGCCCAGACCTTTGGATTCAGAAACACTGGGGCTGGGGCGGGCAATGTGGGGAAGTGCACCTGGGTATCTTTGGCTTCTAAGTGGAGCAAATGATGCTTTATTATAATTGCTTGTTTGTTGGTTCTAAAAATAGTATTAACAGGTTCTATAATAGTAATAACAATTGCTAGTTGTTACGATGCGCCAGGCACTGTGGTGGCACTCTACATGCATTATTTCGCTGATGCTCCTGCTGGGCATTGATGTGCAGCCCAGGGCCCCTCCAAGGCAAGCCTGATGGCCCCAAATGCAGGAAGTGTGGTCAGCAGGCGGCCACCTGCTGCCAGCCCTTCAGGGATGGTGTCCCCGCAGAGAAGAGCCTCTCGACGCTCCTGTCCTTCCAGGGGTAGCCCGCCAATGACTGTGATGGGAGATTATAAGGGCCTGTTCATCTCACCCCAACTTGGGACATCTCTGCAGGGACACTGTAGGCAAAGAGCTCCCCATGGGGTCGGATGAGGCTGTTGTTGGGTCTGCTTCGCGATCCCACTTCCCCCCCCCCCCCCCCCCCCTGCCTTCTTCCCTTCTGTGGAGGATGACCCCCGAGGGCACGCCTTAGTAAACATCCTACAGGCCACACTGCATCTCAGTCAGCTTCCTGGGATTCCGACCCATGACAACACTCACAGCAGCTCCACGGGGTAGAATCATCGTAGGTCCTTCCTACAGATGAGGACACCGAGGCGCAGACAGGTGCGGTGTGGGGTCCCTCATCATGCAGCTGGTAAGCAAGGAGACATGGGATGGGAAGCCATGGAGTTTCTGATTAGAGAAGTGGCATAAACCGGCTTTACAAGGGTGCCTCTGGCTGCTGAGTGAGGAAGAATATGAAGGGGCAGGGCAGAAGCAGGGGAGCAGTGGGGAGATCACTGATTCTAGCAGTGCCAGGGGAGGGGAAGGCGCTTGGGGGAAAGGGAGCTGGGCTTCCTCATCACTGCAGCTTCTTCAGGATCCAGCACAGAGCTGGATGCAGCCAAGGTGCTCAATAAATAGTCAGTGAATGAATGAGTGAAGAAGTGAGAGAATGGATGACAAAATTAAGGCAGGAGGGAACCAGACACCCCCACGCAGCCTGAGTGATTAGCACGGGGCCTGCTGTATAGGGATGCCCAGCTAAGGTGCTGAGTGGATAAATGAGCCAAGTTCTGGGTAGGGAGAGAAGAGGAAAAGAGTGAAGGAGAGGAAGGAGAAGGAGGGAGAGGGAGGGAAGGGAGAGAGAGGAGAGAAAGGAGGGACAGAGGAGGGAGGGGATAAGCAGGAGGGAGGGAGGAGGATGGAAGGGGAGGGAAGCTTCTTCCCACCCACAGTGATGGTAACTGGCGACCTCTGCTGGCAAACAGAGCCACTCCTCTGGGCTCGAGAAATGGCAATTCGGTCCTTTGGAGGGGCAGCACCCTGAATTCAGGACACAGGCGGAAAGTCCCAGTGCCCTTGTCAGCTGGTCTCACAGCCAGGGGTTCTGGCAGCCAGAGGCAGCCAGGTTAGGACCAGGATGAGGTGAGTGAGGCTCTCACTAGGGCACACATTTAAGAGGGCACCTAAAAACTCAGTCATCAAGACAAATATTTTAATGTAATATTTAAAAAAACACCTTGGCTAACTATGACCCGCAAGCTGGCTACCTGGTTTTGTAAATAAATTGTACTGGAGTCAGGATCAGGATCGGGGTTGACTTTCTCGGTCACAGCAGAGATGGTACACACATCCCTTCGCTGGTGGTGTTCCCAGATCCTCGTGACCAGCAAGAACATGCCTGCCTGTGCAGGGCACTCACTATGCCCACCTGGGGTAACTCCATTCCGTGGCCCATGGGCCAGCCACAGGAGCTCTTTTGAATGTTCCAGAAGATGTGGGCATTGTGTCCTTTGTCCTTTGCAGTGTTGGACATATCTCAGTGTCACACCACATTTCCCTGGCTCTGCCACTCCCTAGCTGTGTGACCTGGGGCAAGGCTCCTCTGTAAAATAGGTTAATGCACGCAGAGAACCCAGTAACTGCTCAATAGTGAACTGCTAGGGTTAAAAATGCGGGTTTGAATCCCAGCTCTGTCATGTATGTGACCCTAGGACATGATATTTTGCATTGCTGAGCACCTTCCCTCATCTGTAAAATGAGGTTTATAACCCATCTGGGAAGGTCCCAGTCGGAATTCACTAGCAGGGCTGCTAGTGCCATTGGCTCACGGCTGCAAAGTGCTGGCTGTCCCCACGAGGACTTGGAGGAATCTGGAATTGCAGAGGGTTGCTTAGCCCTTTGTGAGATGCTGAACCAGGGACGGAATCCACTGCTCGCCTCAGAATGTTTGATAATTCCTTATTTCCCATCGCGGCCCCGGGCTGAGTACACAGACGGTCCGGACCGTTCTCCAGTAGCCCCCTCTCCCTCGAAGCTTGCAAAGATCACTTTAACTCGTCTACTGCTCCTGCCTCCACGGCCACTGGCCACCATGTCACACGCTCCAGGGGGCCAAGCGGTTGGCAGCACACGCGCCGGGGCCTCCACCCCAGGCGACCGCTATCACTGACCTGGCCAGCGGCAAAGCCTCCTCCCTGGTTTCTCGCATCCCCTCTTGCCCCCTTTAGCCCTTTTCCTACCGATGTAATCCTTTCAAAACATGAGATGTCTCCCTGTTTAAAACCCTCTGGGTCGCACTGAGAACAAAACCCAGGCCGGTTACTAGGCCCTGCGTGATCTGTCCTTACCCTCCTCTCCCATCTCACTTCCTGCTCCTCCTCCGCTCTGCTCGCTGCACACCGGCCACCTTGTGGCCCAAGGATGCCCCTCCTTCACCAACCTTGACCCTGATGGCGGTTCTGCCTGGAACACACCCCCCACCCCCCCACCCCCGGTTCTCCGTCACACAGCAGTTCCAACATCAGTTTGTTTCCTAGGAGAGTAAGGCCAGCCTCATGTCCCCTCTGTAGCTCGGGTGCCCGGCACACAGTGAGCACTAGGTACGTGCTGACCCACTGGCCGCGCACATGCGCCAACCAGTCACGCCCCCCCCCGCACCCCAAGGCAGAGATGAGCCTTACAGTACTAGTGAGGAAATAGGAATGAGCCCTCTCACTGACTGAAATAATTGAAAAAATTATTGCCAGCCCCTAGGGCCCCTGAAGTTTCTTGAAAATGTTATATAATGCCAATACATATTATAATAATATAAAGATAAAAATGTAAGCAATAAATATAACATAAATATATAAAATGATATAAAAATACCATATCCAGCATCTGATTTCTTAAAGTATCACCAAGGAGCACTTGGGCTCGGGAGCCAAGTACAAGTACCCTCTGCTACCCGTGACGTCCTGGACAAGCTCCCCCCTTTCTGAGCCCATTTCTCCATCCACAAACTGGGGATAATACCCAACTCAGAGTTGTTTTAGATCCAGTATGAACACTCCCGGCACAGTATCTGACAAGCAGTAAACAGGCAATGATACTAACTCTCCTCTCTACTAGTCACCACTACCCAGGAAGGGAAGTTTTCATTCAGCCCTGGGCATCTGCCACAGGTACAGGGCTGACTACGGGGAAGGAAACCGTCCTGGACCCAAGGGAATGCTCACTCCCTGTGCACCCCAGTACCCCATAAGATACCGGCCACACGTAAGGCACTCAAAATATTTATTTGCTAGCTGGAGCTGGCAAGGAGGAAAGGTACTTTATTATACTTCTCCACAGCCACACACCTCTGGGGAAGAAACTGAGGCTGGGCAGGGTTTTAAGCGTGAGCTAGTTAGTGGCATTTTGCATCTTCGCTCAGTTTTCCTGCCGCTCCCCTTAAACCAGGCTTTATCAAACTTCAGTCCTTCCCAAGCCACGTCACCTCTTTTGTTCTATGTAGTTATTACCTGTGATATAAATCAACTCACTTTTTTACTTATATAAATTAAAAGGAACTTTATATCGATCACATGTCTTAATTAGAAGGTAACCATAAAAATACAGACCGAAAATAAAAACAATGCTGTATAAAATTATATAAATTTCAGCTGCCTGAAAGCTATGAGCCTGCTTTTTTTAACAAGACTAATTGGAGTTAAGCAGTATTTTTCCTCTTTTTGTACTATGACCCTCAAAAAGAAATATATTTTACATCAAAACTCGGTATATACCCTTGCCTATATATACCCTTGAAACAGATTTTTTAAATCAGTACTTACGTGTCATGCACTCTGATATTCCCTAGTCTATGAATCTACTTCATTTTCAAAATGCTGGCTGCATCCCACTACATTGGTTTCCAGAGGACTATGCCACGTACACAACAAAAAAAAATGCGGGATTGGCGGGTTGATAGAGATATCCGTCACCAACTGCGACTTTGTCCTCTTCTCACCCGAAGGACTGAAAAGCAAACAACGTTGTCACTATGTGGTTCAATGTTCTGCAATGCCATGCCCACGTACCCAATGTACACATGGCGCAGCCGGAGAAAGCCTGTCCTAGATTTCTGTCAGATACCCAGTTCTGCCTAGAGTATGTCTTCTGTACACAGTAAGCTGGCGAGAACAGTCAACTGCACATGATGACACTTAACAAGCATGATCACAGACAGTGCTTAAAAACATCTCAACACCTTTATTTATGTCTAATCTCATACTTGGAGCACTCCTTCAAATTCACTTTCACATAAATGGCCTAAATGTCTGTACTTGTCGAACAGACTCTTCTACCCTACCATGGACCTCTTTCTTCCTCTCAGGCGCACTTCATCTAATTTTTTTAGCACTGGCCTGGACTTTTTGGAGAAGGTGGAGTAGCTGTTCAGACAGGCTTCAAACACAGTCTCAGTATTGGGATGGGTACTGAGGAAGGCTTTCTCTAGCACATAGAGATCGACTCCCTTATCTTCCGGAAGTGCTGAAATGAAACTGAGTCCAAAGTCGATGAGCACGATGTTCAGCTGTTCCACGGGGGGTTTCAGGAGCATGTTTGAAGTGGTGAGATCACCATGAATGAGGTCTTCATCGTGCATTCGAGCCAAAACCTGCCCAACTGTCCTGGCTAAGCCAAAGAGACTTTGGGGAGTTTTTTCAGTCTCCATGGTGGACTGAATATAATCTCGAACGGTCACTGAGCCTTCAATTTCTTCCATGTATAAGCAGTTGGAAACATAGTCTACGAAAAAAACAACGGGGGCAGATATCCCTGCAATCAAGATAGAAATGGTTATTGGATTAGATTCTTTCTTAATGTTAAGTTTAATTTTCAAAGATTGAGCCAGACTTTCACAGTGCATATCTGCTCATTTCAGAAAAAAAGATTTAGGAACGTTGCAGAATAGTACAACTTAACTCGTCTGGAAGTGTCCCCTGCTCATGCCCTGCAGGATTGTGCCTTAAGCCGCCCCACAGCTAAGTTTAGTAGTGCCAAAGCACCCTCCTCCTCTCCACTCTTTATGATTGGATTTCATTTGTCATACTTATTCCCTAAAAAAAAACAAAACAAAGAGCCAGAAGGGTAAGCATCCTCAAAAGGACACAAACAGGGGCACCTGGGTGGCTCAGTCGTTAAGTCTGCCTTCGGTTCAGGTCATGATCCCAGGGTCCTGGGATCGAGCCCCGCATCGGGCTCCCTGCTCAGCGGGAAGCCTGCTTCTCCCTCTCCCACTCCCCCTGCTTCTGTTTCCTCTCTTGCTGTGTCTCTCTCTGTCAAATAAATAAATAAAATCTTAAAAAAAAAAAAAAAGGACACAAACAGGCCAAACAGAGTGTTGGCTGAGAGCTTCACCTTTGCAGTCAGAAAGGATGGGTTCAAATCCTGGCTCCCTTCCTTATTAGTTGTATAACCTAAAAATCACATCAATTCTCTAAGCCTGTTTCTGATTCTAGAACATGAGAATGATCCCTCCAAGAATTCAAAGAATTCATTGCAAAGATTCAATGAATATTTATTGAATGACCATCAGGCCCAGCACACTTTTCTAGATACTGGAGACTTATCAGTGAGGATACAGCAGGAAACAAAGCAACTATGATCCCTCCTTAATGGAACTTATATCCTAGACAGGGTTAAAATAGAAAACAGGAACACACAAATAACCATTAAATCCACGCAAGGGCAGAGATATGTCTGTTCGCTACTGAAATTTCTTCCAGCCCTCCCACTACCTAACAATGTTCTGGTGTAAAGCAGGTGCCTAAAGAATATTAATAAAAGAAAGGATGTGTAAAAGTCAAAAGCCAGTGTTTCTGAGTCAGGTTATGGGCTGAGAACCTGGCTGGGTCACTCACTAAGCTGTGTAACCTTGGGCAGTTACTTCCCCTCTCTGAGCCTCGGTTTCTCATCTGAGGCCAAGGCATACCGTGGTAGTGTACAATGGTGTTTTAATGAAAAAGTAAGAAACGATTTAATGAAATCAAAAATGTACTGAGTGCTATGTACCAGCCATACATCCAAACATACCGTGACTTCCCTTTACCGGTGAGGAAACTGAGGGCGAGGGTAAATAATTTGTTGAAAGCCTGCATATGAAGCAGTGGTGTCGGTAATTTGAACGCTGAGAGCCTGGCTCCACGGCAAGTATCTGTAATTACATCTGCTTCTTAAAAGTAATGAATGAAGAGATAATGATCGAACACTGAGACGGTACAAATGGGGAAACCGAGGCTCGGGGCATTTAAATAGCATGCCCCCCGTCGAGCAACAGTGGAAGAGCCAGGAACTGAATCAGGAGCAAGGGCTCCAGGACAGATGCTCGTCGCAGCTAGGAAACGCAGCTCCTTAAGAATGAAGGAAGAGAGAGATGAAAGGATGACGTTTCTCAGCAGAAGTTCACGCAGAGGGTACAAAGGGAGAGACTGAGACAAAACGGGGCGCGGCGCTCAGGCGAGACCCTCGCTCGCGTCGCCCGGGTCCCCTAGGCCCCCGGGCCGGGCCGCCTCACCTGCGCGACGGCAGCGGAGCAGCGCCCGGGCCTCTTGCACCGTCCGCCGCCGGCCGAGCCGCGCCTCCAGCGCCGGGTGCCGGTAGCCCTTGGGGAAGCGGTGCTTCACCACGGCCGCGCGGCCCTGAAAGCGGCCGCGGAACACGCGCGCCTCGGCGCCCTGCTTCACCAGCTCCAGGCCGCTCAAGAAGCGGCTGCTCCGCTCCCGGGCCGCGACCAGCGCCTCGGCCTCCGGCGCCAACTGCTCGTTCTCGTCGGCCGAAGAAGCGTTAGCGGCGGCCGCCATGACAGAGCCTCGGCGCCGTCGCTCGGAGCCCGTCGGCTCTCTCCGGAAACTGCCGGCGATGTTCGGCTCGCTCCGTAAGTCTTCGGACCTCTTCCACCACTCCAAGGCCGACACTTCCGCCTGTGGAAGTGGCCCCGCCTCCCACACCTTCGGCTATTTCCGTAAGCCTTCGGCAACTCTCGGTCAGAAACTCTTCACGTTCCTGGGCTCTCTCCGGAAGCTCTGAGCCTCTTGGTCTGCTTTGGTGGCCCCGCCTCCCTTCTTTGGCTCCTTCCGGAAATAGTTTACTAATGGTATCCCCTTTTGACTCTTAAAAGCGTTCTAGTTTGGATGGTAAATTATATGGTCACCCTGTGGGTGGTAGAGTGGCGGCGGGGTGTAGGTAGTGGTCCGATTTTAAATAAGGTGGTTAAGAAGGCTTCTGTGAAAAGAAAAGGCTTCTTTCTAAGAACAGGTGACGTTTGAGCCTTGTGAGTGGATGCCTGGAAGAAGAGCATTCCAGGCAGAAGGAATAGCAAGTGCAAAGGCCCTGGGGGAGAAGTGTGCTTGGCATGTTTGGGGAAGAGTAAGTCTCTGTGCTTTCCGTTCTCATCTACAAAATAAGATTGTAAATAATATCCATCCCGGAGGTTTTGTGAGGATTAAATGAGTAACTAGGGGTAAAACACACAGAACCATGCCAGGCACATGATAAGCATTCCGTAAATGAAAGCTATTATTATTTATGGAGGGCTTAATACAATATCTATTATAAGTAGACTCCCAGCATCCAACCACTCCCCATAGTGCGGTGCCCCAGGGCTACACCAGAGCCACATTGCACTGTGGAAGACCCTCCGTTACCCCATGTCTTGGCTACCAGTGCTCAGACACAGGCGCAAGGCGGTTTGTGTGGCTTACAGCAAGAACCCTGACTTGTACCACCACTGAATGGCTGGGTGTTTGGTGATTGTGTTAGTTAGGGTACAGGATAAGCTGCTATAACAAAGTGACCTAAAAATAGTGGCTTAATTATGAGAGATCTTTCTTTCTTATGTAAAAGTATAGATCTGGCATCCTCAACTGGTTGCTACCTTCTCTGAGTCTGTTCCTGTTGCTCCCCTGCTCCACCTGGCAAGAAGAGGTATCAGGGTGGGGACAGGCAGCTAAGAACTTGATCCAAAGTTCCACACATCACTTCCACTCACAACCTATTGGTCAAAACTCAGTAACATGGCCCACGAAGCTAAAAAGGAAGCTGGAAAACCTATTCTCTAGCAGGGCAGCCATGAACTCAGCTACAACTTTGGGGAAATATTACTAAAAGGAAGTAGGGGAGGAATTATAACGGGGCAATTAGTAGCCTGCCAAAAGTTTTGATATTTTAAGCTGCAAGTAGCAGATTTGTCAACTAAATGGCTTATTTAGGATAAACAATAAGTTCATTTATTATCCAACAGAACAAAATTTTAAGAAGTAAGGGGTCCCAGGTGTCCTTCAGTCACTTTATGATTTTAAGGACCCAGGGTCTTTCCATCTTTCTACCTTCATGTTTGTATTCATGCCCTTCACCAGCCTCAGCTTTGTTCCCTACACTTGTCATCTTATGGTCATAAGACGGCCACCAAAGTTCCACACATGATATGAGGACACACAAACATCTGGCCAAAGAAGAGAGGGGCTACATCCTATACACTTCTCTTTATTTGGGGAAAAAACCCTTGCTGGATGTCCCTCCTCTCCCACCAGGCTTCCTCCTGGCCCACGCGTCTTTGCTTTAGCTGCCGAGGAAGCTGGAAAAGTGAGGATCTGGCATTTTTGACCTGTCCAGGCAGAGACCTGCTCTAGAAGCAAGGAGGAAGGGAGCTAGGCATAGCCACTGGGGAGGCATCCACAAGTACCTGATGCACCGTGTGATGCAGCAGCAAGCATCATTTCTTTAAGGTTCAGATTCATCATCCTCAAAATGAGGATGATCAGTTTTACTGTGATAATTGCTTATTAAGACTAAATATTAAGATGTTACTCATGAGGGTGTCTGGGGGATGGCAGACACTCTCCGTATGCTCGTTTTCCTTCCCTCATCGGGGACCCTGTTTGAAACGCTGAAGAAAGGCCCTTTCGTCCAAGGGTTGCTATGACACCAACCCTCAGCTCTGCAGCCCCTGCATTCCATTCACACACAGGGCAAGCCACCTTTTCAGGCATCACACCCTTTGTGTGGACACAATGTGGTTTCCAGCACCTTTCATCAGCCCAGACTACTCAGAGCTCACCCAGAACCAATTCTATTTACAATGCCCAGCTTCCCAAGTTTGTGGCTTCATTATCATAATTGTTAGTGGCCACATAGCCATCTCCATGGTTACCAAATCTGTCTGAACCCCTCCTTTGGAAAATCCACTGTGCAAACATATTTACAAGTCCCAGGCTCTCTGTGGTCAGATTGGTTCTGGCTTCTACTGTAGAAAAACCTAGTTTAAAACTTTTCAGTGGCTCCCCATTGTGCTTAGGATTAAAGACCCACAAGGTCCTGCGTGGGACCCTTCTGTCCTTCTTCTAGGCTCATCTCCTGTCAAGCTCCCATTTGCTCTCTGATCTTCAAACACATTTGCCTTCTCACAGTCTCTCATTCTTACCAGGCTCCCTCTTGTGATAGGGCCTTTGCACCTGCTGTTTCCCATAACAGAAGTGCTTTCCCCCCCCTTTGTTGCCTAAACCCATCCAGGCTTCTCTGTGTGCTCAGCTCAAATGTCACTTCCTCAGGGAGGCCCTCCCTGACTTCTCAGAGGAGAGAAAACCCAACTTTGATGAGTTCTGATGTCCCTTTTTGGCATTGTCACAGACTTCCCTTTTTTGTTGGTTTGTATGACCATTTAAGTATTGGCAGGATTTAGTTCCTCACTGGCTGTTCCTGGAGGCCACCCTCAGTTCTTGCCATTTGGGCCTCTCCATTGGGCAGCTCACAACGTGGCAGGTGGCTTCATCAGAGAGGGTGAGTGACAGATCAGAAGAGGGTGAACAAGATTGAAATCACCATCTTTTACAACCTAATCTCTGAGATGACATCCATCACTTTTGCTGCATTAGAAATGGAGCTAGTCGGTCCTGCCCACCTTCACGGGAAGCCATTTTTGAAGATGCTTACTGAAAGGACCCATTAGATCATTTCCTTTCTCACTTGGGCCAACAAATGAAGAGGGATTCTCTATTCTCTGGGAGAGACAGAACCCGGCAGCAAGCCTACACACATCCTCATGACTTTAATGTGAGCCACAGAGATCAAAGAACATCTAGGGACTTCATGCCCTTTCTATCATATAAATTCTATAGGTTATCTCATTGGAATGGAACAGTCCAGGCCTTGCTATACTAGGCCCCTGTGTCACCAATCTATCATAGCCACTAACTCAGGAGACCAAGGGGTGAGCATTGCCCTGGTCCACTGTTCCAACCCGAGGATCCTGTAAGGGCTGGACAGATCGGAAGCATAGCTCCTGGCTGCGTCTGCCAACATTGTTGTCAAACAAACGCAGATTAACTCGTCGCAAGAGAAGCCAATAACTCAAGAGGTGAGGGTTTGGAAAAGAGAAAGGGAGAAATTTATTTGGGGTGTGGGCAGCTGGGGGAGGTGGTAGGCTCAAACCTTAACAACTGACCTCTCCTCCCACAAGATAGACACCTAGGGTTTTATAAGGAGAGGTTCAGGGGGCTACTGCAAGACACCTGGCAGGGAGCATGTGATCCTGAGTGGGGGTCGGTATGTATTCAGCACATGGTCACAGGCAGAGAAGGGGACGTGGTCTTCTAGGCATTCCTTGGCTATCAGGGCTTTTCTGACCTGGCGATTGGAATGTTCTGGTCATTGCAAAACATCTTCATCAACGCAAGAAAGTGCAATAAGAAATAAGAACAATGGGTTTCAGTTAGAGCATGAGTGAAGGGGTCTTGTCTATTTCTGGCTTTAACTGTTGGGGTCTATAGTTGAGCAAGAGGGCTCACTGACACCCAGGTGACAATTCTAGGTACTCACAGATGAAGGAGGAATTGTCATGTGACAATGGCCACGAGGCCTCCTTGGGCTCTTCTCCATCCCGGCAAGGCAATAGAGTGTGATGGAGAAGAGCCTGATTTCCTCATAAGTGGGCTTGACTCCCTGCTCAGCTACGTACCGGTGTGTGCCTTTGAGCACTACAGATCTTACTTATTATGCCAGCAACTTACTTTACCTCCCTTTGTCTCAATTTCCTCATTCATAAAATGGGAGCAAATGGCAACAGTTACTATTTCATTAAGCAGTTGTGAGGGTTAACAGTGAGATAATACATGCAAAGTATTTAAAGTGTATAATTATCACTTAATAGTTTAATCTATCGTTCCTATTATTATTGGTGCATAACAATTCACTCCAGAACTTTGCACCTGAAAAGCATCCGTTTACTATACTCCTGGAATTTGTGGGTCAGGAATCCAGACTGGAAACAGAAGGGATGGCTTGTCTCTGCTCCCCAGTGTCCGGAGCCTCAGCTGGAAAGATCTGACGGCTAGGAGCTGCAATCGTCTGAAGGCGTGTTCTGGAAACAGTGCTGGACAACTTCAAGGTGAGGACCACCCACTGGCGTGTCCACACGTGACCTCTCTGTACCTTGGGCCTCTTCACAGCATGGCAGCATCCGGGTAGTTGGACTTCTTAAAGGCTCAGTGCTCCCGGTGCCAGTGTCCCAGTGCCCCAGTTTCCAAAGTCACGCAGTGCCAACTCTGTGCCCCCAATGGGTCGAAGCCGTCACAAGCCCACTTAGATTTCAAAGGAGGGAACAAAGAATTTTGGAGCCCCATTTTCAAACTGCCCAACTGGGGATCTGGGTGTGTTGTTGTCAGAACTGTACAAGGGTCGCCTGGCTCAGAAGGTCTTGTCGGTGCTTCTTCTTTGCCGAGAGGGCTGTGTGTGTCTGTGGCACACGATCCCCGCTGGGTGAGAGTACGGCTGACGATGCCCATGAACCAGCGCGTCCGTGTGAACACGCCGTGAGAGGCTGGACAAGCCTGTGGCCATGTGAGTGCTGAGCTTATACGTGCATTTTTGCCCGAGGAGAATTAGTGGGGTGTCGCCAGCCTGGTTCCTTTCTAGAGCTCATATATGGAATTGCCCACCTATGTCCACACGGATGCCTAATGAGAACTTAACTGTCACACAGCCAGAATGGAGCTCTGCCCCAAGCCGCTCCTCACCTAGTGGGTAAGTCCTTCTTGAGTCTATCTGCCATCGGACCCACTTTCCTCCACCCCCACTGCTATCCTCTTCGTCCTAATCAACCTCTCTCTCACCTCCACACAGCCTCCTCCCCTTGGGTCCCCCTATTTCTGCCCTTGCTCCCTATAACCTACTAGAACTCTCCAATTATTTCTTGTGTCCGTGGGAGTAAGATCCACATTCCCTACCCTGGCCTCCCAAGGTCTTAAATGATCTGGCCTTGCCAACCCCTCCCTCCATTCTCCCCGCCAAACCTTGTGCTCCAGACACCGTGGGTTCACTTCCATTGTTCCCTACACTCCATAAGCTCCTTCCACCACCGTGCCACGTGGCCTTTGCCTTTGCTCTTCCCTTTGCCTGGAACCTCAGGTCTGAGCTCAGTTACCCCTCCAGAGAGCAGGCAGCCTTCCCAGACCCACAGCTGCAGCAGCGACCTGTGCCCGCACACCCCAGCACCCTGGTCTTCTTCTCTGCCCAGCCTTTACCCCTGCCGCTGTGTCTCTGGCTCCTTCAGCCGTATATTTCTCCGCTCCCCCCGCTAGGACGCAAACTCCCCAAGAACAACAAAGAATCTGTCTTGTTCTTCCAGCGCATCACCGAAGCCTAGCACAGTGCCTGTGGGTACTTGGCAGGTGTCCCAACCCCGGTGTCCAATGAATGGACAGTAATCCAGGGGCGAGTGTCTGGGTGGCTGAACCGGGTATATGAGTGTCCCGGTAGGTCGGTGTAGACGCATGAGTGTGTGTGTGTGTGTGTGTGTGTGTGTGTACACACAGGCTGGAGAGGCCAGTCTAGTAGTGTGGACTGCAGTGATTGAGGGTGCTCCTTCCCGTGGGGAGCACAGGAGGGGGCAGCGTGTGGGGGTCCCCCACAACAGGGATGACAGTGGGCGGGGGGCCACGAGGAGGAGAGTGGGTGGGGACCCGCATCCAGGCCCCGGGCGGTCCCTGGCGCCCCTCGGTCCCGCCTCCAGGCACAGGGGGGGCCAGGGCTGGCCGACGTGGCGGCCGGCGCTGCGGGCAGGCGGGCTGGGAGGAGGGCCGGAGGCGGGAGGCGGGCCGGAAAGTTTGTCGGGCGGCCGAGGCGGGGACTCCGGCGGGGGATGCGCGCCGGCCCGAGCGCCCCCAGCCCGCATGGGAGTCGTGCTCGCCATGGGTGAGTGGAGATCGGGCGCTGCCCGCGGGGGAGCCCCTGCGACCCCAGCCGCGCGCGCCCCGCGCCCCCCTACGACCCAGTCGGGTGGGGACAGCAGGCCCTGGCTGGGCGCTGGGAGGGGACGCGAGCGCACTTCCTTCCCTGCTCCTTTCTGCCCAGAAAAAAGTGAGCCGCGAGTGCTCTTTCCCTCTTTACTCGATCCTGAGCGCGAACTCGGGGCAGGCCGTGTCCTGACCGCTTCAAGCCTTACACCTCCCCGCGCGAGGTAAACGCCTCCTACTCGGCAGATAAAGAAATGGAGGCTCCGAAAGGAGCAACTCGGTGAATCCCTTTGCTGAACACTTCTGTTCAGGAGGCCTCAGGAGGCTGCCATGAACAACACAGACAAAACCTTCGCTTCGGAGGTATTCCATGAGAGGAGACCGGAGATTAGAATCCAGAACTGGGAGAGGTGGGGGCGGGAGGAGAATAGGGAATTGCTTTGTTGCTACAGGGAACTGGGATTTCCATTTCTCTCTCTGGATCCAGAGCCTCACTCAGTCCTTCAGTCATTCATCCCTGTACTGTGTGGCAGGGGCTGGGGACTCAGCCGTGAGCAAAGCAGACAACAATCCTCTCTTCCATGGAGCTGACATTCCAGTTGAGAAGCTGGAAAGGAGTAAATGAATAAAATAATCTCCAAGAGTGATAAGATGCTATGGAACACAAAAAATGAGGTGGTGTGAAATGCTGAGGGAAGTGGCTTCTTTAGGTAGGTAGGTACTGAAGGCCTCGCAGGGTAGGAGGCCCTGGAGCGGAGATACCACTCAGAAGGAGTGGGTGTGCTAAGATCTGGAAAAAGAGCTACAAGGGGGAGGGGGGGCAGGGATAGCACGTGCAAAGGCCATGAGGCACCAGTGGGTTGGTGTCAGGCCAGTGTGGCTGGAGCACAGTGGGCAAGGGGAAAAGATGGGGAGGGAGGTCAGAGAGTTAGGCAGGGGCTAGACTGTAGAACTTTGTAGGCCATGGCGAGAAGTTTAGGTTTTATTCCAAATGACATGGGAAGCTGGAGAAGAGGTTTAAGCTGGGGTGGGACGTGACCTGAATTGTGTTTTAAAACTCCCTCTGGATTATGCTGTGGAGAATCGTAATAGCTAACAGTGGCTACAAGGTAGGCAGGCATAGAGGTAGATATTACTATTTTCCGCATTTGTAGATGGGGAAGCTCAGAGAGGTTAATGAGCTGCCTAAGGTCACACAGCTATGAATTAGAAAAGCTGGGCTAGAACCCCAGCACTCTGGCTCCAGCCTGCATTCCTAACCACTGTACCACCCAGCCTCTCACGCACAGTCATGGCACAACTGGTCACCAACTCCAGGTCTGACTCCGGAGTCTATGCTCTTAACCCTCAAGGCACGCTGCCCCGGAGCCTGAGGGAAACACAGGCCCACAGAGGTCCTCCCAAGGACACTCAGCTTGACCCTGGTCCCTCGCACCTGCCTTTCCGATCCCTTTGCTGCCTCCTAAGTTAATTCAACAGCTCTTGACTGAGCATCTCAGGAGGACAGAGATGGGGCTGGGTGGAAGCGGGGGAGGGAGGGCTCTGTCCTCCCCACCATCCCAGGCTGCTTTCCCAGGCTTGGGCCCTGGGTATAGACCTGGATTCCAGCCCGCATCCTCCCACTTCCGGGTGCATCATCTAGTCTACTTCTCCGACCCTCAGCTTCTTCATCTATGAAATGACCCCCATCAAAGGCACTTATCACAAGGCAGCTATGAGAATGACGTGAGAAAATGAACGAAGAGGGCTCAGCTCACCACCTGCACGTGGTAAATGGTCCCTTCATGTGAGCTTTTCTTTTTTACCACACCCAGTGTTGGGACTCTGGAGTCAGTCCAGTCTCTGCTCTGTCACTTACAAACTGTCACCTTGGGCAATGTCTTCACCTCTCTGTGCCTCAGTTACTTCATCTGTAAAATGGGAATGACAGCCGTGCCTGGGTCATAGGTTTGCTGTAGGGATTGAGTCAGCTGGTGCAGCTAGGGCTTCCAGAAGAGGAGGTACGGCTGGCTGTGGTGAGTGCTCCATATTAGCTGTGTTGGGACGTTTGGAAACCAGCCCTCTGGGTGAGGATAGTTGCATAGTTCAGTGTCACTCAGGCTTCTCCCTGGAACTTGAGGGAGAGCTGTGGCGGATCCCTGGTGGGGGAGGGTCCCAATGCATTGTGACCTCTGGTGGAGATGCTGTTCTTGTGTCACCAACAAGAGGCTCCCTGGGACTTGCAGCTGGTGATACATCCACCCGAAACCTGACTTTTCCCCCTTCCCCTGCTCCCCAATTCTCTCCCTGGGAAGCTCTGTCCTCCACAGTGAGGGGCTTAGAGGACGAAGGGATTTTCTCCAGTGTGAGACAGCTTCACATATAACCTATCATTTTGTTTTGTTTTGTTTAGAGAGGGAGGGAGGAAGGGAGAGAGAGAGTGTGTGTGCCTGGTGTGCGGGGAAGGCCAAGGGATGGAGGGAGAGGGAGAGAGAGAATCTTAAGCAGGCTCCGCACTCAGCCCAGAGCCTGTTGTGGGGCTCGATCTCACAACCCTGAGATCATGACTTGAGCCGAAACCGGGAGTCAGACATTTAACTGACTGAGCCACCCAGGCGCCCCTAGACAGATACTTAATAGAAAGGGGGAGCAGTTCCCAAACCTAGGCTGGGCCCTACTTTGGGGGCCAGGATTTACTCTACTTCCTGTGGAGTTTGGCCCCTTCCAGGCCCTAGACCTCTCCAAAGAGACCTCTCCCTCAAGAGCCAAGACCATTCCTGTCTGGATTCCCTAAGCCCCCAGAGTCCCTTCATTCAACCTTCTGTTTATTCAACATTTACTGAGCGCCAGGAAGTGTCCTCAGCATCAGGGAGACAGCTAAGGACAAACAAACAATTCCTGTCCTTTTGGGGTCAACATTCTGGTTGGAGAGAACAATAAATATCTAAGACATATAGTTCTTTCAGATGGTGAGAAGTACCTTGGAGGAAAACAAGGGCATTAGAAGTGCTGGGTGTGATGGGGGAGGTTGCACTTTTAAGTAGAGGGCCCGGGAAAGCCTCAGGAGAAGGTGATGTTTGAGCCAAGACCAGAGGGAAAGAGGGAAGGAATGGAGGGGGAGGGCTCTTCTGGCAGAGGTGACAGCTGGTAAAAGGTCTTGAGTTGAGTCACACAGGAATGAGGAGGAACAGCAAGGAAACTGGCATGGCAGAGCAGAGAGAGAGAGAGAGAACGAACGAACGCAGGCAGATTCTGCAGAGCCTTGAAGGCCACTGTAAGGACTTTGGCTCTTTTCAGACTGAAGTGGGAACCCCAAGGGCTCTGAGCAGAATGACTCAGGCTTCCACAGGACCCCTGGGGCTGTCATGTAGCAGTCTGCTAGGTTCAAAGGTATCTGATGCGGCCTCTGCAATTACACGTGCAGACACCTCCCTAGTCCCCAACGCAGTCCTGGGTTCATTTGGCAGAAACCTCATTGAGCCCCTCTGGGGCGTCAGGACAGGGCTGGGGTTCAGGAGGCACAGACAGGAAGTCTCTAACGCTGCCCTGCCCCGTTTAATAAGGAAGACACAGCAACAAACTTGAGATGGTGTCAGCAAGTGAAGGGGGAATGGGGGCGCCTGGGTGGCTCAGTCGTTAAGCGTCTGCCTTCGGCTCAGGTCATGATCCCAGGGTCCTGGGATCGAGCCCCACATCGGGCTCCCTGCTCCGCGGGGAGCCTGCTTCTCCCTCTCCCACTCCCTCTGCTTGTGTTCCCCTCTCTCGCTGTGTCTCTCTCTGTCAAATAAATAAATAAAATCTTAAAAAAAAAAAAAAAAGTGAAGGGGGAATGGAGAGTTGGTGGGAAGTGAAAAGTGTGGCTTGGAAAGTGGAGGAAGATGTACAAGAATTAGCCAGGGCCTCCCATGAATTACCTTAAGCAAAAAAAAAGAGAAGAGAAGAGGAGGGGAGAGGAGGGAAGGGGTGGGAAGGGGAGGGGAGGGAAGAGACAAGAGAAAAAGTAGAAAGAAAAGAAAAAAAGATATTCCTTAGTCACTGAGAAGTCCATGGATTCAGGAGCTGGGGCTCAGGCAGTGTTCTCAGGGACCCCCCCAAGGGGGAAGCTGGCCCCCAGCGGCTCCAGGCAGGTAAACTACCAGCTTAGCGCCTTCAGTGAGCCAACACACCGGCCCAGGGTCAGCCACATGGCTTTCATCGCTGCCCAGGGCCTGGGAACCTGCTGGTTGTCAGATCTGGGTCATGGACTCGGCCCTGGAGCTAGGCAGTGGGGGTGGAGGTGGCCGCGGTCATTTGTATCCAAACCAGGAGACCGAGAGACAAAGCACGGGGAAGGGCAGTGCCCCAGAAGAGGGCGGGGGATGCCAAAGAACAGAGACCTACAACTCAAGGTCCTTCGGGGAGGTGCCCGCGCGCTGGGACTGAGGAGGATGAGTGGGCCTGTGGGGACACAAGCGGTGCAGCCAGGGGCAGAGGAGCATGGAAATGTGTGCAGAGAACAAGTGTTTGCGGGGCTTGGGGAGGCAGGAGGGGAGGTGGGGACAGAGTCAGGGAGGGCAAGTGACTGAGGAGTTGGGCCAGGGCCACCAGCTCAGGTAGGGCCTGGGATGGCAGGCGAAGGGTTAGGACTTACAGAGCAGAGGCCACGGAAGCCAGGAAAGCTTAAGGAAGGGAATGTGCTTCCCTCGTGTTTCTAATGACCCTGACTCCTTGGGGGCTGCCCTTCATCCTTCCTTGGGGCACTGTTGGTTCACTCTGCTTTGTGACTGGGTTTTCCCGAGAGCTAATGTGTCTGTATCTCCCCTCCACCCCTGGCCCTGCACCCCTGCTCTCTCTCACACGCCACCTATCTTTGATGGTCCTTCTTGCTTGAAGTCCGTTCCGCAAAGCTCCTAAGTATATGGGTTTGGGAGTCAGATGGATCAGTGAGTCCTGATCCGGTTGCTTCCCAGCTGTGTGAACACTCTGAGACTTAATCTCTAAAATGGGGATAACTGCGGCTGTACCACCTAGGGGTTATTGTGAAGATGAGTTGAGAGACTAATGTCTTTACGTAGGGGAGCTGCTCCATAAATGACACCTGTTATTATTACTATTTTATTTCACTATTATTCTCGCTCTTCTGCTCTTAACCACCGTGACCCAAATCTGCCCCGATACATTTTCCAGCGGGACCTGTGGACAGTCAACTTGGCCTCTGAGCCCCTTGGCTGGGTTCCCTTTCAGCTCCAGAGGAACTGAGGAAATGGCAAACAAATTCTGTTTTCACTTGATTGCCTCACATGGCCTGGAGGAAACTTCCTTTCTGGCAGCAAGCTCCAGGAACTGAGGGAGATGGGGCAAAGGGAGGTGAAGACAGGACAGGACCCGGGTACCATCATCTTCCTAGGGTGCTCGTTGATGGTCATGAACAAGAAGCACGGGGCCAACCAGGGAAACAGAGGAGGTGATTTCCCAGGGGGCAGGGTGGGAGGGATAAGGGTGAGCAGAAATGGGCGCCGAGCCTTCCACCCATGAAACTCCTCCCCCTGCACAAAAATTGCCTAACAGAGATGGGGAGAGGTAGAGGTAGGAGAGAACAGCGCAAAATCATAATATGCCAAGGTTTGGTAATTAAGGTGGTTAAGGGTGTGGATTGTGGCGCCAGACGGCCCGGCTTTGAATCTAGGCTCAGCTGCTTACTACTTTTGACCTTAGACAAGTCACTTCACCTCTGATGGTCAGTTTGTTCATTCATAAATAATTCAAAAGCCCACCACATGAAGTTATATTAAGTTAAATGTGTTATTGCACTTAAAGTGCTCAAAGCAGTGCCTGGTTGAGACACACTCAGTGAGTCTGACTGTAGTATTATGAATGTTCTTGTCAGGTCCAGGGTGGGTGTGGGTGAGATAGATACTGCTAGATTAATCTAGATGCTTCTAGAAATATCTAAGTGTAAGCATGTGAATTAAGAATTAAGAGTAACCTGTAACTGCGTTTTAATTAATTAATTAAAATTAAATACGATTTTAAAATTCAGTTCCTTAATCACATGAGCCCCATTTTAAGTGCCCAGGAGGCACATGTGCTGATGACTACTCTCTCTGCCCAGCTCAAGCCTTCCAAGACTTGCCTCCATCCACTGAGAATGAAATTCATTATTCTCTTCATGACCTAAAAAGTTCCGCGTGACCTGGCCCCTGCCTACTTCTGCCTCATTATCTCCTCAGGTGGAGGTGGCTCCAGCCATCCTGGCCTCCTTGCTGAACACGCAATGATAAACAGCCTGAACGCTCTTGCTGCATCAGCCACCCACTTGCTGTGTGACCATGAGAAAGTTTCTTAACTTCTCTGAGCCTTGGAGGATGATGCTAAAAAATACTATGTTATAGGGTTGTTGTAAGAATGAAATGAGTAGGGATGCCTGGGTGGCTCAGTCGTTAAGCGTCTGCCTTCGGCTCAGGTCATGATCCCAGGGTCCTGGGATCGAGCCCCGCATCGGGCTCCCTGCTCAGCGGGGAGCCTGCTTCTCCCTCTGCCTGCCGCTCCCCCTACTTGCGCGCTCTCTCTCTCTCTCTCTCTCTCTGACAAATAAATAAAATCTTAAAAAAATAGAATTAAATGAGTAAGTGTGTGTGAAGTTCTTAAAACCGGGCCTGGCACTTAATAAATGTCATATAAGCGCTAGCTATTAATATTAATGGTTGTTGTTCAAACATACCAAAAACTGTCTTGCCTCAGGGCCTCTGTTTTTGCTGTTCCCTCCATCTAGAATGTTCTTCTCCCAGATTTTACATGGCTTTCACCCTCACTTAATTCAGATCTCTGCTCAAATCTTCCCTCTTTGAGAGGCCTTAACTGACTACCCTATTTAACATAGAACTCCTCCATCATTTTCAGTCCACTTTCCTGGCTTTTTTAAATGACATCTTTCACCACCTAAAGTTATATATATAGATTTATTTATTGTCTGCCTTTCTCTACTAGAATATCAGGTGCTTGACAGCACCACTGTATTGCCAGCCCCAAGAACACCGTTTGGCATGTTGTAGATGCCGAATAAATAGGTTTTTGAATGATTGGAGGGGTGGATGCATGGATGGATGAGGAAGTGTGTGAATGGGTACATAAGGGATGGAATCAAAGATTGGATGTATTTGTGGGTAGATGCATCAATAAACAGATGGATGGTGAATTAAAGAGTATATAATGGACAAATAGATGGATGAATATGTGGTAGATGGAGCAAATGGATGGATGGAGGAGGGGATGATGAAGGGATGGATGGATTGATTAATAAATAGATGGGTGAATAGATGGAGTAAATGGATGGATAGATGGATGACAAATGATGGTTGGATGCATGAATGCGTGCATGGGTAGATGGATGGCTGGATAAGTGGATGGAGTGGATGGATGGATGGATGGATGGACGGATGAAGGAGAGATGGAAGAAGAATGAGGTGGATGGCTGGATGATGGATGAATGGATGGATGCATGAAAGCATGCATGAGTAGATGGGTGAGTGAATGAATGGATGGAGTGGGTGGGTGAATGAATGAAGTGGATGGATGGAGGGATGAAGGAAGAAGTGGATGGGTAGATGAATGGATTGATGGATGGATGGATGGATGGATCAGTAAATGGATAGATAGATGAATGACAGTAGATGGATGGAGGGGTGGGTGGTTGAAGGAAGGAGTGGATGGATGGATGAAAGATGGATAGATCAATAAATGAGAGGATGGGTGGATGAATGGACAGGTGGATGAATGGACAGGTGAATAGATGGAGTAGCTGGATGGATAGATGAGGGGTTGGCAGATGGAGGGGAAGTTCATGGATGGATGCTCTGGCGAGGAGCCATCCTGAACTCTGCTCTTGTCACTTTTGTTTTCCAGGCCGTCCCCAACTGCTCCTGCCCCTGTGTGCCTCTGTGTCTTTGCTGGGTGGCCTGACCTTCGGATATGAACTGGCAGTCGTATCAGGTGCCCTGCTGCCCCTGCAGCTTGACTTCGGGCTTTCCTGCTTGGAGCAGGAGCTCCTGGTGGGCAGCCTGCTCCTGGGGGCTCTCCTTGCCTCCCTGGTGGGGGGCGTCCTCATCGACCAGTATGGCAGGAAACAAGCCATCCTTGGCAGCAATGTGGTGCTTCTGGCAGGCAGCCTGAGCCTCAGCCTGGCTGGCTCCCTGGCCTGGCTTGTCCTGGGCCGCTTGGTGGCTGGCTTTGCCATCTCCCTCTCCTCCATGGCCTGCTGTATTTATGTGTCAGAGCTGGTGGGGCCCCGGCAGCGGGGCGTGCTGGTGTCCCTCTATGAGGCTGGCATCACCCTGGGCATCCTGCTCTCCTATGCACTCAACTACGCATTGGCTGGTTCCCCGGGGGGATGGCGGCATATGTTCGGCTGGGCCGCAGCACCTGCTCTTCTGCAGTCCCTCAGCCTCTTCTGTCTCCCTGCCGGGACCACTGAGGCTGCAGCCCGCAAGGACCTCATTCCTCTCCAGGGAGGTGAGGCCACCAAGCTGGGGAGGCCAAGATACTCCCTTCTGGACCTCTTCAGGGCCCGGGATAACATGCGAGGCCGGACCATGGTGGGGCTGGGGCTGGTGATTTTCCAGCAGCTAACGGGGCAGCCCAACGTGCTGTGCTATGCTTCTACCATATTCCACTCAGTCGGCTTCCGTGGGGGCTCCTCAGCTGTGCTGGCCTCTGTGGGACTTGGCGCCGTGAAGGTGGTGTCCACCCTGACGGCCCTGGGGCTGGTGGACCGAGCGGGCCGCAGGGCCCTGTTACTGGCTGGCTGTGCCCTCATGGCCCTGTCGGTCAGCGGCATCGGGCTCGTCAGCTTCGCCGCGCCCATGGACTCCGGCCCAAGTTGCCTGGCCCTGCCCAATGCCAGCAGGCCGGCAGGCCTCCCTGGAGACTCGAGCCTGCCAGGGGCCGTCGTAAGTCCACTTCCACTGCCAGCGACCAGTGAGAACCAAGGGAAGCCAGTCCCCCCAACCTCTACGAAAATCAAGCCTCATCCCAGAGCTGGGAACCGCACAGCCCCTCGCCTGCCGGCCTTAGGCACCGCCGCCCCTGCGCCCCGTTCTGCCCCCGAGCTCGCCCTGCTGCACTGGACCGCGCTGGTCTGCATGATGGTCTTTGTGAGCGCCTTCTCCTTTGGGTTTGGACCAGGTAGGTGGGAGTTCTCTGGCAGGAAACTCAGCAGCCCCTCTACCCCACCCAGCGGAAAGGGTGGGGACCCTGTCAGTCAGGGTCTCAGAAGGACACTAGAGGGGGCCTGACCGCAAAGCCAATGAAGCTTACGCTTTACGGCTCCTTGCCCACTTGCGGGCACTCCTTCTAATTTTCTGTTTGTAGTTTTTTTTCTTATAAAGGGCCCCAAATTATTTAAGCTTCCGGCCTCTTAAACCTGAATTTGCCCCTGGATAGATCACTTAAAGGGTTTACTCGAAAGGGATTCTTGGGGCACCTGGGTGGCTCAGTCGGTTAGGTGCCTGCCTTCGGCTCAGGTCATGATCCCAGGGTCCTGGGATCGAGCCCCGCATCGAGCTCCCTGCTCAGCGGCGAGTCTGCTTCTCCCTCTCCCTCTGCCTGCCACTCCCCCTGCTTGTGCTCTCTCTCTCTGTCAAATAAATAAATAAAACCTTAAAGAGAAAAAGAGAAAGAAAGGAAGAAAAGGGTTCTTGCAGCAGTGTGGGGGAGGCAGTGGGAGGACTGGGTGTCAGGGGCCTGAGATTCTGCTTGAGTCACATTGTTGGGGGGCTGTCCGCTGGACCATGGGTGCCAGGCCCCAGTTCCCACCCCAGCCCGTGAGTTCTCCCTGCTTTCCTGTCCTAGTGACCTGGCTTGTCCTCAGCGAGATCTATCCCGTGGAGATCCGAGGCAGAGCCTTCGCCTTCTGCAACAGCTTCAACTGGGCCAGCAACCTCCTTGTCAGCCTCTCCTTCCTCCACCTCATCGGTGAGTTCTCTGACCTAATTCCATGGTCCAGTTCCTTCTAGATCCAGGAACAGTTGCCTGGGGTGGGCTCTTGTTGGCTCAGCAAAATTGCCTGTCCATCCCCGGCTGGAAGGCTGCAAGATTCTGATGCCCAGGCCTGGGGCATATACCAGCCCCTGAAGTCAGGGTGGGTGGGGGACAGCTTCACCCAACCATGTGTACAGAGGTGGGGGGGATGGTTCCTTAAAGGAAAAGTGGGGTGCTAGTATCAGCAAAGGGGGGAGGAGAGGCCAGCAGACAAAGACAAGAGAAGACATGACCTTCGAGGCTTCTACCCCTGATAATTCCAGGCTCCCATCAATGAGTGGGCCCGGGAGGTGAGGCTGAAGGAGGGGAAGAGCCTCCATCTGGAAGCTGGCTCTGATTGGTGTGGTAGGGGAGGGGACAAACTACCGGTGGGGGGATGGGGGAGTCTGGAGGCCTGAGTGTGGGGCCATTTTCTTCATTGCAGCCCAAAGGCCCTCACATTAAAGCAGGGGAGTTTTTGAAAATTTCGTCTTGTAGCCGAAGAACTATTCTGTAAATAAAACTCTGTGCAGAATGTTAAATTCTCCAGGCCCGATAGCAGGTCTACACCCCCACCTCTGAGACCAGCAGGTACCCGAGTGGCCACCTTTTTTATTCTAAACCGGCTCCAACAGGCTCATGCCCACCTGCTGGCAGGAAGGTTTTCTCATATCTAGTTTGGGTGACACTCTCTCTTCCTACCTGGCATTCGAACCCCATTTGAGCCATGGTGGGGTGCGGTGGGAATGATCTGGGCCCAGAACACCGGAAACAGTCTCTGAGTTGCTGAGATGCTCCTGGCCCAAGGAGCCAAGGTGGGAGGGGCTCCCTCCCTGTGAGCCCCAGGGCACAGTTCTTAAGGCTCAGTTATTTTCCTATTTTCTGCAGCCAAGCATTTCCTCCTCAAAGGCACAGCCCCTGGGAAAGGCTGGTAGAAGAGCATGTCCACTGTGCCTGTCTCCAGCCTCCCCCACCCACCCCACCCCTCCCACCCCCCCTTGTGTGAGGATTAAGTGGAGGCCCAGCTGGTCAGGGGAGGATGCTCAGAGGTCATGACCTCTAGAGGTGAGAATGGCCATGGCTCTGGAAGGTTATCTGGGCTTCTGCCTCCACAAAGCCCTTCCCTCACTGTCTCCTTTCTCTGTCCTGGGCTGACGGACTTCAAAGGAACCAGGGTCATCCCAGGGGTCCTGGTTGCTGGCCCTGAGACCCTGGCCCTCATCCAAGGCTCCGGGAAGAGGCGAGGGCTGGGGAGTGGTCTGGGAGTCAGCCACAGGCTACATGGGCTGAAACTCCATTCCCTGGATGCTCGATTCATTCACCCAATAACCAGTTTGTAGAATTTCGGAGGATGTTTTTTGTTTTGGGGCTGGGCTTGGCCAAGGCTGTGTCCTGCAACTACTTTGCTGCGGAAGTGAATGCCATTTCCTCTCCATTCATGTTTTCAGATTATGACCTCACTCCTCTGGTGAGTGTTTTAGATGTGGGTGAGTGGGCTTTCCCATACCAACCTGATGCCCAAGTCTGTGTTTGCGGGTCTGGGCCCCGGCCCTTTGCCTGCCTCTGGGATAACCAGTCCGGCTCCTGCTTTAAGGCACTTACCTGACAGCTTGTTGTTTTAGTTCTGCACATCAAACATCTGGAGAATGTGCTTTTGAGTGAACTGATGTGCAGCGCCCCTGCCCACGCTCCCGCCCTCCTGTTCCCAGGCACCATCGGCTTGTCCTGGACCTTCCTGCTCTACGGGCTGACGGCTGTCCTCGGCCTGGGCTTCATCTATGCATTTGTCCCTGAAACAAAAGGCCAGTCCTTGGCAGAGATAGACCAGCAGTTCCAGAAGAGACGGTAAGTGGACACAGGGCTAAGCTGGGCCTCAGGAAGGACTCACATCAAATCCTGAGCAGATCAGTTCAGGATTTACTCTGCGTACTTTCCCTTTGCAAGAGAGAGTTTTCCTCCTCCTCCTGATTCCCTTAATGCCTGGACACCATCGGTTTTGTCTTGTCTTCGTACAGGAGCTGTTTTCCTGGAGTTGTTTGTGTCTTCCGACAGCAGAGTTTCATTTGACTTTAAGGCCCAGCTCATGGGAATTTTAAAACCGTGCAGTTATGGAATCACATGAGGTCAGAGCAGCAGAATCTTAGAGTCATGGAAGCTTAGAGAAAATAGTATAACTGTGGCCTTTTAAAGTCACACACACAGAACTGTGGGCTTAATCTACTCATTCAGCAGGTGTTTATTAAGTCCCTACTATGTGCCAGGCCACGCCTGGGCCTTAGGAAACGTGGCCGAGTAAGATGGGCAAGGTCCTTGTCCTCACGGAGCTTCCATCCTAGTGGAGAAGGGGGACAGAAAATAAACAAGCCAACAAATGCAGCCACAAGAGCATTTTGGCTAGTTATATGTGTCTGAAGAAAATGAAACAGAGTGAAGTATGTTGAGAAGGCCTGACTGGCAGAGCGGGGGACAGAGGGGCGGGGGTTGTGGCTAAATTAGAGTGGGTAGTTAGAGAGAGGAGGCCTCTCTAAGGAGGTGCAATTTAAGTTCGTGAGAAGGAGACAGCCATGTAAAGATGAGGGAGAGGAGCATTCCAGGTAAAGGGAACAACAGGTGCAAAGGCCCTGAGGTTGGGAGTGTATCCGGCATATGCAAGGAACCACAAGGAAGCCAGTGTGGCTGGAATAGAGGGAGGGAGCGTGGCAGGAGGGGTAGAAGATCAGATCAGCCAAGCTGGTAGGAGCTCAATCATGTAAGGTCTTCAGATCATAGAGAGGAGTGGAGAATCTTAGCATCGTGGGGCCTTGTGCCATTCAAATAAGAGAAGAGAGGAATAGGAGCAGCAGAAAGGACGTAAAAACACTATCATCCTACATATCCTTGGCAAATGCCCCTGGTTACTTCTTGTAGTAAAGGGAATCATCAGCACCTGACTGCCCATTCTATTCCTGGGAGGCCCTAAAGGACTAAAAAAATAAATCATTCTAAGAGGGAGTCGGAACTCGCCTCCTGCAGCTGCCTGCCAAGTCCCAGCCCAACACAGCCCCTGAAGGGACGCAGAACTGGTCCAGTGTAAAAGCCTTCCACCTGCTCCACTCAACCCCAGAGGGTGCTCTGCCCGCGGAGCACTCCCAGTGTGTTGGCTGACCCCTCCGCAGGCCCCTTTGGCCCAACCCTGTTGGTTAGGAAATAGATCTGGCTGCTCAGAATAGTCCGGATGTAGGGGGACCAGGGCTGGGGTGGCAGCTGTGCTTCGAGAGGTCATCCAGGGTCCCACGCTCCTTCTCTAGTTGCTCTGCCGTCTCTTCGATAATTACTTTTCCCACATGGCCTATGCCGGTGAGCCACCAGGGGCCTGCGAGAAGGGAGGCGGGGAGGGGAGACACAGCCTGAAAGATGCACGAGTCATTCCCACCCGCATCCTTCGGACAAAACCTGGGTATACCTACATGCGGGGGCGCTGAGAAACGGGCTTTCTCCTGGGGAGCCATGTGCCCAGCTAAGAATTAAAAGGGCACTGTTACTAGGCTTAGGGGGGATACAGATACTAGGAGCCACCTGGAATCTCTGCCATCCTGGCTTTCTTGGGAGAATATTCCAGAACCCCTCCTCTGGGATGAGGCGCTAAGGAGGCAGAGAAGCAGGTAGAAGCCAGCTTTGGGGTAAAGCAGGATGTAATTGCAGCCAAGGGGAGTGTCAAGCTGGATCTGGGGACTCGGGGTCGCATGGTGGGGCCTGGGCCAGCCTGTAGGGCAAGGAAGCTGAGTCTGCCATGACTTTAGGAGGAGACAGAAAGTTAGGGGGCTTTGCCAGGGTCTGGCAGTCATCACTTCAGTGTCTATAGTCATATAGACTCTGACATCAGAGACCACAGAGACAGAGAGCCACAGAGACCCCCCTCCCCCACTCACTCTCTGCTTGACAGGTTCGCCCTGAGCTTTGGCCACAGGCAGAGCTCCACCAGCATCCCGTACACCCGCATCGAGGTCTCTGCCACCTCCTGAGGAGTCCATCTGCCTGGAAGATGCTGGAACCATGGCTTTAGCCGACAGTCTCCAGCTTCCTGCTTGCCTGGCCCCTGCAGCACAAGGTCTCGGAGGTCCCGTAAGTCATCCCTGCTCCAGGAGAGGTCTTTCGGGCCCAGGTGAAAGAGGAGAAAGTTTGAGAACCCAAAAGTCTTCATTTTGAATCTCAGGCTCTGAGGTGCCCTGAGGATCTGCCTTCTTGCCTCAGTTTCCCCATTGTCTCTGCACGTCCCTGCAGTACTTACAATGACAACATCTCATGGAGTCTGTTGCTTTCTCAAAGAACATCTAGGGTACCAGCCCTGGAAGGAAGTCTTCTCTGGCATCACTCCCAATCCTAGATGAGGATACTATATTCTCTGCTCTCTTTTCTCATCTGGCTGGGACTTTCTGGTGAGGGGAAGCCTGCTTATGTCATTCACCAGCAACTCAGACTGGTGGAGAAGATGCTTGAGTTCCAGCCTTGCTTCTCTGGTGTCTGTATGGCCATAGGCCTCAGTTTTCCCCATATGTACAATTGGCGACCTGGACCAAGGAGTTCTTAAGATCACTTCCGATGTCAATGAGCTGGAATTCTAAGTGCTGCTAATACAGCGCATATTCAGCACGGGCCCTGCTCTCAAGTAGCTGGCCATCTCTTCAGGGGATGCCAGTTTTAATTAGGGGAATAGTAAATAGAATTCCAGAATCGCGGGCATTAAAATCCAAGAGCAGCCACGGTGCATGCAGCCAGCTCCAGGTGCTGTTTCCAAGTGGTGCAGGAGAGCTTTGCAGAACGGAGGTGGGTTTGGAGGCCGACAAGCCCGACTGCTGGTGTTGCCTGTCTCCTGGCCGCTGTTGACCTTGTCAACAACCTTGTGACTAACAGCTTTCACTAGCCTCAGTTCCCACATCTGCAGAATGGGGATGATTAGGCGCCTGGGGATGTACTTAACCCCTGTCTTCCTGCAGGAGGGTCTTCAGCTGGTCCCATTCAGCTAGTCAGGGCCTGAGGGGGAGGTTTCTGCTCACCCTCAGTTACCCAGGTCCCCATCTTTGGGACATTGTTAAGGGTCAGCCCCCGACGGGTGAGTCAGATGGAGACTGAGCAAGGAGCTCAGGCCAGAAGTCACCAGAGGAAGGGCCTGGCAAGAGTGAGTTGCTGGATGCTGAGGAAAATGAAGAGCTAAAGCAGACCCAGGGAGCTGGTGTGGGACAACACTTCGTCATCTGTGCCTGCTGCAAGGCCCCAGGACTCTGGCCTCTCATCTTCTCTCCTCCTGTTCTAGATGCTTCCCTTGTACCCAGTGGTGTGCGGGAGGCCCCTCCTACTACCTTGTGAGAGCCCATTGTGAAGTTTTCGGGACTTTTGCCAACTGGTTGTTAAACACAGCCTTTTAAAGATATTAAATTATTGAATATTTCAATAAATTATATTAAAAGCAAAAGTAATAAATACTAAAACCTCCTCACTTCCTTATTTTGCTACATTTCACTATCATCTGTGCTCTTGAGGCTACTTGGCATATAGTGTGTCTTATGAGAGACACGGGAGATCCTGATTCTGCGTACAAGGCGTCATGCCCATGGGGGTGACTTGGCAGCACAGGGATGGGGGAACACTACAAGGCAGGGCTTGACTTATTGTTTCCTTGATGCTCCAGCCTTAAGAATGTGATGGATAAAATGTTAATAATGCAAATTAACCTTGCGAGTGTGTCTGTCATGTCTGTAGCTGAGACATGGTGAGTGGCACGAAAAATTGAGGGAATATTCTTTCACTTTTGAACGCTATTACCCAATGCAACAAACAAGTTGCCCACATCATCAATGAAGGTGTTCTGACCTACATCTTCCTTGTTTTACTTTGTCTGACTCATTAACGTCAACAAAAATTTCAACCCACGTTCATGTCGAAACTTCCCTCGCTCTGCAGAGACAGGATGGGATCTTTTGCTGAGTCGGATTGTTGTCCAGCATTTATTCCTAGTCTGATTTTGTCAAGTCGTGGCGAAATTGCAGTGATAGTTGGTTTTGGATACAAGAATTTGGCAAAAAAAAACAAAATCCATCTGCGAGAATGAATTGGCTTATATAGAATTTATAAAGAATATTTACAACAGTGTGTTATTATTTATAAATTTGTAAATTTATAAATTAATAAATTTTTAAATTTTGTGTAATAAACACATAAAATCTATACACACACACACACACTTGTTCTCCTGGAGAACAGTGGTTCAACGTTGCCCAGCACACCACTCCTTTTATCTGTCCTTATGGTGCCTTCAGATCCAAATCTGTCTACAGAGACCCCCAGGCCTCTCTCAATTCCCCTTTCCTGTCAGCCTAGAGAATTCTTACTAGTCTTAGATTGGTCAGGATCATAAACTCAGCGGTCAGGCAGGGAATGTAAATGATGGGGGCCCTGTGGTAAGACAGCAGGGAGGAGTGAGGTCTGTGGACACGGGCAAACACAGGCCCTCTCTAAAAGGGGAAGCTGCCCAATTCCAGCTGGTGCCTGCCATGTAGGAACATGGGCCCATCCGTGGCCTGACCATCTGTATTTTCAAGAAAATCCAGAAATTCAGACCTTGGTGCAAAATTTCCTGATTTATTAATAGCGGCAATTGGTTCTTAAGTGAAAAATAGCTTTTAAGCTCAACAGAACACGCCTGTGGCTAAATCATGACCTTCCGTTTGTGCCTCAGCTCTTGAAAGCTTTCCCTCTGAGATACTCCTCTTCTCTGGATTCTTGAGGCTCTCAGCTTAATCTCTGTAAAGAGCCATGGCTTTGGAAATCAATGCCAAGAATATTGAGTAGCCAAGCATCGTGAATTGAGTAAGTTGGAGGGGGTGTTATTGAACACGGAGGAAGGCATCATGGAGGGAAGAAATGGTTCATATGGCAAACATATAGAACTGGCACCATTAGGTGTGGGACTTGGGTAATGGCTCATCTGTGTATCAGGGATGATGCTATTAATCATTTAGAGATGACATATATCAATCACTAGTTCCAAGCTGGGCCCGTTGGTGCTCACCAATGGTTCAGTCCCAGCAGCCTCCAGGAGCATCTGGCTCTGGGTGAGGAGGATGGAGAGGGCAAGAACCAGGTGGCCATTCATAATGGGTGGGGGGCGGCATCAAAGAAATCTAAAAATGTGCGATACCTACTAGGTGCTCAGCAGTCTTCAGCACTAACCAGAAAAGACACAGGGTCTGTTCCATGATCTGCAGGGCGGGTGGTGGGAAGCTCTTCTCTTTCTCCCAGATAATCTCAGAATCACTTCAGGAAAGCATTTCCGAAACCCCAGCATCTTGTGTAGCCTTTTCACATGTGTGTCAATCATGGAATACCTTCCTATCATCTGCCGAACGGCATTACCCAGACTACTTACTGAATGCTTTTCTTTAAAGTGATTTGCTTTTCAGGACATCTGGGTGGCTCAGTCAGTTAAGCGTTTGCCTTCGGCTTGGGTCATAATCCCAGCGTCCTGGGATCGAGTCCCGTGTTAGGCTCCTTGCTCAGCGGGAGCCTGCTTCTCTCTCAGCCTGCTATTCCCCCTGCTTGTGCGCGCGCTCTCTCTCTCTGACAAATAAATACATAAAATCTTTAAAAACAATAAAGTGATTTGCTTTTCAACTTAAATGTATTTTAAGAGGAAATTTTACTAATTTATTTTCCCAATCATATGTAAACTTACTGAATTCTACTGTGTGCGAGGCACTGTTCTAGACCCTGGGGGCACAGGAGTGAACAAGACAAGGACCTATCCTCACAGAGCCCACATTCTGGTGGGGGGAGTTACATGAGAAATAAGAAATGAGAGAGAGAGAGAAGGAAGAAGGAAGGGAGGAGGGAGGAAGGAAAAGTAGATGGATGGATGGACGCATGTCAGGTAGTGAGGAGCACTAAGAAGAGGTAAAGGGTGGACGGGGATGCTTGCATACTGTTTTAGCTAGGAGAGTCAGAGACAGCCTCTTTGAGGTGGTGGCATCTGAACAGAGACCTGCATGAAGGACTAGAGTGAGCCATGGAAAGATCCGGGGGGGGTGGGGGTTGGATGGCTCAGTCGGTTAAGCAACTGACTCTTGGTTTCGGCTCAGGTCATGATCTCTCTAAAATAAATAAATCTTTAAAAAGAAAGAAAGAAAGATCTGGGGGACGAGCATCCCAGGCAGATGGCCCAGCATGTACAAAGGCCCTGAGGCAAGACTAAGCTTCTCATATTGGAGGGACCTCAAGGAGTGAGCGAAGGTAGAGCGATGGTAGAGGAAGAGGAAGAAGTCAGCAGGGGTTGGATCATGAAGACCTTCCCGACCATAGAACGCATTTCAGACCGTTCCTTCCTTCTTTCCTTCTTTCCTTCCTTCTTTCCTTCTTTCTCTTCTTTCTTTCTTTCTTTCATTTTATTTTTAAATAATCTCTCCACCTAATGTGGGGCTCAAATTCACAACCCCAAGATCAAGAGTCTCATGCTCTGCTGACTGAGCCAGCCAGACGCCCCCAATTTTTCTAAATGCACTGGGAAGCCACTGGAGGATTTTGAACAGTGGATTGACATGATCTGACTTAATGCTATAAAATACTTCTTGTTGGTGAAGTTGGTGACTATAGAAAATGAGTATCAATTACAGAAATAAGAAATCATAAAAATACTATGAAAGCAACAAGATTTCACTCAACTCTGACTAAATACTCTTATCTACTGAGGGCACTGACCTTAAGGCCTCCTCTGTGATGTAAAAGGGAGCTTAGCAAGTGTGAGAGAGGCATTCACGACAAAATAGCACCAACCTAAGACCTTTTCTTTGTCTGGCTTGGAAGAGAAATGATGTGATGCAACATATTTGATGTGGGAAACAAAGGTAAAAGAAAAATTATTAAATTTCCTTACTACTTACAGCCCACCGACAAGTCCTTGGAACAGGCAGGCTGACATTCCTCTAGAAACTCAGCTGCCTCAGTGTTAATACTTTGCAAAGGGCAAGAGGCAATCTTAGCCCAACCCTCCAGGATCCTGTAAATCTACTTTAATATATAAAAATTCCTTTGGAAACTTCCTTTATCTCTACCCCCCAAGATGCATGGTGGCAATCATCCCCCAAGCACGTGACCCGCCGATATACATCTGAAGGGTCTCATGACTCAGGTTTTATTAGACAGTAATAAATGACCTTTTCCCAACAATAGCTAGCCCCCTCGAGGTCCTGGAAACCTTGCTTCCAAAATACCTCAGAGACTTACACTATCCCTAACCCCCTCCCAACTTGAAAGTATATAATGGGCCCCTTCTCATGACCCCGGTGCAGCTCCTTCTGCCCACAGGTCCTGTCCCCGTGCTTTAATAAAACCACCTTTTTGCACCAAAGACGTCTCAAGAATTCTTTCTTGGCCATCGGCTTCGAACCCTAATAACGTCTTTCCTACATCATATTTATATGATGTTTGTGAACCTGAAATCATTACAAATGCCATGGGTCATAAGCTTCCCATTCTTTGGTAGATACCAAAGGTTAGGAAGCTAGAAGCACCAAGAGACAGGTGGTTTTTGTTGCTCCCATATCAGCCCCTCCTGGAGAGCCGCGTTCACGGTGTCACCGTGGACCCAGTTTAGAGCGAGGCCCCTGCAGCAGGTGTCCTCTGACGGAGCTGTGCCTCCCCGAGGGAGAAGGCTGTGTAGGTGCTGTCGTTATTGGCCTGCAGCTTTGGAAGGGCTGGCCATCCAGAGGGAGAGGCAGAAGGGGACGAGCAGAGACAAGATGAGAAACCAAACCCTTCCCACACCCGAGATCATCACACCGGGGAGGGCAGTTTCCATGTCTGTCTTGTAGATCAGGGAACGGAGGCTTATGAGGCAGACGGCTGACCCTCTCCAGGCTCCTGCCAGCCTCCTCCGTGACCCAACATCTGTGTGGATGAGCCTTCGCCAGTCTGGCCTCTCCTGGTGAGCAATCTCTGTGGCCCCATGTTCCACTTGACCTCTTCCGCCTTAAACACATGAAACGGGCAACATACTTTAAATGTTTCATTTCAAATATCCCACTTCCTGATCACCATATCCTAACATTTCTGCTAATATTCTAATGCCCCCCCAAGGTAACAGTTCTCTGACCTCACTGAGACCTTTGACCTTGACCTGCCAGTGCCCGACCCTACTGCTTTTCCAGCATCCTGGGAGAGGTTCACGGGCTTCACTCTCCGGCTCGTCCAACCTAGATCCCAAATCCCAACCTTATAATCATCCCTGCATACGCCCTTCTGCAGACTTAAGTCATGCTAATCCTATCTTCCCTCTGTGGGCAGAGAAAGCTGTAGGAAAAAAGTCATATAACCTGACAAACAGGTTTCACTTGAAACCTGCGAACTCAAACAGACTCACCCTGCAGATGCTCCCTCTGCACAGCAAACAGTCAATACATCTAAAAGGCAATTTACAGAATGGGAGGAAATATTTACAAACCATAAATCTGAAAAAGGGTTAATCTCCAACATACATAAAGAACTCATATGAAATCAATAAGCAAATAATCCAATTTAAAAATAGGCAAAGGACTTGAACACGCATTTTTCCAAAGACATACGAATACCAACAAGTGTATGAAAAGGTGCACAACATCATCAGGGAAATGCTAATCAAAACCACAATGAGATAACACCTCACACCTGTTAGGATGGCTATGATAAAAGACATAACAAGTGTGGGTGAGGATGTAGAGAAAGGGGGACCTTTGTGCACTGCTGGTGGGAAGGTAAATTGGTGCAGCCACTGTGGAAAACAATTTGGCGGTTCCTCAAGATATTAAAAATAGGACTACCATGGGATCCCACAATCCTACTCTTGGGTACATAGACAAAGGAAATGAAATCACTGTCTTAAAGAGACAAGGTAGGGCGCCTGGGTGGCTCAGTTGTTAAGCGTCTGCCTTCGGCTCAGGTCATGATCCCAGGGTCCTGGGATTGAGCCCCATATCGGGCTCCCTGCTACGCGGGAAGCCTGCTTCTCCCTCTCCCACTCCCCCTGCTTGTGTTCTTTCTCTCGCTGTGTCTGTGTCAAATAAATAAATAAAATCTCAAAAAAAAAAAAGAGACAAGGTAGTATTATTCACAATAGCTGAGATATGGAAGCAACCTAAACATCCTTCAGTGGCTGAGTGGATAAAGAAAATGCGGTATATGTATATATACATAATGGAATAGTATTCAGCCATGAAAAATAAGGAAATCCTGCCATTTGCTCCAACGTGGATGAAACTGAAGGGCGTTATGCTAAGTGAAATAAGCCAGAGAATGACAAATACTGTATGGTTTCACTTATATGTGGAATCTTAAAAAAAAAAAAAAAAAAAAAAAAGCCTATTGCATGGAAACAGAAAGGAGGGGCTGGAGGTCAAAGGTTACAAACTTGCAGGTATAAGAAGAGTAAGTTCTGAGGCTTTATTTACATCCTGGTGACTAGAACTAATAATGCGGTGTCGTGCACTTGAAAGTTGCTAAGAGCAGACCTTAAGCATTCTTGCCACACACACGCAAAAGAGTTAACTCTGAGCGATCACCTTGATCCTAGCAATCATTCCACAATGTGTATATATATCAAGCTATCATGCTGTATGCTTCAAATATATACAACGATTTGTCAGTTATTCCTCAACAAAGTAAAAAAAAAAAAAAGGCCCCTCAAAACCAAAAACACAACACAAAACACAAAAAACTCAAATGCTCTCAGGCACACTCCCCTGCTCCCTGACTCAACAGCTTCCTACTGTCCCCCTGGTGGAACCTCTCCTATCCCTTCCATCTCCTCCACTCTCAGCTGCTGACTTGGCCTCATACTTCACTGGATGAGCAGAAGGTCTCAGAAGTGGGACAGGTGCTGCCCCCCAATATCTGTTATCTCTTTTACGCATTGCACTAGAGTCCCAACGTTTAGCTGGAAACACGGCTGCCCGGACCCAACACTGCAGCCCTCAGATCCCTTGGCAGGTGGATGTGGCCAAGTGACCAAGTGCAGGTCGATGTGAGTGAGCAGAAGGGGTGAGTACAATATCCAGGCAAGCCCTGTGGCAGAAAAGACTAATTATCTCCCCAAATCCACCCTCTCCTTTTTCCTTTTAGCAACAGAAATCCCTTTGTTGTAGCTGGATGCATGGCCATTTAGCTAATGATGCCATTTCCTAGCTTCCCTTACAAGAGAAGGGGTCATGTGACTAGGTTCTGGCCAATGGGCCCCTCTGTCAAGGTCTTTACGGCCACTCCACCCATGCCCTGTCCCCCAGACCAGGCCAGGAGGGAACCAGGGCTGGAAGGAACCGGGTGGCCCTGGAGGAGAGAGAGACGGCATCACCCGTGGAGGTCAACAGTCCGCAGCTCCCCAGCACCTGCCCCAGGCGGGGAGCCACCTCCACCCCCAGCCCGGGGGAGGAGGCCACGGATGTGAGTTGTGAATCTGAAAGAAATTTTTCTATAACATCAATAATAAAAAACAGGTTTCAAGCCACCATGCTCAAGAAAAAGATTTTATTATCTTTTTATTGTCTCTAGAGAAAAGGAACTTACGAAATTGTTGTCCTAAGAAAAGAGTACAAAATGTAGTAAAACAAGAAGAATAGAGAAGGATCGGGCAGATAATAGGAACAGTATTGATAACGCATTGTTTTTCCTAATTTTGGGGTGTTTGTGGTATCTGCTAGCTTTTTTAACATGCCAGATTTATGGTGATTTCTTTTCTTTAAATAAATATTCACTTCCAAACTTAGTTTTGTGACCATAGTTTACAAAACTACTATATATTTGTTTGTTTGTTTGTTTATTTGTTTGCTTAAATGAGAGTCCCTGAAATTGATCAGCCTGGGTCTGGGGAGGAGCTGTGAGCTCAGCGTCCTTGGGTCCTTGGAGCCACAGCCTGAGAGCTGCCCCTCGCCCTTCCTCCCGCCCCTGGCTGCCCCCAGGACCCCCTAGAAACGGCCAAACCCTGGAGCTCAGCAGTGGCAGTCATGGAGAAGCTCTGGTGACAATCTTTTTGGCTTACAAGGCTGGGTGGGAGATTTCCTCCAAAATATCATCACAGGGATATGTCAGGGCACCTGAATCTTCGTTTCTCCGCAGAGGAAAGCCCCTTAACATTTCCCTCCAGCAAATCTGTCCTCCATTTCCATCGCCCAGCCCTTGCTCCTGGGGCCAGGGTGAGCTAGGATTAACTGGTAAGTCTTAAATATATGGCTGTGACATTGCCTTCTCAATTATTTGCCCTCTTTAGGAGTAGGGCTGGGGAATGTCCAGAAGAATCCAGAATTTATTTCTAGGCTCATTAAAAGAGATGGTCAAAAAAAGAAAAAAAGCAACCTAGATCGTTGGGGCTGTTTGGGTCACATTCCTATAGTAGTTGGGAAGCTCTTACACAGAAACTGAAACTGGAGGGGCGTCTGGGTGGCTCAGTCGGTTAAGCGTCTGCCTTCAGCTCAGGTCATGATCCCAGGGTCCTGGGATTGAGTCCCGCATCAGGCTCCCTGCTCAGTGGGGAGTCTGCTTGTCCCTCTCCCTCTGCCCCTCCCCTTGCTCGTGCTTTCTCACTCTCTCATAAATAACTAAGTAATTAAATAACTAAATGAAACAAACTGAACAGGCTTAAGTTACAAGGGAATTTCTGCTGGGAAATTTACAGGTAAATCTAGCGTGACACCTCCTAGCATTTTATCAATTCTGATTGGGTTAAACATCCATTTCAGAGCCAGTCCTGGTGGGCAGGGAAATAGGGACACAAATTAACTTTAATCAGGCAGGAGCTGACCTTGGGGTCATGGTACTATATCCTAGGGCAGCCCTTACAAAGTACCACAAGCCAGGTGGCTTAAAACAACAGAAATTTCTGGAGGCTGGAAGTCTGAAATCAAGTGTTAGCAGGGCCTCATTCTCCCTGAAGCCTCTCAGGAAAAGTCATTCCCTGCCTCTTCCAGCTTCTGGGGGTGGCCCACAGTCCTCAGCGTTCCTGGGCTCGCAGCTGCATCCCTCCCATGCCTGCCTTCCTCTTCACCCGGCCTCTTTCTTGCTGTGTCTCTATTAAATTTCCCTCTTCTTAGAAGGACCTCATCACTGGACTGAGAGCCCACCCAGATGCAGTATGACCTCATCTTAACTTGATTACATCAGCGAAGACCTTATTTCCAAATAAAGTCACATTCACAGGTTCTGGGTGGATGTGAATTTTGAGGGAATACTATTCAACCCAGTTGAGGAGCTCATCACCCCAAACCCTATGGCTGAAAGGGGAGGAGGTGAACACCTCAAAGGAAAATCAGGGTACCCCTGGCCCGAGAAGAGGACTCGATGCTGGTTATCACTCAGCACACTTCTCCCTACAACATGTCAGCCATGTGTGTGCCCCGCTCTGCTTGCACACCCCCGCAGTTGGGGGGATCACTACTGAATCAGGCAGTTTGTTGCACAGGTAGGTGATCTTCAGGGGGTGACCCTGCACTGATGTACACCCTAGGTTTTATTTACTGTCTTGGTTATTATTTGATCAAGGATGATGGGCTTCCCTGGCACAAAGCAGTTGCAGGGGCGAGGGGTGGAGGTGCAATGGGGTACATAAAGAGGTGACCTGGTCAAGAGGGAGGGCCCAGAAAGTGCACAACGTATGAGGCAGGAGACCCGGGTTTGAGGTCTGCCTTCGTTACTTGCTAGTTTTGTGACCTTGGGCAAGTGATTTTGCCTCTGTGAACCTCAGTTTCCCCATCTGTAAGATTGAGGTGGCAGAAGGCCCTACTTCAAAGGTTTGCTGGACAAATAGAAATACCAGATGGGAAATTGCTTTCTCACCTGTGAAGGTCTGTGCGCCCAGTGGGGATCCTCCAAAACGTTCCCTTCAGAAGTGGGCAGGGCTTCCTGCCCCACCCCAGGGCTGCCCTCAGGTCCTGCTCTGACCCAGGGCCAGACTCAGTTTCCATATTTGTTCATTTTGCTCTCCAGCACAAATACTTTCTCATCAGCGGCATAGGAGGAGGACGGAATTTCGACAGGAGACACACAATTTTCACAGAGCCACGCTTCGAAAGTGTTCCCAGACCCTCACATGCTGGGTCCCGTCCAGGATACAGAAGAACTATCATGGATGGTTTCGTACATGGTTTTGGAGTTTTTCCACCTCATGAAATTCTGAAGTGGAAAAGCTGACATTTTGCTTTTTAATGATCCTCCCAAGATGTGAAGAGTTCCCAAGTAGGTTATTATGTTGAAAGCTTCCTATTCCAAATAAAATTAAATAACTTTAATCAAATTTAGTTCTTTTTTTATTTTTTAAGATGTTATTTATTTATTTGAGAGAGAGAGACACACAGTGAGAGAGGGAACACAAGCAGGGGGAGCGGGAGAGGGAGAAGCAGGCTTCCTGCTGAGCAGGGAGCCTGATGCGGGGCTCGATCCCAGGACCCTGGGATCATGACCTGAGCCGAAGGCAGACGCTTAACGACTGAGCCACCCAGGCGCCCCTCAAATTTAGTTCTTAAGAATTATTTTATTTAATGTTATGAAGGGTGGCATATCAAAATATTACACAAAAAGTCATATTCATATGAATCTTTTTTATTATGATATTTGAGAATCTTTAACAATTTTGCACATAACAATATTGCATATAAAGTCAATACCTTCCACAATCTGTGTGTGTGTGTTTCCCACTGGATTTGGCACTACAAAGTGGCTAAGTCCTTCCAGATTTGGGGCGTGATGCTGTCCCAGCTCTCTTTTTTTTTCCTTTCTTTCTTTTTTTTTTTTTAATTTTATTATGTTATGTTAGTCACCATACATTACATCATTAGTTTTTGATGTGGTGATCCACAATCCATTGTTTTCGTATAACACCCAGTGCTCCATGCAGCACGTGCCCTCCTTAATACCCATCACCGGGCTAACCAATCCCCCCTCCCCCCTCCCCTCTAAAACCCTGTTTGTTTCTCAGAGTCCATAGTCTCTCATGGTTCATCTCTCCCTCCGATTCCCCCCCCCTTTTTCCCTTCCTTCTCCTAATGTCCTCCATGCTATTCCTTATGATCCACAAATAAGTGAAACCATATGATAATTGACTTTCTCTGCTTGACTTATTTCACTTAGCATAATCTCCTCCAGTCCCATCCATGTTGATGTAAAAGTTGGGTATTCATCCTTTCTGATGGCTGAGTAATATTCCATTGTATATATGGACCACATCTTCTTTATCCATTCATCTGTTGAAGGGCATCTCGGCTCTTTCCACAGTTTGGCTATTGCTGTCCCAGCTCTCTTGACTTGACAGACTGGATTGGTGGTTACTGAGATATGATCCCAAAAGCTCTCTCTGCCACATTGTTATTCTTGCAATAATAGATATTGCATTTATTTTTAAGCTAATCAATACAATTTCAATATCTAAAGCGATAAAAAGATTTTTTTAAGCCTCCAATTTACGTAGAAGGTAAATAACATGCACTGTGTGCTTCATTGATTAGATGGATAGATCCCCACCCGATTACAGAACCACCAGTGTCATAGAGTGTTAGGGATGCCAGAAATAACTGGAAAGTGGGCATTTGCATCTTCAACTTGCCAAAAGCCAAAGCTACACCCAACGCCAAATGCCCGTTATTGTCTGAATGCTTCAGCCACTGCCGTGCACACAAATTTTCTACTCTGCATGGTGATTCATCACAATATGAACAGCGTTTATCTCTCTAGGTAGTAGAATAAGAGGGAATTTTAATTTAGTTAATTATCCTTTTCTGTATTGTCAAAAATTTCAGAAACAACCATATCAAAATTTGTAATAAAAGTTTAAAAGAAACTCAATAAAATGTACTGCAAACAATGAGATCAAAGTGAAGCTGTGGTAGATTCAATTATTGTTCAGCAAATATTCAGTCCCTGCCCACTGTCACTGTGATCTACTTTTCAGCCTGGCTGAGGGTGAGCCTGGTCATGTGACTTGCTCTGGCCAACAGGATGTAGGTTGAAGTCACAAGGTGCCAGTTCCCAGCCTAGACATTAAGAGCCTTTGGGTGTTTCCTCTCTCTCCTCTGGGAACTCCCACAACCCACTTGCTCGAGCCCATCTAGCCTGGACTGCAGAATGAGAAACCTGTTATACACCTGAACCCGACCTGCAGCATGAAGCAAGGCCATACCAGCCAAGTCAAACATCTGAAAACAAAAAAGAAACATTAATTTAAGATTCTGGGATTGTTTGTTATGCAGCAAGTGTTGACTAATACAGAGTCCAATCGGAAAGGAAGTGTTTTTACCTCACTTACTGAGTTTACCCTTGCCATGCCCAAAAGCCCTAAAATAAAATAACAATACAGTTGTGGCTTTCAAAAATCAAAAATCCTGAAAAAGATAGAGAAAAATACAAACCACCCACATCCTACCACTCAAAGATAGCCACTCACAGCATCTTGCTGTCCATCGATCTAGCCTCCTATCTCTGATGACAGATGAAGCCAGTTAGATTAGGAAGATGGATAAAAGGCAACCTCATCCTTCAAATTGCTCCGATCGAAACCTTGGAGGCATCCCTGAGTGCTCTTTTTCTCTCCCACATCCAGTCTGTCAGCAAACCCTGCAGGCTCTGCAAACTCAGCCTTTCCCATTATCCCTCCATCACCAGTGGTGGTGATAGAGGATACTCACCACCACACCATCTCTCACCTATAGGATCGTACTGGCCTCGTAACTGGCTCCCTACTTCCGTCCTTGCCTTCTCATCTAGGCTGAGATCCTCAGCCTGAGGATCCTTCCAGAGCCCAAAATACAGTTCATGTCATTCTTCTGACCTGATGTCCCCATGGCTCTCCCTCTTATTCAGAGGAGCACATACCATGACCTCGTCGGCCCTCCATAGATTGCCCACCTTTTCCTCTCTGGCCTCAGTTTCTCTCAATCTCCCCTTTGCTCACTCAGCTCCAGCCTTCACTGTTTCCCCAACACATCTGACACATGGGGCCGCCCGTCCTTGACTCTTCTTGTACCTTTTGGTGGGAATGTACACAGAGCGGGTCCTTGTATGGCTCACCCCCTTGCTTCCCGATGTCTGTGAGTCGGAAGCCATCTTCTCAGGAACGCTTTCCCTGGTTATGCTAGGTAACACGTCACACTCACATGCACACACACACATGCACACACACCGAGACTTCACATTCCTGCGTCCCTGCTTTATTGTCCCTCCTTGGCCCTGGCCCCTCTCTGAGATACTGTATATCTGAATTCCCACTTACTTGTTAATTTATTAACCATATCCCCTGCTAGAATACAAGTTCCATGAGGACAGGCCACTTTGTTTTGTTGACCACTCTTTGCTCCGTGTCTAGAACAGTGCCTGGCACATAGCACATAAGTAGACACTCAGTGTATATTTTTGTTGAATGAATGAATAAATGAGTGAATGTAAAGTGTGCAGAATATTTCAGATACGTAATAAAGGGGAATAGCACCACAGATGTTTTAAAAAAGATGTTTTCTTCCTCTTACATTGTAGATGCTGTAAAAAGTTGATACAATTTTAAAAATGGAATGCAAATGTATAAAGTCATAAAGGACACTGGTAGAATAAGCAATAATATAACAATAAAAACAAGGAGGTTAAAGGAAGAAGGAGCAGCGGAGGGAATGTATGTGAACAAAATTCCTCATCTCTTATCACTGGACATTGTTTAGGGTGGATAATTTAAGAAACATACTTTAGATTTATTTCTTTTTTAAAAAAGACTTTATTTATTTATTTGAGAACAAGCAGGGAGAGGGACAGAGGGAGAGGGAGAAGCAGGCTCCCTGTGGGGCTCAATCCTAGGATCCCAGGATCATGGCCTGAGCTGAAGGCTGACACTTAACCGAGCCACCGAGGTGCCCCTACATTTATTTCTTAAAGCAGAGGTCTCAATGCTGTAAAAACTGGCCCTCAATTATATTCCGTATGGCCCAGACATTGCTTTTAAAATTTTCGAGTTAGTTGCCAAGTTTTGAAATTTGGGACATTTTATACATAACGGTTTCTCTTGAAAAAGATCTGGCCACACTGGGCCTGCATCTGAAATCGAACCACCAGGTGGCGCAGAGTAGCAGCCCCTCCTGTTAGATGTGGCTTGAATATTTGGTTTGCTATATAGACTCTCCCTGCTTTTCATTCCTGGTATAAATACTTAATGGTAAGAATCTAAAAAAATAGAAACAAAAAATTCTAACAGTAGTTATCTCAAATCAGTGAGGCCTAGGAGTGTTGCAAAGATAGGCAAGGAGAGTAGCTCATTTAGAACCTTCTACCCTCTGAGAGCGTTTATATGAGTTCAGGTACATGTGCCTTGTTTATATAATGAAGGCACCAATTAGGTTAAAAAATTCACTTAAAATACATTTTTCACCTTAGAAAAATTGCAAAACACTGAAAAATATAAAGATCAAGGATAAAAACTGTCCATGCCCTACCAGGTACTAACAACACTTTGGTGTATATTCATCTAATCTTCTGTTTTTTATAAATCAAGCTAGTTAGAAATGAAGGCAGACATCTGGATAGGTGATATTTTCACATCACTGAGATCATACTGTGTGTAAAACATTGTGACATTTACCATTCTAGATTGTTGAGTATTTCACATGAGGCTGAATTCATATCCATATTGCCTTTGCCAATGTTAAAAACTGTATCAGCAAGTTCTCCCAGCATCTGGCTTTTTCTTTACTTCTGGGTGTGTAGAAAATTGAATTATGTGCGTACCAAGTCAACATTCCAGTTTTTCTGGCAAAGACTGATTCTGCCAGTGGAAACAGAGTGTTTTCATTTTCCTTCTCTCTCCCCGTCGTTCCATGCTTTTCTGGTTTCTCTGTGTGCATATTTTCCCTCTGGATTTGGCACTGTGAGCCTGCTAAGTTCTTCCAGATTTGGGGTCCAATGCCATCCTAAATCTCTGGGTTTGACAGGCTGAGTCGGTGGTTTCTGAGATATGAAGCAAAAAGCTTTCTCTGTGGCCGTCTCTCAATCAGATGACAACTCATGAGGTGGGAGAAATTGGCAGCTACATTGCATTTGGACGCTGGCGTCCGTTGCCTTCTCCCGGAAGTGTATCTGCATAGTGCTGGGCACAAAATAAGTCCCCACTAGATCCTTGATGGGTGAGACCAGATCAGGTAGCTTCTGGCAGGAGATACAACAGTCTTGCTCCAAATACACTGCTCTCTTTACCAACATCCTCCGATCTGAACAGCATTTAAGGCTTTCTGACAGCCTAGCACCAGTGGCCATACTGACTTCTCTGACTCCATTGTGGGTTAATTTTTGAAGATAATCACAATGTGACCCCCATGTCAGCACCTGAGATTTCCAGCCTTCCGGGGCCACCCCTTCTGTAGCTGACCTGAAGCCTCATTCTAGACAATATGGGAAGGCAGGAGCTCCCACGGCCCGCCGTCACTGCATCTTTGAGCTTGCATGCGGGCCTTACACATCGGAGGCACTGAAAGAGTGGAGGTCAGAAGGTGCCTCGGCAGCCCTCCTTTCCCTCCCCCTGCCCACCCACACACACTCCTGCTCCTGGTCGGTATGATCTATTGGGCAGTTCCCATAGCTTTTCTGCTCACTTCTAGATAATGATAGATAGCAATATGATGAGAACAGTCATGTCTCCCAGTCACTTCCGAGCGTAACAACGACCTAAACTCAGCTATTAACATGTCACCTCACGTCAAAGTTCCTAATTTTATTCATGTTACACCTCTCCCCTACCCCACTCTCCCTTCTTATCCTCCCTACCCCCCATCGGACTCAGGAGGTGAGAGGGACATGAAGGCCTCACTTGGCCGGCTCTCTTAGGATGTGGCATCGTGCTTTCTGGGCTCAGGGGGTGTTTGTAGCTAATTCCTTCTGTTATTAGGGCGTGTGTGCGGGAGAGAGTGTGGTTCTTGGCAACTCCATCCACTGGGAACCTCTGAATGAGCTTCCTCAGATCCGGGGATGTGTCTTCTCTGGCTGCCACTTTCCCTTTGGCCCATAGACCCTTGGCCTCCTGGGGTCCAGCACCTTCACTTGGATCCTTCCCATTTCCAGGTAGGCCTCTCACTGGGGATCCCAAGTGACCCCAGTCCAGCTGCTTCCATGGGATTCAGAACCAGTTCCTGGAAGACACTCCCACTTTGCACCCACTCTAGAGCTACTTCCCACTGCGGCTGCACCACTCTACAGAGGCTGAGCAGCCACGATCTCGGACTCCGAGACTTTTCTAGGCCTGGATCTGGCACCAGTTTGTTCAGAAGACTGGGGGTGCACAGCGGGGTCCAAAGCAGCGTCTCCCCAAATCAGCCCTCTCTTTCGGCTTCTCTGATCTCCTCACGGTAGGCACTGAGCTAAGGGTCTCAAGGCCAATTTTGACCATCCTCTTCGCAAGTCCTGCAGATGGAGGGAAGGGCAACTTGCTACCCCTCCGGTTACTCCCGGCCTCTGGGGTTTTCGCCCAACTGAAGGCAGCAGGGGTCCCATTCTCACACCCCATTGCCTTCATCTCTCCTTTCAACACTTGTCTGGACATTCGGGCTCCACCTTCCCCTCTCCGCTCTGCCTCGCAGCTGCGACAGCTGTCATCTGCAGCCGGCTTCAACTCCAGTATGGAAAACGGCTCCATTTCCTTTTCATTCTCTTGCCCTTTGGGGACAGTAGCACAGACCCCCTTGTAAGGTGGGGTCCACAGACTATTTTCGAAGGACGCAGTAGCAGAACTGAGGACCTGTTGTTGGGACGCCGCTCACTTCTATTCACGCTCTCTTCTCCTAGGGGACCCACCCCCATCTCCGGCCTGGCCAATGAGGGCATTTCATCCCGCTGCCTTCCTGGCTACCGTGATTGGCTCAAGCATGGGGGCGTGGCCAAAGCCAAGCCAATCGGAGCCAACAATACTGCAGGCTGGGAATGATCGTTAAGTCTGCGCAGAGGGACTAGGATGTAGCCTAGAGCGGTGTCTGTATTCATGCTTCCCGCGAGGGGAACCTGGTTGAGGATGAGGCCGAGACCGCAGGCAGAGTGAAGATAAAGAGCGTTTTAGATATGAGTCAATAAATTCCTTTTTGTTCATTTAAGCCAGTTCATGGTATTTTTTCTTTCACTTGCAATCAAGAGAACTGGCTGAAACAGAGAGAGAAAGAATCATATCCCAGGAGGAAAAATAATGAAGCATTTCATCTGAAACATGCCTAGTCTTTTTTTTTAATAAATGATTTTCAAAGAGTTTTATTTATTTATTTGAGAGAGAGCGCGAGCAGAGGGAGAGGGACAAGCAGCTCCACACTGAGCGTGGAGCCCCACACGGGGCTCAATCCCACGACCCTGAGATCATGACCCCAACAGAAACCCAGAGTTGGCCGCTTAACCCACTGAGCCACCCAGGCACCCCTGAAATGTGCCTCCTCTTAAAAATCTCCTTAGCTTAGCTCCCATCAAGAATTTTATGAATTCATCCAGTCAGCAAATACTTCTGAAGCACCTCAGTTTCCCTGACACCCCCAAGTAACTGTTATTCAGATTTTATAGGTAAAGAAATTCAGGTTTCGGCAAGGACACAAAACCCATGCAATGTCATCCACTGGAGTGTAGGCCTTCCCACCAGCCGTGTCTGACTCCAAAGTCCTTGTTTTCCCATCAGGCTGCACCAACTGCTCCGAGAGGTGCTGCCTTTAGCAACCCATGCCTGGTTGCTTATTGGATCGCATCCCAGGAATGAGCTCCTGGATCAGCAGGGCACAGGCTGCGCCACCCCCAGGGGGTTGGCAAGGCCCGTGAAGGCAAGGGTGGGCAGCAGCCTCTCTGCCTCCTAGAGAGCCTTGAAGTCATGCCTTTGTGGACCAGTGAGTCTGATTTTTCCTGGAGTCTTTCATGCGTCTTAACACAATGCCTTGCAGCCAGGAGGTCCTCAGTCATAGCTTAGAGTGAAGGAAATGGTGGGGAAAATGTGTACTCTGCGACTAGCGCCAGTGTTATGACTTACGTGGTGCAGATTGTCCCCTGGAAAGGACTGCATGCACATGCTATTCTGTCTAAGAATTTATCTCACAGATACATTTGCACATAGCCCCCTATCAGGGCCGCATCACAAGGTTGGGCAGGTTATGCACTGCCCAACATTGAGAGGCACCTTTCACATCATGGGAGACAGAGAAAGAGGGAGATAGCTTTTCACTGTTTACTTTTGTGTGCTGTGTGATTTTTTTTTTCTTTTTAGCATAGTCATATATAACTTAGTCCAAAGAAAAACTTCATATCAAAACTGAGATGGTGTTTAAATTTTAATACATTGCTTGGCAAATCAGCTACTCTTATTATTATCATTGTTACTTATTATTATCATTGTTACTATAATAAATAAGATTTATTTATTTGAGAGAGAAAGAGAGCATGTGCCAGCGAGGGGAGGGGCAGAGAGAGAGGAAGAGAAACAGATTCCCCGCTCAGCGGGGAACCTCACACAGGGCTCCATCCCAGGACCCTGAGATCATGACCTGAGCTGAAACCAAGAGTCAGAGGCTTAACCAACTGAGCCACCCAGGTGCCTGGGCATTGTTACTACTTTTAAAGAAAACCCCAAATGTTATTACACCACAGAGACACATGAGGGCGCGCCAGGCGTTTTTTGAAGGGTTTCATAGCAGCGGGCTTTGGAGGCTGTAATTCTCAGAGTGCAGGGGTCAGGGAGAAAATCCTGGGAGTCTCCTATGACAAGGGCGATTCTTAGCTCCATCTTGGTCCAGTGGTCCAGCGTTGTCAGTGAAATGCCAGGGCCCGTTTCCTAAGTGCCTCCCTAGTGGAAATCAGGGGGAGAGTCCATTGTCCATAGGGGGCGGGGCGGAGAGCTGGAGCAGCCCCGGGGAGCGACTCCTACACCCCGACTTGGTCTCATCTATGCAATAGGGCTGAGGAAGCCCAGCTCGCTGGGCTGCTGTGAGGATGGAGCAGGGACTTTCAGAGACCAAGAGAAGCCTGAACCGGTACTCTCTGTGGCGAGAAACTGGAAAGGAAAAAAGAGAGAAATACAGAAAGAAAGGGGGGAAAGCCCAAAACAGAGTTACCAAAAGTGAAATCACTTTTACAAGGTCAGATTTTAAGATTCATGCCCCTCTCTCTCTCTCTCTCTCTCACACACACACACCCCACAACCCAACAGTGCTAGGTAGAGACAGAGAGACAGAGATGGTGGGATTCATTTAAAAATAGTCATTGATGTGGTCTGACAGTGGGCTCAAGTTTAATGATTTTCTATGATCTCTTCTGCTATCAATTCTGGAGGCACTTCTCTGTGACTTGGGTATAACCTTATTTAAAGATAACACATAAAATCCTTCTCTGGGGCCTGTGACAGACAGATTGTTTCTGTGCTCGACAGCTGTCCTCACTTTCTTCCTGGCTAAGAGAACTCCCACTTTGTTCCAGCATAGAGCAGATGGCAGTCTGCTCAGTGGAGAGATGATTTACCCACAGTCCCAGGAGGTGAGTTGAAATTGGTCTAAATCATTCCCTTTCGCCAGTGATTGGTTTATTATTGGGCATATGCCCTGTTTCTGGCCAGTGAGAAGTAAGTGGATATTTCCTGGAGGCTTCTGGGAGAGATTTTCCTGCATGATAAGACAGAGACACTTGAGAAAATTCTCTTCTATCTGTTCTATCTTTGGACATTGTCAGAATATCTGGAGCTACAGCAGCCATCTTGCGACCATGAGGAAAAGACCAAGAGAACTGTGGAGGCCTGCATCCTCATCTCATGTCTGACATAATGGAGATGCTGAATTCACCAACCCTGGGACCATCTGATTCAGGACTTCTTGTTATATGATATGCTTTCTAGGAAACTTTATAGTTTAAACCTCCTGTGGATGATGTGACGGGCAGCCAAAAGCACGTTTGATGACACAAAACTCCTTATGAACAGAATGAGGCAATGCAAACGCCTTCTTGGGCAGAACGCAAGCATTTGCATTTCTAACAAGCTCAAAGAACCCCATTTTGTGCAACCTCTGTCTCAGCTGTTTCTTAGTCTGGAACAGGAGCCTGTGGGTTAAGTAGAGCTCAGGAGTCGGGCAGATGTGTTTCAAATCTGATCTCAGTCCCATGCTGGCTGTGTGACCCTGGGCCAGTGAGTCAGTCTCTTTGGACTCCAGCTTCCTCATCTGTAAATTAGGGATGATAAAAGAACTCCTGGCTTTCCCCCTCATGCCTGTTTCTCCACCAGACCCCCCCATCTCTGTATGTGACAGGTCCATTCTTCCAGAAGCTCAGCCCTGAGTACAGAAGCTCAGCCCACCTTTGTGGGCTCTCGTTCACTCACACCTCACACTTAATCTGTCAGAAAAACCTGTTGGTTCTCCTCTCAGGGTGCACGCAGAATCAGACCACTGTCATCACCTCCGTGGCGGTCACCCTGGTCCAGACTAGCATCATTTCCCTCCTGGACCACGGTGGTCACCTCTTCACTGGTCCCTGCCTCCATCCTCACCCCTGACACTCCATGCTTCACACACAGCCAGAGGGATCTTGGTAAAACAAAGAAGCACCCTGTCCCTCTGCTCAGGAACCCCCATGGCTCCCACCTCACTCAGTGTAAGAGCTGAAATCCTACAAGGATCCTTCAAGGCTCCTGGAGATCTGGCTCCCTGGTACGTTCTGACCTCAGCTCACCCTACACTCCGCATATTCTGCTCCAGCTACACTGGCCTCCTTGCTCCACTTCAAGTGCACCAAACAGGCTCCCTCCCGCTTTCTACCTGGAACAGTCTTTTCCAGGTAATCACCTAGCTCCCTCCCTCACCTCCTTTTGGCTTCTGCTCAAATGTCACCTCCTCGGTGAGGCCCACCCTGACTGCTCACCTAATAATCCATCCGCCCAACTTCTGTCCCCCTGACATTGCTTCATGCTGCTCCACGTCCTGCCCCACTGAGTGTATATTTGTGTGCCTATTTGTTTATTTTCTCTCTAGCTACTTTTTAAAAATTTATTGTTATGTTAATCACCATACATTACATCATTAGTTTTCGATGTAGTGTTCCATGATTCATTGTTTGTGTATAATACCCAGTGCTCCATGCAGAATATTTTCTCTCTCGCGATTAAGATGTGATCTCTATGACAGCAGGGTCCATACCTGTTTTGTTTGTTTTTTTTTAATTTTTACATATAGTAAAATTCATTCTTTTTGTGGTACAGTTCTGTAAGTCTGGGTAAATACATGGAGTCATGTAACCACCACCACAATCAAGGTAGAGAACAGCTGCATCACCTCCCAAAATATCTGCCCCTTTGCCAACTCCTCCTTCTCCCCCATCTGTTGGCAATCACTGATCTGTTCTCCGACCCTGAAGTTGTGCCTTTTCTAGAATGTCATAGAAATGAGTGGTGCAGTAGACAGCCCTTGAGACTGGCTGCTTTCCCTCAGCATGATGCTTCTGAGATTCATCCGTGCCGTTGCTTCCCTCAGTAGTTTATGCCTTTTGTATCGTTGGAATTTTGGTCTCCCGTGTGCCGCTGTCTATCTGTTCTCCAGGTGAGGGCATCTGGGTTGTTTCCAGTTTGGGGTGATTATGAATAAGCTGCTCTAAAAGTTCATGAATAGGTTTTTGCGTGAACAGAGGCTTTCATTTCTCCAGGTTCAACACCCAGGAGTGGGATGGCTGGGGCGCATGCTGAGTGTGTGTTTAACCTCGGAAGAGCCCGCCGGGCGGTTCTCCGGAGAGGCTGGTGCCCCCGCCCTCCCACCCGCGCTGCAGGAGACTAGCGGCTCTTCTGCGTCCCCTCACCTGGTATCTTCTCACCGTTGCCTCTCTCCTCCCGAGCACAGAACCTGGCACACAGTCGGTGCTCAACAAGGACGCACACAGTAGGTGCTCAGTGAGTATTTGCTGAATGAGTAAGTGGATGACTGGAAACGATCGTACTGGATGGTTATCAGGGCTTAGTGGGATACAGTTTGTAAAGCGCTTGGCCCAGTGCCTGGCCCTGAAATGCACTCAGGACCTGAGGGGTCACTGTAAACATCAGGGGCCCCCTCCCCAGGGGCAGAGTCCCCAGCTCCAGAGGACAAGGTCCCCCAGCTCCCCCACCTCCTCTGTTTTGATCTCTGGTGTCCTGAGCTCCAGGCTTTGGAGATAGAAAGATCTTCTCTCCCCAGAGAGGAGGGGGTAAGACTGAGGAGGTAAGACTCCCCCTACCCCTAGCAGAACCCCCGAATCTGCAAGCACCTCCTGAGCCAATGTTGTGGTTCCCTCTGCTCCAGCCAAGGAAGAACCCAGGGAGACTTGGATCCCACTGTATTTTCCTTGCCTCTGCGCCGGAGGATGGAAGGCCCACAGGCCGAGGAGTAGAGCACGTCTGTTTCCTTGCTGGCCCTGTCCCCTTGAGGGGCACACCGATGCCCCCACTCTGCTGAAGTTCTTCCCAGTTTGGCCAAGCTGCTTGGCCTCCTTCACCCACCCCCACAGGGACCTGTGTGCAGAATCTTTTCACCACCTTTGCTTTTTCACAATGACCCTGACCCTTTCTGCTATTGTTTTTCTAGGTCAATTGAATACGTTCTCCTCTTCTAGCTGTGGAGGCCTGTAGACAGCGCCAAGCACAACAGGCCCAGCGCGAAGGGGGCCTGGGAGGCCCACCCCATCTCTGCAGCCTGGGGCCTGTTCAGGCAGAGCCAGGGGACATGCGTGGGGGACCAAGAATGTGAACTAATCTTGCTTGCGGGCCTCAGCCAGCTGGGGTGGGGACGCAGGCAGGGAGGAGGGAGTCGTGGGCTCCCTTTCCATCTCTCTCTGCTCTTCTTCCTCCCCCCACCCTGCCCCATTTTCTTATCAGAGCAAATAATCCCTAAATGATTCTTCAATCATTCACATGGGTATTTTCTGAGCACCTGACAGCAGACTGTATCGAGGTTTGGGGGTCCAATAATGCAGCAGGAGTGCTGCAGGAGTGCAGCGGTTCTCAACCAGGGACAAACTGTGCCCTCTGGGGGGGCGGGGTCTGGAGACCCTTTGTTGTCATGGGTTGCCATGACCAGGGGGCAGGGTGCTACCGGCGTCTAGGGCGGAGGCCAGGGAGGCTGCTAAACTTCCTACAGTGCACACGGCAGCCCCCCACAACAAGAAGTATCTGGCCCAGAATTGTGAGTGGTGCTGAGGCTCATGGACGCTGATTTATCATCATCCCATTGTGCGGAGGAGGATACTGAGGTCCAGAACAGTTAAGTAATATGTCCAGGGACCACAGGCATGAAGGGTCAGGGCTATTTCAATCCAGGAAGCCTAACCCTGCTGCCCTGTGGGTGCAGGAGATGGGAGGGAGGGGCTCATTCAGAGGGGGGAGGAGCAGGAGGTGGGTGGTGGAGTTCTGGGGGCATTCCAGAGAGGATGAGGACGGGGGAATTTGGAAAGATTCCCAGGGGGCTGGGGAAGTCTGTCATGATCCCTCCTCTCTGTCACGTCGAATACGGGGGGCGGGGAAGCCGCTTCCATACTTTGGGGGGCCCCTCCCCCTGCCACCCCCAAAGGCTCCACTTGGGGCCTATCCTGGGAGCTGCCCTGCAGTACCAGACAATGAGCAGCAGAGGGCGCGAGAGTTCCTTCGCTGCCGTTTCCATCGCGCTCTCGTTCATTGCAAATAGGTGTGCCTCAAAGAAAATGCGGAAAATACAAAAAAAGCAGAACAAAGAAATTGACATTGCCCATGTTCCCACCTCCAGGGACAGCTAAAATTTTAAATAGTGAGCGTTTTCTCCCTGTATTTTTTCCAGGCAAAGCTGTTTATGCTTTCTGTTTTGTTTTGTTAGTTTTCCAACACAAGTGTACTCATCCCAGGCATATGATTTTGTAGCCTGGCTTTTCACAGAATGTTCCATCAGAAGACTTTTGCATTGCCTGACAAGCTCTTCAAATCCTCCGCAGGCGCTGAGTGATGGCTGTGGAGCGGGTGCTTTAAGCCACCGCGTGGCAGGCTGTGTTGTGAGCCGTGGGGGGTGGGGGTGGGGGGGACGAAGGAAGCAAGGAGACCAAGGTCTGGGGGGGACAGACAATACCCAGGGTCATTTCAGATCTGGAGCTTGCCACGGAGGGGAAACACCAGGGTGATGTGTTGGGGAGCCCCTGGGTGGTGGCCCCGGGGGACAGTCTTTCAGAGGAGGGGACATCAGACTGGGACCTAGATGATGACGAGGAGTCGACTTGGCGAAGAAGGAGCTGCTGGCGGGCGCTTCCACTGGGAACACGCCTGGCATGTTTGAAGAACAGGCTGGAAGGGGGCCCGGGCTGGAGACCGGTGAAGAGAGGAGAGTGAGCAACACGGAGGCAAGGCCAGCTTGTGGGCAGCAGCAATGAGGACGTTGGTCTTCATTTGAAGAGCAGTGGGGGCTGCTCTGGGGGCTTTAAAGACAGCAGTGATGTGCTCTCTACATTTTCTCTTAGGGCAAAGGAACTCTAGAAGGAGAAGACCAGGGGGATGGGTGCAGTCCTCCAACAAGAGGTGACCTTGGCTGGGGCCAGGTCGGGGCAGTGGACAGAGGTGTGATCAGATTTAGGATGTGTTTTGGAGAAAGATCCCTGGGGCTTGGTGAGGGTTGGGAAGTGAGGGACAGTAAGGGGTTCCTCTGGGTTTCTTCTCTGTACCTGTGTGCCCCTGCTCACCCCACCCCTCCCTGCAGCCCGGAGCTCACCAGCCTGTGCCCAAGGAGGGCATTCTGCTTTTCTGTTTGCATAGTAAGAGAATAAAGAGTACTGTGCTAAAAGAGGAAGATAAAGACTCAGTGCAAGGAATCCCTTGCATTTCACTTCTAAAAATTATTATCTGTGTGCCTTTTCGGATTTGCAAAAATAATGACCAGTCATTGCAGCAATATTTGTAAAATACAGGTCCGCACAAAACACGGAAAAATAGGTCTCCATGATCCCACCATACAGAGACCTTCAGTGAACATTCTCAAGTCTTTCTTTATACTAACATCTTTACCAGAGTCTGTATCCATGCCTGGGTTTATTCATTCAACAGATTTTTTTTTGAGCACCTACTGTATGCAAGCCCCTTTTCCTGCCAAGGATGTAGCAAGAAATAAAAAGGCAGAAACCCCTGCCCTGGTAAAGCTGATGTTCTAGGAGAGCAATAAGCAATACAGCCAGTAAGTTACAGAGTCTATATTGTAAGGTGCTGGGGAGAAAGGAAAGCAGGGAACAAGGAGGAGGGAGCTCCATGGGGGGTTGGGATATTAAATGGAGAGATCAGGGAAGGTGTCACTGAGCAGGTGACATGTGAATCCACGCCTGAATGGGTGGAGGGAGCTGTCAGGAGGACAAGGGTGCGGGGGAGGGAGGAGCACACAAGGGCAAAGGCCCTGAGGAGGGAGATCCTGGAGAGATTCAGGAAGAGCAAGGTCACTATGGCCAGAGCCCAGCAAGCGGAGAGGGGAGGTCGGATGGGGAGGAAAAGGGCAAAGCCAGCCATTGAAAGAATCACAACTTTACTGAGTCCGTGTGAAGCCACAACAGGCCCTTTATTTCTCTGTAAACGTTTTATTGTAAACCCAAACCGAAGGAGAGAGAACAGCAAGATCAGCCTCCCATACCCAGCTCTCAGCCCTGACTTCCAGTCCATCGGGCTTCATCTGTCCCCACCCTGCCCTACCCCACTGGATGATTTTAAAGTAAACCCCACAAAAAAATCCAGTCCCTTCATCTGTAAACATTTTGTAAATATCACCAAAAGAAGGATTCTTTTAAACACATTTCAATACTAGTATCATGACTTCAAAAATTACCAATGAGTTCGTGGTGTCACCAAAAATCCAGGGTCCAACTATCCCTGATAGTCTAAATTAGTTTTACAGTTCATTTGTTCAAACTCATATCCCAAAAAAAGTCCAGATATTGCAAACAGTTGATCTGGCCCCTTAAGCCTTTTTTAATCTATAGTTTCCCCTCCTTTTTTTTTCTTCTGTTGCTTTCTTATTAGGTTTTTTTGTTTGGTTTGGTTTGGTTTTTTTCCTGTAGTTTATCTGTTAAAGAAATTGGGCTGTTTTGTCTCCCAGTGTTTCCCCCATTCATAGCACTGGTCTCTTCCTAATATCCTAATATATTTTACTTTTATTATTTTTTAAAATTTCCCCTCTCCTATTAGAAAGTAGTCTCGGGAGGGCAGCAAACTTAGTCTGCCTTGTTCAGTGCTCTGTGTCCAGCACCATGCCGGCCACCGAGGGGATGCTCAAGAAAAGGATGATGAACACAGGACTAGCTACCACTATCCTTACAACCAGGAAGGGAGGGCATTGGGGTTCTTTGAACTCAATCTTGCAGGCTTAATGATCCATTTAACCATCATACTCGATTCTGTCTCCAGTCACTGACCTCCCTTCTTCTCCCAAAGATGGCGGCCATCTGTGCAAGCACCCAGCCCCCAAGACAATTCCCCAGTGCCTCCAGCTTCCTGCCTCCGAGAGGTGGTGGCCTGCTGGCGAACAAGGCTGTGCTGTGCCACCAAGCATGCTTGTCCTCCACGAGACATCCTCAGCAGCCCATGTGTCTCAAATTCCCCTGAACTGGCACAAAGCCCAATGGATTCAGAGTAAGTGGGTCTCAGCCCTGGTGGGGTATTTGGTGCCGTTCATGGTAAAGAAAGAAGAAAAGGCCGGGAAAAGTGGCAGAGACATCATGCCTGGACTCTGTCCCTTGCCCTCCACTCATCCATCCTTCAGCCCGATGTTGCTCCCGGGGAGATCCTGAGGCAGCAACTCCAGCAACAGCTGGGCCCTCGTTGGAAAGGCCAGTTCTTGGCTCCAGTGAATGCTAAGCTCTGGGTGGACCCCAGCGACCTGGGCTATAAGACGCCCTCCAGCGAGTCTGTCTGCAGAGAAGTCCCGGTTCTCAGTGCTCTTGGCAGGACCTCCTGTGAGGATTGGGGTAAGAGGACTGACTCCTTGGTTTGCTGATTAGCAGGGACCGCTGAGCTCCTTCTAAATGGGCTTAGCCACTTGTCTAGGTGCAAGGACGTGAAATTGCAGGAAGCCGAGGCTCAGGGTTTATCTGGGCTCTGAATCATCAGCATGAGCCTCGCGCTGGTGTCTGCTGGGTTCCCTACGTGTTGACTCAGTCCAGCATGCACCTAGACAGAGCCCGTGTGTGACAGACCCAGGGGAGCAGCTTAGAACGTCTGTCTCCAGGTCACTCTGAGAAAGCGCTGAGTTCACAGCTGAATTGGTTCCTCTGCCTAGTGGCTGTGTGACTGAGACAATCAAGACATTTCTCTGAGCCTCAGTTTCCTTCTCCTCTGAGAGTTCTTTGATTCCTTCAAAACATTTTTATTGAGCACATAGTACTTGCAGGCACATCCCTATTCTAGCACGAGGGAGCACACACGGTAAACAAATACATAAATTATGTCAGATAAGGGCAAGAAAATAAAACCAGGTAAAGGCAGACAGTGTGAGGAGGGGGCAGGCAATGTTAGGCAGTCAGGGAAGGCTTCCTGGAGGAGGTGACATTTAAGCTGGGATTTAATGGATGAGGAGGAGCTGACCAGGGGAAGAATTGGGTTTAACCATTGTATTTAAACTGCAGTCATCCCCCTTCCCATGCTCACTGCACTTCTCACCTTCTAACATAGTATATGATTTCCCTATTTATTTTACTCATTGTCTCTTCCCCTTGGAATGTCAGCTCCCTGAGGGCTCTTTTGTTTGCGGGGAGCGCTAAGCGCTAAAACAGCGTCTGGCCACAGTAGGGGCTTAGTGAATCTTTGCTGGATGAAGGAATGCTGCACGCGGGTGCAGCCTGAAGTTTCTTGTCGGCAGTGAGTTCCCAGCAGCCCCCGGGGGATCAGTCAGAACAGGCAAAGGGGATCAACCCAACTGCCACAGGGATTCAACAAGAAGTCCTAGGAGTTGTCGAACAGCAGTGAGGTTCCAGCTGAAACCCAATCCACCGGCTTCTCGATCACATGGAGTTTGCCTTAAACCCACGTTAAACCCATTACATAAGCTGGATGACCTTGGGCAAGTCAGCTAGCCTCTCCGAGCCTGTTTCTACATCTGGAAAATGGGGGTGGATAATAGGTGCCTCCTAGGGTTGTCGGGAGGATTAACAAGGTAACATCGCTAAGAGTTCCGAAGGTCACCAGATAAATAGGGAGCAGGGCCGTCGAGTTCCACCTTTAGAATGACTCACCGTAGGTCCAGTGTAGGCAGGATGGCAGCTGAGGTCAACACATGGCTCCCAGGAAGCGGGGGTGCTGGTGGGGGGAGGAGCAGGGTCACTTCGGGGGGAGGCCTTTGCACTTGCTGTCCCTTTCCCTGTCTCACTGCTCCCCTCCTCCGACTCCTTCTGGTGATCCAGGTCTCACGTCGAAGGTCAGCTCCTTGAAGAGGTCCTGCCTGGCCAGCCTGTCTAACGTCCCCCTCCTCCCCTCCTGCCAGCTCTCCTTCCACCATCCTGTCGGTCAGTCCTCTAGCTCCCATCACACCTGGGATGGGTCCTGTTGAATGTCTGTCTCACCCTCACTAGCCACACACCCCCAACTGACCGGAACTCCGTGAGAATGGGATCTCCCGTTGGCCCAGGGCAGACACTCAGTGCGTGAATGAAGGAGTGAGTGAGTGAGTGAATGAATTAGAGTGAGGAGGAGAAGCCGTGGAGCGAGGCAAGGGGAGTGGAGGGCAGCCGAGATGGATTTCAGAGTTTCAGACCGCGGAGGATGGAAGTGTAGGAGCAGATCCCCAGGAAATACCCCGCCGCCGTGCAATATTACAGGTTTTTAAGCGTCGCCTTAATGTGATTTTTGCATAGTGGGAGTAATAAAATGTAGGCGATGTCTGCTCAGAACACACTCCCCGATTCAATTTCTACTCTGCTCCTGAGCATGTTGTTAACTTGTCTGGTCCCCGCGGGCTGAGAACGCTAGCTTCGCGGTGTGCTAGAATCGGGTTGCCCAGAGAGGTGATCCACTGCAGGGCTTTCCAGGTCTCTGACAGCAGACCGCGGCAAGAATTATGATTTACAGGGTGACCCGATATAGGTGTGAGCACACAGACACACGCAGCACACACAAGTTACAGGAAACTATACTCACCCTTCATGCCACGCACTCTATTTTCTATTTTTTTCTATTTCACTTTTTTAAGTGTGGGCAAAACCCACCAACTTGATTGCATGATCCATTTAATGGGTCGCAGCTTGAAAATCAGCAGGACTAACGCCTTCGATTTACAGATGCAGAAACTGAGGAAGACCCAAGGTGGCCAACGATCTAGCAAGTTAGTGGCAAAGCCCGGGTGAAGGAATTTCCACTTCCTTTCCAGTGTAGACATCTGGGAGCCTGGGAGTCTAGGGGACAGTGGAATGGAGGAATTCCAGCATCGAGGATAGTGATTTAGCTGCAGTGTCCTATCTGCTCCATTAAACCTTCCCTCAACCCCCTCCCTACAAAGCCCCCTCTACCGCCTGATCGTCTTCACGCTGTTTATCGCTAGCTGACAAGATCGAATTTATTACTTTGGGGTTTTTTGGCTTGTCCCACCCCCACTGTGTCAAAAATGTGATCTGCATGAACACGAGGACTTACCTGTACTGTGCCCTGCTAGGTCCCCAACACCCGGAAAGGTATCTGGCATACAGTAGGTGTTCAATAAATCTTTACTGAATGAATATAAGATTACATGGTGCAACTGGCATCCAGGTTTTGATGAAAGCAAGTCTCAGACCACATCCAGCTTGCACAAATAGGCATTTATTAGCAGCCAGACAAGCCTGCCTGGAAGCTCAGCGGACTTCCACATCCCTGTCCTTTTTGAGGCTCAGAAAACACTTTGCAGAAAAGGCTCACCAGGGCAAAGGCAACAGTATTCCAGCAACAGGATTTGTTCAGCATCCACGGAGGTCAGGACGCAGGCCATTTAGCGAGCAAAGCTAGGGTGAGATCCCTCAGAGTAGAGAGTGCCATTCCCCAGATCAGCTCCGTCCAACAGAACTCTCTGCAAGGATGGAAGGTTCTATTCTGCGTTGTCCGATACCCTAGCCTCTAGCCACATGTGGCTTTGGAGCCGTTGAAATGTAGCTAGTGTGACTGAGGAATGGAATTACCCATTTTATTGAATTTTGGTTAATTTACATTGAAATTGAAATAGCCACCATGTGACTTGTGGCCGCTCTCTCAGACAGCCAGCACGGCCTTAGGAGATGAATCCCTGCTCGTGCAAGAGCAGGGAGCTGCTCTCAAATATTTTCTCCAATTCCCTTATCTCGAATAGCACTGAAGTCACTGAGGACAGCGCATGTCTAACATCCTCTGCTCATCATCAGCCATGACTTTCAGCAACGGCCGTTTATGTCTCATGCCAGTCAGCAAAGCCTCTGGCGTTGACCAAACAGAAAGCTCGCGGAGACATCGAAGTCGATGCCTGTGGGGTGTGGTCTCTCTGACTGCTTGATGGGGGCTCATCCCCGGGGAAAAAGTTCCTGATTCAAACAACTGGCCACCGCGAAAGTGGAGATCGAAACTAACGAATACATTTATGTCCTCTTGTCTCTGCAGAAGGAGTGGAAACATGAAATAAATTTGCGTGTCATTCCGGTTGGGATGGGTCTGAGAGTGGTAACGGTGGGGGGTGGGGGGTGGGTTGTGGCTAAGCCTCGCTTCCCTGAACAACTGTTTTTGAAGTTGAAGGCCAGGGGAGAGCCATACGAGAAAACATCACAGGCAGAGGTAATCACAAGTGCAAAGGTCCGGGGGTGCGCCTGGTCGGTTTGAGGAACAGATCAAAGACCAATGTAGAAAAAGAGGGAGGGCTGACAACTTTCTGCTGTGTTGTTACAGCAAGGTTTTTGGATTTTGTTCTCCCACCAGATTTTCCCACCCTTTGCTTGAGACGCTGGCCGGTACTGGGTTAAGCAAAGCTCTGAAGAAGCCAGAGATTTCCATTTGAAATAAAATCCTTTGTATATGCTTTCTGCTATCAGATCCAATTTACTATTGATATTCTCTTTAAAAAAAAAAAAAATAATTTCCATTAGACTGAGGCCAGAATGCCCTGTGAAGCCTAGTGTGGTTTGCCAATTGATTCACAGAATGAAATCTTATCTAAAATCTTTTTATTTTATGCTATTAAGGACACAGAAGGGAGCGGCTGAGTAAAATTTTCCCCTGCCAGGTTAATGCACAGGGGCAGCTGGAAGTGGCCCCAGGGCTGTCTTAAAAAGATTGTCATTTGTGATTTCCCACTATTTTGTTTCCCGTTACCAGTAATTGAAAAAATTTTTTCTTCCCTTCGGGTGAAGTTAATGGATTGACACCTCCTTATTAGCACCTCAGATCTTTATTGGCGACTCCTTCCCAGGGCTGGCATCACCCCCCGGGTGCCCATGGGAGGCATGGGGCGGGCAGCACGTTTGTTCACATTTCTCTGTGCTCCTCCAGCCAGCAGGTGGGGGGGAGGGGGGAGGGAATTAGGGGGTGCCCACTGTCCCAGGACCACGGGCCACACAGCTCAGTGCTCTTGGGGAGTGGCATCTCTCAGCTGACCGTGGGGGAAGCCAGGGAGGTCAGATGGGAAGGGGTGCTCATTCTTCCAGGAGCCAGCCCCCGTGTCGCTGTAGCACCGAGTGGAGAATAAACCGAACGTTCTACCTGACCCGAAAAGAGGAGACATCTTCCCTCCCTCTCTCCTTTTCTCTTCCTTTAAAGATAATAAAGGACTCTGATTTCCATTTTCCAAGTTGTGTACCCTCGCTAGAGAACACACAGAAAGTGCAGCAAGCCCCCGCCCCCTTGATCTCACTGCTCTAGCCCCACCGGCCTCCTTGCTGTGTTTCTCAGATTTCTGTACTGCTGTCCCCCACACACATCCCGAAACTTCTTCCCCCAGATAGACCCACTCCCTCCTCTCTTTCCAATCTTTGCTCAGCAGTCACCTTCTCAATGAGGGCTTCCTGTCGCCCTACCTGAACTTGCAACCCCGCCCCCAAACCTGGCACTCCTTGTGCCGTCCCCCCCCACTTTTTCTGGTTCTCGCAAGCACACGGCAATCCCCAACCTGCTCAACATCTTACTTATTTGGGTGTTTACTGTCTGTATCCACCTGCCAGGGAGTTTTGCAATTTTTTATTTCCTGCTTTTTCTTTAGTGCATAGAGTAGCACCTAAAACACAGTAGATGCTCAATAAATCTTAATGAATGAACGAAGGGTGCAGAAAAAGTCACCCACACTTCTCCTTCATGTTCAACTACTGGTAGTATTTTGGTGCATTTGCCGCTGCTTCTTCTTCTTCTTCTTCTTCATTTCATATATCTAATCTTTTGTTTTCACTTCTCTAGCAGAGTCATCCCATACACAGGGGTTAGGTTATAAAGATAAATGCCTCGAGAGAGAAACTGCAAAAATGCCCACAAAGCCTGCTAAATTGCTCTCAAATGGTTTTGTCTACACCCAGGGTAGCAGGCTTGCCTCTAGGAGGCATGTTGCATGGAAATGATGTATCTTGGGGCGGCAGAGCATGATGCTAATTCAGGAAGGTGACACCCGAAGACGGTCCCCCAGATTCTCATCCAACTCCACACTCAATTAGTGGCAAGTCATCATTAAATTAGAGGAACTGCCTGCACGATTTAAATGATTTTTTTCTCTCTTTCCTTTTTCAACGTTTTTGATCAAGAGAATACAGGTGAATTTACATGCATGTGATGGGCATACATACAACCCCCCTGCATACAGCTCCAATCATACCAGATAAGATCATTTTTTTAAAAGCTTTTATTTATTTATTTGAGAGAGAGGAGAGAGTGAGAGAGAGCTCAAGCTCTAGCTGGGGGAGGGGCAGAGGGAGAGAGAGAAACAGGCTCCCCGCGATGAGATGACCCCGGGCTCAATCCCAGGACTCAATCCCGGGACTCTGGGATCATCACCTGAGCTGAAGGCAGACGCTTAACCAACTGAGCCACCCAGGTGCCCCCAGATAAGATAATTTTGAATGCAGCTTTTTGCCTTAGTGATACTGTGTTCATTTTTTATGTTTTATCAAACTCTCCAAAAATATCTTCTCTAAAAACAACACTCTCTGCCATCAGGATATGCCCTCATCCTGTACCCTACACAGCCTATCCCATATTCTTGTACGTGGAGATTGTTCCCGATTTTTCACAATGACAACACAGAAATGAACAGCTTTGTGTACAATTCTCTTACTGAATTTCAGATTCTTTCCTTGGGTCAAAATCAGGGAGATTTCTGCAACTGGGAGCCCAGGGAATTGGTGTCAGTAATCTGACTCGGAGAGTAGCTGCAAGGAAGATAATTTTGTCCTGGAAGTGGGGTTCGGGGTTGCAGCTGGGCACAGTGCCCTCTAGCTCAGAGAACATTCCAAGGAGAAAGGACACCAGGATGAATGGGAAGGAGCGGCAACTTGACCACTAGGGGGAGTCGGGTGGGAATACGGGCTAAAGAGACTCGGTATTACCCAAGATATAAATTGGAGCAGATAAGGAGGAGAACGAGTAATAATACTATTCAAAATAATAGCATCTAAATTTACTGGATACCTGTGACATTCCAGGCCCTGTACTATTACCATATGACCATCATCTCTAAGCCTTCAACAACCCTGTGAGGGAAGGATCCGGATCCTCCCTTATTATTGTTACAGAGCGGGACTTGAGGCTCAGAGAGGCTAACTGATTCACCCAGCATCACACAGCCGCTGAGCTGCAGAGCCAGCATTCACACTCCGGCTGTCGGACACCAAGGCTCACTTCTATGTGGATATCACCTCAAAAATCACAACCCAGGTCAAAAGGATCCAAAGTTGTAGCCAGGAAGACGCAGGCTGTGCCCCGTCTGAAGGACAAGAAGAGGCTGGCAACACAGGAGTAAATGATACAGAAACACTGAGAGGTGACGTTGACACAGGGGCTGCTATCCGCTTGGACAAAGGCGGACGCCTTGGTGGCTATGGTAACCGCCAGGTGTGGCCATGGCCCGGGGTCTTCCGTTTACCTCCTCACGTTCCTCCACTTTGCTGACTGCCGGGGGAGGGGGGGGCGCCCCTTGGCGGACTCTGCCATGGATCCTACGCTGGGTGCCATCATCGGGGGCCAATGGGGAGCTCCAGCAGGAGGGGCGGGGAGATGGGCGGGGTCGAGAAGTGGAGTCCCTGGCCCCGCCCCGCCCTTACCTGTAAGGTGGCCTCTCCACATGCTACTCTCTAGGTTCCAGTGGCTTCTCTTCCTCCCTGCCCCCCACCCCCCATCCAGGCCTATGTCAGGGGCACTATTCTTTCTGGTTTCCCCCTCCCTTGCTCACACTTTGTAAACCGAAAACTCCCTTCAAAGGAGCCCGTTTCATCGTGTCCTGTTTCGTCCTCGGACTCTGCCGCAGACCCCCGGTAAGTCACACTTACTCCTTCCTCAGCGTTCTAAGCCAAGATTGCAAACTGGTGGCCCCTGTGGGTTGAATCTGGCCGCCACGCATGCTGAGTTAATTGATCCATGCAGGGCTTGAACATTCTTTCAAATTAGTTTGCAACCTTTACCCCCTGGGAGGGATCCCATAAATAGGTGCTCACGTTGGAAGTTCGGATCTGGCCACATGGGGCCTTCCCTGGCGAGCGCTGTCAGCCAGCACCCAGGAGCTGCCCCCTCCACTGCCTTTTAAGAAGATGCACTGAGCCACCCAACCCACCTTTCTTATTTCCATTACCTGCCTGGCTCCTTCAGGCAATGGGTTTACGACCTGGACCTGTCAAGTCGTTCAGGCGTCCCCTGCCTTTAACCATGGGGCTGCTGGGGGCCGAATCCAGAACTCGGGCTCTGAGGAACAGCTCGGATGGCAGTCGGTATTGGAGAAAAGGAAAGGCAGTGATGGCCCGGGAGCTTGGCGGCTGCAGTGGGCGCCTGGGGAAGCAGGCAGGCCGTGCTATAGATCTGCCTGAGTGCGAGACACTGTGCTTTGATTGTGGGTCAAGCTAGTTAGATTTGGGAATAGTGGCCTCGGTAATTAGCCAGCAGTAAGAGCTGAGAGGGAATGTGAGAGCCTCTCGTTGATAAGTGTCTCTCTGTGATATTGAGTTCAGACGGAACCTACGAATCAGAAGGTTGGATAAAATGGCCACCTTTGCCTTCCTCTCTGGAGGCCTCCAGTGGAGCTCTGGGAGCAGGTAATATAGAGGAGATCAAGGCCTCTGACCTTCTAATGAGATGATGCTGCCAATTTCCCCCGGATTTGCTTATCAAGTTCACCAGCTCATACTCACCAAGTGCACGGTTTGGCCTGGAAAATCTCCCTTCTTTGTCAATAAGCCAAGAAAGCTATTTGGAAGGTTCTCAACACCCTCTCCCCAAATCTCAGCACAAGACAGAGCTTAGAGTGAGCATGCAAAGTATCTCAGTTCGTGCTGGGGATTGCTCTGCATGCTGGGCTCCCCAGTGCTGGTCCTCAGTTGCACCCACTATATTCTCACCTGGAAAGTTCAGGGAAAGTTTGATTTTGCAAGCCACCTGGGGGACACTTTTCAGCCTTGGAGTCTGCAATGACGTAGAGTGATCATTAAGATCGACATTGGTCGATCTTAATCGACCACCAACGGTGGTTGTAACCGTTGCCATTATTCAGGGGTTGTGCAAACAGGTTGGACTCACCCTTGAGGTTTCAGCTTCGATGTTCCTTTTCCAGAATTCCTTTCTTGGCTGCCCAAGCTGGGGGGGTGGGGGCGGACAGCCTTCCGAGTGTCCACAGCCTTCTGAAAGCCCTTGGGTGGGGCTGGGTGTGGAGAACTGGCGGGTCCTGTTCACGGTCCTATCTCAGAGCCCCGCACTGGACTTGGCACCTAATAGGTGCTCAATAAATACTTACCAGTTGAAGGAATGACTAGACACAAAGACTCAGGGTGTGAAAGGGTGGGCGTGCTCAGGAAGGGTGAGAATGTAGCTGGCGAGGAGGGGCAGGTATTGTCAGAAGCAGACACTTGAGCGTTGCACAATCAAGGCACCCTGTGGAGCCTGATGCCCGGGAGCAGGATGGGACCACAGCCCTGGCCAGCTCTGGTCACACACAGCCGGGTGAGGTGACCCAGAGGTCACAGGAACACTGTGCCACTAGATCCTAGTATTCTGCACCAAACCTTGCAAGGCTCGTGCCCTCCAGACTCAGGGCCACCATATGCACCATAGGCCCAGGCTTCTCGGCAAAGCTTCCTCCGAAACAGTGATGCTTGGGCATTACTGGCTGGGGGACGGCCCCACGGAGAGCCACCAGGCAGCACTAGGACAGAGTAACTGTGCACATGCTCTGACCAGGCAATCCCCTCCCAGCGCCAGAGCCCAGAGCAGCCGTTCTCAGCCAGGACAATCCTGTCCCCCGGGGTACACTTGGAAATGCCTGGAGACGTTTTTGAGATTGTCACAACTGGGGACATGCTCCCAGCATCGAGTGGGTGGAGGTCAGGAATGCTGCTAACCATCCTACGACAGGTCGGTGTGGCCCTCACGGTAGAGAATTGTCTGGCCCAAATGTCCATAGTCCTTATTGTCCCCTAAGGAGCCCTTCTAGACAGTTTTTCTCAATTGCCCCCCAAATGAAATTTTATTTATTTAATTTTTTTAAAGATTTTATTTATTTATTTGACAGAGAGAGACACAGTGAGAGAGGGAACACAAGCAGGGGGAGTGGGAGAGGGAGAAGCAGGCTTCCCACCGAGCAGGGAGCCCGATGCGGGGCTCGATCCCAGGACCCTGGGATCATGACCTGAGCCAAAGGCAGACGCTTAATGACTGAGCCACCCAGGTGCCCCTACAAATGAAATTTTAATACCACAACTACACTGTGGATCTGCTTGTGGGCTGTGAGTAGAGCTGTGCTTTCTACACAAGGAGAGTAAGATTGGTGAGTGTCTATCACAGGTGAACAGATAAACAAAATGGGGTTTATCCGTACAATGGAATAGTGCTCAGCCTTACAAAGGAAGGAATTCCTGACCCATGGAGGAACCATGAGGACGTTCTGCTGAGTGAAGGAAGCCAGCCACGGAAGGATCGATACTGCGTGATTCCGCTTCTCTCAGGCACCTGGAGCAGGCAAACCCACAGAGACGGGAAGCAGAAGGGTGGCTGCCAGTGTTTAGGGGGTGGGAAAACGGGGAGTCATCATTTCATGGGGATAGAGTTTCAGTTCTGCAAGATGAAAAGAGCTCTGGGGATGGATGGTGGAGATGGTCGCGCAACAAGGTGAAGGTGTTCAATGCTGCTGAACTGTGCACTTAAAAATGGCCGTGAGGGTAAGTTTTACACTATGTGTATTTTGCCCCAATTTTTTCGAAAAGAGTACTATTTTTCCAGCCACCCCCAAGAACCAATTCTCACCCCCCCCCCGGGAATGCACGATCGAGGGACCCTTGCGCAGGTCATGCATGTTTGGATGTCGCCGGCAGCACAGCTGGAGGTGGTGGGCGGTGGGTGCCCCTCCCAGGAGACGTCTCTCTCTCCGGAGAATTGTGCCCATCTGGCCGTGCAGGGCGGAGGTGCTGATGGAAAGATGCTCGCAGTCGTCACTCAGAGACAGCCTGCCCCCAGTGCCCCACAGCCACACTCTCTGGGATTTCAGGAAATCCATAAGCGGTCAAATCGGTTTTTTGCTTCCTCTAATCAATGACTCAGAGCCAATTTCAACCTGACCCCTTTGCTAGATGCCAGATAATCCATGTGTCCTGCCCACCCTCCACCCCCCAAAGCCCAAATTCCGTGATGCCAGCCTGCCTGTGGTTTATTTTCTTTGCTCTCACTTGCAAAATCCGGTTTTGCCTTTGTTCCTTGAAACAGTCTAGGACCATGTGTCTTCCTCGTGTAAGAACTAGATGGCATGCAAATAACTAAATATCCCTGAGTTATTCTTTGACAGTAAGTAAAATATGCAGACGCATACCACGGACGATGTTGCGAAAGCTACAAACGATGCCCTGATGTGCACAGGGCAATGTGGAGAGTCTAAAAAAATGCAGCGCGATGCCATTGTATGGGAGTTAAAAATGGATACACACAAAGTAATTACACGTGATTTGCAAAACACGCCTACGCTCAAACATGCGGGGTGGGGGTGCGGGTGCGGGGCTGGTGGGAGTGAGGAGTGGACATCAAAGGAACGAGAGAGATTTGTACATAAGACCTTGCATAGCCAAGGATGATAATGTGGCAAGCTCAGCCCTGTAGAAAGTAGTCTATCACATAGTTCCACATACGTGATTTTAAAACTCATACATACATAGCAACACTTGCGTATCTGAGGCAGACTCCTGCACGGTAAAAGATGTACAGAAAGCACATCTGAGCAGCTGGTGGTGAGGGGAGGAGGGAATAAAGGAGGAGACACACATGTGAACAAATCAACCAAGGGTTGGGGCTCGTCTGGAGCAATCATGGTAACATGTCATTAACTGAGGAGTTTGGCTAACCCTACTCTTACCGCCCAAGGTCCAAAAAAGCCCCCAATAGCCATATAGCACCGTCCCTGCTTTCCCGGTATTAGTTAAGACCCTGTTGTTAATGTGGGTCATCTAGTGCTAGGTTATAGGCTGACGTAGTTGAAAGCAGGAATTAGGGAATCAGGCACTGCACTAAAAAATGCATCATGAGATACATAATGGATATTATGTATCCATTATGTAAAATTATATCTGAGAGGGAAATTCAGCAAAAGGATTGAGAAAGAAACAGAGAGAGCAAAATAGAAAGACATAAAAGTGTAACCAGACTGATATTCAAATCCTTACATCACATTCCCAATTCCCAGGGAGGGACTCTGATTGGTCCGGTTGGACCCAAGGCCACCTTTGGGCCAATCAACTGTGACCAGGAAGCAGAGTCATTGGCTATAAATACATCTGTTCCTATTTTATCTTTGTAGCTGAGGGGATGAGAGAAAAGGTCCAGAAACCTGGGGGCTGGGGTAGTCACATGAAGCAAGTTTTCCACTCATTTTTTTTTCTCTGAATTCCTAGAAACTTTAAGAGGAAAGGTTAGGGGCCAATGGTGGGGCATGAACCAAGTAAGATCTGGCGGCCGCTTAGGAATTAACAGGTGAATGAGGTGGGGGAGGGATCTGCAAATGTTCTATGGAAAGGCATAGCTTGGAAGCATCGAGGAATGTTTGGGTAATTCTAGTGATTGTAGGTGGCTGCACCGGGAGGAAAATAATGAGACAACAGAGTAGAGGCATGAGCAGGGGCCGGAGCGTAAAGCACATTGGTTGCCCCTGGTGAGTGAGGAGGTCAGCGAGTTTATGGGCCGAGCCCAGAGGGTCTTGGGCGCCATTGTAAGGACTTGGCTTTTCCAGGAATGATGAGACCTAAGTCACTGGTGGGTTTTGAGGAGTGGTGGGACAAAGTCTGACTTAGGTTCTAACAGGAAGGAGGTGCCATTAATATCAAACTCAGCCAGGCTGTGAAGCAAACAGGTTTATTGCTCTCATCCCGAGGAGTTTCCAAGATGAGGATTTCAGCCCTGCACCCCGAATTACAGTGAGGCCATTAGCCCCCCGTCTTAATCAGATCTCTCCCACCCTATTAAGCAATTTGGGGCCGTTTCTGGAGAAGATTTTGTTATCTCCCTAAATCTCTGGCTGCCTCGTTTAGACCCGGTGTTTAGGCGGAATGCAATTAACACATTCCAAACCTGGTTTCGTCTGAAATCCAATCAATTGTAACTCGTTTTCAAATCACGCTGCTTTCTCTAATTGTGAGCTTCGGCCTCCACAGAATAGCCACTTAAGTCAATTATTGCATCGTCTGTATGAAAATTGTGCTATTTGCGTCGGCAGCTCCCCAAATTACTGATGAGCTTCCTTGAGCTAATGGAATAATGAAAACACAAAACAGATTTACGGTGCTTAATAAGAGAAAGAGATAATGAAGGCAAATTAAAATGGAAGCTCAGATCTGCATGGAGAACAGGTAATGCAGTTTCTCCTTTTAAATTAACGCTCAAATTCTCAAATGCTGATGGCAGGGAGGAGGAGGAGGAGGAGGAGAAACTGAACATTCTTTTAGACACCAGCCTGCTTTTGGAGCTTGGTTTTGGAGACTGTGGTCCTCTGTCACACTTCCCGAGCTTTAGTTACGGGCACTGTTGGGTCCCAACCCCACCGGTGTACCGAGCCCCATCCTCCCCTCCCCCTCCCCACCCCCATTCACTGGAGTAGACTTGCTTTCCACCAGCCACCAGGTTCTGCTCATTAAATGAGCCACTTAATCCCGCCCCCCCGCAAATTCTGTAAGTGTGGCAGCATCATTATCATCATCTTACAGAAGAGGAAATCGGAGTTAATAACCTGCCCAAGGTTTAAAGCTGCATGTGGATCTAGACCAGGGTGTCTCAACTTCCCCACTATTGTCTTTGGGGCCAGGTTACTCCTCGCAGTGCGGGGCTGACCTGTGCGCGGTAGGACGTCCGGTAACGTTCCTAGGCTCCACCTGCCGGATGCCAGCAGGGTCCCTGCCCCAAAGTCACGGCGGCCAGACATTGTGTCTCCAGACATTGCCCAACATTCTTTCGGGGACAGAATCATCCTGGTAGAGAGCCCCGCTGGTCTAGACTCTGGGTGTTCACCCATCACCCAGATGGCCTCTCTTGCCGGAGAGGACAAGCAGGGCTTGGGAGTTAAGAGATCTGGGTCTGCATCCTGCCCCTGCCTCCTTGTGGCACCCAGGACAAATCATGGCCCCTTGCCGGGCGTGGGTTTCCTGACCTGTCGAATGGGTGTAGTAACACTGGGAGCTAGAATCTGGTTTGGCTAAAGAAGTTTGGCCAAGGACATAGAAGGTTTGGTCAAGTGAGAAGCCGCAGTCAGGGGCCAGCCAGAGAAGAGAGCATTAGAGAGTCAGCAGGGGCCAGGCAAGCCAGCCGGAGGGGCCAGACTGGCAAGAGAGGAAGCCAGCTGAGGCCGGGGAAAGCCAGGGGCTGGCAAAGGCAGAGCCAGGCCTTGGGAGGCCAGGAGAGCTGGACCTAGACTTCCCTCCCCGCTCCCTGTTTCTTCCCTCCCTCCTACCTACCTGCCTTCCACCTCCTCTGTACCAGGCACTCAGTGTCTTATACTCAGTTACCCCTGCACTTTTGCTGGACACTTTCTCATCTACTGGGGCAGGTGCTTCTGAGCACCATTCCAGGGCTAATCAGAATCATTACAGTGATCATAATAAATATCAAGATGATAGCAACCTAAATGAGGCACCTGCTAAACCCTTTACATGCATCACATCACGAGGCCCTCCCAATGGCTCTATTTTGTTATCTTTATTCGCCCAGTCAAACAACTAATTGCTAGGTGTCCAAGAGGATAAGGAGAGAGAAGAGAGAGCCTTTGACGCCCAGGAGAAAGACAGAGGGGAAATTTGCCAGTAACAGCTACGATTCCATGAAAGCATGGCTCTATGCCAGGCTCCATCCCAAGTATCTTAAGTGGTTTCACCCATTTACTCCTCATCGTACTCTTTATCTTTATTTCATGGATGGAGAGGAACAGAGAGGTTAAGCCGGTTGCCAAGGTTGCACAGCTAAGTGTAGACCTCTGATTTGAACCCAAGTGGTCTGACTTCAGTCTGTGCCCTTGACGTCTGCCTCTCAGAGCTGATGGCTGCATGGCACAATTGGGGGACTTAGGCCCCGAGTAAGGGGAATCCCTAATCTCACCAAAGGTTTCGTGCCCTAAACATGGCATGAGTGATCGGGGCTTCCCGTCCTGAAGGGACACTGGACGTCTCATTAAGTGAGGACTGTGGACTGGTAAGAATGGCCTCCCATGACTCAGGCTATCCCAGACCACAGGATATTTGCACAGGACTTGGATGGGAACACCTGGAACTGAGTTTGGCTTTCCCTCTATGGCATATGGCTTGGAGACCAAAAGAAACTGCTTAATAAAACAAAACAGAACAAAAAATTCCCTGAGTCTGTGGACTATTAATAATCTGAGAACAACAGTCAGTAAGAAGAGTGTCTATCACAGAGGTTGGCACAGAGTAGATACTTAGTAAGTGTTCACTCCTTTCCTCGTTCCTTGCCACCCTCCAGCTTAGCGCTGACCTGGCTGAGGGTCTGTTTGAAGTAGCTCCCACCCCCACCCGCAAATGCCACAAACCACTGTCCCTTAGTGGCTTATCTTTCTTTTCTGAGCCCAATGCTTAGCTGTGTGACCTTCAGCAGGCCTCTTGACCTCTCTGAGCCTCCACTTCCTGGGGGTTTGTGCAGGATCTGAGGATGCCCTTCCGTCTCCAAAATGCTAGGCGTCTCCACTCCTCTCCTTCTGGCAACCCCCTTCTCTCCTCGTTTCCTTCTCCCCCTCCACCTCTCTGTCCTTATTCCTTCTGTCTGTATTGTTCTCCACACACTTCTTGCACACAGCTGCAAACTGCAGACTAGATGATGATTCCCCGGGGCCGGGGGAGCAGGACAGAATCTAGAAGACCCCCCCTCCTCTTCTGAGGGCTTCAGGCTACATACCAGGGCACTCGGCTTGCCTATCCAAGAACCTTCTAGCACAGGTAGATCTCAGCTGACGTCTGGTCGACAAGCTAAATATTTATGGAGCTCCTCGGATTTCCCGCCACATTAAGCCCGCTGCTTATCTCTCGTCTGCACACAGCCCTTGTCTGTTCACCTTCGGTCAGACAGGTCCCAGAATCCTCTGGGCTTCAGGCACCGTCTCTCAGGAGGGTGATGAAACCGTGTCCACCTCTAATCACTTCCAGGAATAATAATAGTTCCTTATGTTGTATAGGGTTTCTCAAAGCATGTTTGCACACGTCATCTGACTAGCTTCTCACAATAACCCCGTGACTTAGACTTTGAGTCCCATTATAACAAGCGCTAAGCCACCTGCTCCAGGCTTCAGACCCAGCGTGGGGCAGAGCCACGGCATCCCCCATGGCCTCCCTGGAGGCCTGCTCCCCCGGGGCCAGCCCATCCGTGGGCCCCAGGACAGAAGTATCTATGGAGGCCCACACACCAAATGTCCAGTACACAGAAGTCATGAGCAAAGCTAAGCATGGTTTTTCTCCTCCGATCTTGGCAAATATATCTGGAAGGCCAGGTTTGAATTTAGAGATCTCAGACTCATCAGAGTTTTGCACTGGAATGTGCTAGAAGCCATATTGTGCATGGTCTTTTTAGTTTCATGGAGTCAATAAATTTTGTTTATGCTTTCACCAGCTTGAGTTTCTGTCACTTATGACTAGAAGTCCTGATAATACATGGCTGTGGAAGACAGACCAGGGGACAGGAAGGTAACTCAGCAGTCCCCTTGTGAACGGTGAAGGTCAGAGGCCCACAGTAATTTATGACCTTTTAGATAAAGGAATAGTAATATAAAGTTAAATGAAAGAAGGGAACCAGGGAAATGTATAAATGCTTGCACAACACGCAGACACGCCACACCTTTTTAAAGTAAGAAAATAATACGGAAATACCTTGAAATTCTTAGCTGTAGTGTAGCTTACTCTCATCCAGTGTCGCAGCACCTTGGGTCCATCTCTTCACTTTGCAGATGAGGAAGTGGAGGCTCAGAGAGAGGAAGCGACCTGCTCAAGGTCGCACAGCTAGTGAGAAAGAAGAATCCTTCATCAAATCACCAAATAGTTATTGATCACATATCAGGCCCGAGATCTTGTGGTTAGTATTGGGATACTGCAAGGCAGGGGCAGCAAACCATGGCCCACCGCCTGTTTTTGCAAATAAAGTTTTATTGCAACAGAGCCTTGTCCATGTGTTTCTGTATTGTCAGTGGCTGCTTTTGTGCTGGGTGGCAGTGCTGAACAGCCGCACTCGAGGCCACATATCATGAGAGGGTTGGGCTCAGCCTTGGGTTCTGACCATCTACAAGGCAAGAGACCAAGTCCCGAAGTTTCCACCATCTTCATTGGAAGACCCAAGGACCCCTGGGTCAGAGGGGCAGGCTTCCTGGCTCATCTCTCCCCTTGGAAGGGGTCAGGGCAGCAATCTCGACTTCAGAATCTTTATTGGAAAATAAACACCATTAATGTACAAGAAATCTCATCAAGGGTCCAGTCAAAACATCCCCGTGTGGGATCGATGCCATCCTAATGGGCTCCAGATGTCCCCGGGTCTCGGTGTCCCGGTGACCTGAAGGAGGGAAGCAGGCCCTGAGGGGAGACACATGGTGGGTTTGGAACTCCGAGAGCCATCCCCACCACCCCAATTTCTCTATGTGTGGGCGAGTGTGGGGGACCCCTTCACCTGGCCCTGCTCGGCTTCACCAGACCCTGTCCATCTCTGCCCTCAGTGGTCTCTACGGCCCCCTCCTCTCGAATTTATGGCATCGACCCAAGGAAATGCCCAGCCTGGGGTGTCATGATTCCACCGGAGATGGGAGCTGATGGTGAATTCCTGCTAGCCCGGGGCCGGCAGAGCGGGAGGCCAGGTCGAGGCCTGTGGGGAGGATCACAGACGGAGCTGGGGGAGGGCGCCATTGGGGGGGTGCAGCTGGCGAGAAGTGCCCAAGGCCAGAGAGGGAGACACACGCTGGGGATCAGAAAGGCAGCCCCAGAAATTGCTCTGCGGATACTTTTTTTGGAAGACGACCATTCAAAACCACGCCCTTACGTTTAGTTCCTGAGCTGCCCCCTGGCCGTCACCTCCCTCCCCGCCACACCTCTCAGCGCTGGGCTCCCGCTACACGGCCCGCCGCTGTCCCCACCGCCTGGAGAGCCCTTTCCTGAACATCTGCACTGCCCGCCCGTTCCCTTTATTCGGGTGTCAGCCCCAGAGCTGCTTTCCCCCGCCCTCCCATCCCTTTCTGGTCCTTTCCTCGTGTCCTCGTGTCCTCGTTCTTCACAGCACTTGTCACTCCCCGCTGGTCGGTTGTGCGCTTCTGTGTCTCTCCCCTAGGCTGTGTGTGCCATCCGGGGACTTGGGCTCGGTTGAGGCTGTGTGTCCAGCACTCAGAACAGGGGCCCACACTTCCTGGGTGCTCGGTCAATAGCCCGCTATATACTACGCTCTCCGTGTAAAAATATCTAAATCCGGGGGGGTTATTTCAATAATCCATCGGATGAGACTTGTGCCCCTGGGAGAGCTGAGGCTCCCCTCCCCCAGCTGCGCCCCTCCCGGCCCCCCCTCCCTCTGTGCCCCCAGAGTCAGGAGCAGGCGGCAGTTGTGTCCCACGTGCTCCCCAAAGCCGCAAAGGGCCTGAGAGCTGGGAGCGTGTCTCACGCCCTCCGGCCTTCCTTCCTCACACCCACAGGGCTGCCAGGGTGGGTGGGGGGCCGCTGGAGGGGGCCCAACAACAATAAAAGCAGTCATCCTGGCTAACAGGCATGCAGTCCTATCTGAGCCTCACAACAACCCCAGACAGCAGGCTGCGTACATCATTAGCTCATTTGCAGAATAGGAAACTGAGGCACAGAGAGGTTAGATTCTTGCCCAGGGTCACACAACTGGCAAGTTATTTATTCCCATGCTTACTATCTTCCTCCAGCCTCTGGGATGCCGGCTTCATGGGGGCAGGCGTTCCCGTCTCTGGCTTCCTGCAGGATACCCAGTGCCAGCACACCGGAGATGCCCCCCACGCACTTGTCGAATAAATCGATGTTCAAGGGCATCCCATTTTATAGGTGAGCACATCGAGGAGCAGCAGAGCAAGTCCCTGAAGTCTGCACTGCCCTGGGGCTTCTGTAAGGAAGTGCCACAAATCTGGGGGCATAAAACGGCAGAAATGTATTCTCTCACATTTCTGGAGGTCAGAACTATGACATCAGGGTGTCGGCAAGGCTGTGCTCCCTCCGAAGGCTCTAGGGGAGGATGTTTTTCCCTCCTCCAGCTTCTGTGCTCCCAGCATTCCTGGGCTTGAAACTTCATCCCTCTGTGTCCTCAGCCTTCTTCCCCATGTCCCTGTGTCCCTCTCCTTCTTGTAAGGACTCCGGTCACAGGATGAGGGCCCACTGCAGCTCCAGGATGACCTCATCTTGAGATCCTTAACTAATGACATCTGCAAAGACCTATTCCCAAATATAGTCATGTTTGAGTTTCCAGGTGGATGTGAACTTGGGGGACACTATTCAGCCACAGTGGCAGAGCTGATGAGAAACCAGGTCTCCCCCAACCACAGCCCCTCGGGGCTTCACCAGGAACTCTGCACTGGGAGGTGGGGTGGGCAGACTACGGCTGTGGCTGTCAGTCTCCCGTGACCCTGTCAGGAGGGAGAGGGAGAAAATAAACTCTGGGGTTAATGAAAGCAGCGAGATGATCCCGGCTGACCCCCATAATCCCCTGCTCTGAGCTCGGCTTTCCATCATCACTAGAAGGTTCTTTTTTTTCCTTCTTCTACAGAGTTTCCCGAGAGAAGCAACCCTTCCAAATTTAACAAGTTCCCCCCCCCCACCCCCAGCTTTCCCTGAAATAACGTAATAGCAGGATGATTTTCAAATGTCTCTCTTGACCCCATGATTGATGAATCCCAATGAGAACAAAGTGGGGGGGGGGCAGGAGAGATGGTGAGTGGATGAGGATGTGGCCGTTTGTGTGTTTGAATCTGTGCACGGATACCTGTAAGTGAGAGGTGAGCGGCTAGCATGTGCGTGCGTGCGGGAGTGCCAGGCCAGGGATCTAGGACCAAGTGGGAGTGAAAGCGTGGACGGCGAGGCGGACAGGGCTGAGCGAGCATCCGTGAGTGATCAGAAATGAGCTTGCGTGAGTGTGTGTGTGTGTTCATGACGGCGTGCGTGCTTACGTGCCCGTGAGCAAGGATGTGGGAGACTCTACTGGAGCATGTGTGTCCAGCAAGGATGTGAGCGTACACGTGTGAGGACACACGTGAACAAGTGTGAGTGTGTGTGCTTACCTGACCACAGGCCGATGCGTGTGAAGGTCTGAATATGTGTATATGGGCCCTGGGAGTTTGAGCTTATGAGTATGTGATCGAGAATGTGCGTAACTCTTCACGAATGGCGACGATATTCATCGATACTGAATTGTATACTTAAAAGTTGCTAAGAGAGTAGAGCTTTAATGTTCTCACCGTAACAACAAGAAGAAAGGGGCAATTATGTGGGGTGAAAAATGTTTTAACTGACTATCGTGGTAAGCACTTCACAATACATACATGATCAAATGATCACACATTGTACACCTTAAACTTACACAACGTTATATGTAAATCATATCTTAATAAAGCTGGAAAAAATTCACTGGACCAAAAAAGAATGTACGTAACTCTGAATGTCATGTTGATATTCATAGTAATACCCAATTCCCTACACAGTCTGCCCTTTCCCCATTTCCTCTCTGACCTCATCCTGTACCACTCTACCCCCTCATTCTCTCTCCTCCAGCCACATCAGGCTCCTTGAACACAGCAGGGTCACACCTGCCTCAGGACCTTTGCACTTGCTGTTTCTCAGTGCTTGTATGTTCTTCCTCCAGAAACCTCCATGGCTCCCTCCCTCCCCTTTTCCTGGCTCTGCTCAACTGTCCCCTTATCAGAATCTCCTGCTGTGATCACCGCTGTCATGCCCAGCACTTCCAATCCTCTGGCCCTGGGGTAGGACGGGGGCGGGGGGGGGGCGGGTAGTGGGAAGGAAGGGGGGGGGGGGGGGTGGGTAACAGAAGAACACACCAGAAAGAGGGAGTGGAGGGGAGGTCAAAGGTGGACCATGAGTTGGTGACTATAGAAAAATTCCACAGGCTTGACAAGACATCATAGATCACATAAAATTCTTTGTTGTCAATTTTTGGAAGGGAGATCTTTTAGAATGTTTGGCCAGAGGGGAGTTTAGAAACCATCCAGCTTCATGCTTCTTAAGTGATTTGTGGTCATGAACCAGCATTAATCCTCTTTGGATAACAAGTGACAAAAATATAAAATCTCAAACTGGCTTACGCCAAAAAGCAGATTTGTTGGCTTATGTAATTGTAATATCCAGAAGTAGAATGGCTGCAAGCTTGGCTGGACCCAGGGGCTTCCCCGTGTTATCAGGACCCGTCCCTCTCCATCCCTCAGGGCTGTTCTCTTTTGTGTTGGCTTCCAACCCAGGAGGCCCTCTTGGCATGGTGGCTTTGGGCTTTCAACCCGAGTTCATATCACTGCAGCAAGAATTCAGGGCTGGCTCGAGTCCATTGCTCCCGCCAGAAAGATGGCTCAAGGCATAGGGTGTTGAGCATGTTATTTTTGCCTTTCGCCAAATCCCCTAACCTGACTTTCCTCCGGGACACCACCTTCTCCCGGACTCACAGTCCACAAGCCAACGGGGCAACCAGTGCTCCTGGCCACCGTGATTGGTTCGGGGGAACCACACGTGTCTTGGTCTTCTCGGGCTACTATAACTGGTGACCGAGTGACGTACAGAATGCCCTTCTATCTCTCCCAGTTCTGGAAGTTGGGAAGTCCAAGATCAAGGTGCAGGCAGGTCCAGTATCTGGTGAAAGCCCTGCTTCCGGGCCACAGACATCTCCTTGGTCTTCGCCACAGAGAGCAGCCAGAGAAAGCAGCTCTCTCCTGTCTCTTCCGGGAAGGACACTAATCCCATTCACGAGGGCTCCACCCTCATGGCCTCATCACCTCCCAAAGGCCCCATCTCCTAACTCCATTACATAGGGGATTAGGGTTTTCACATCTGCGTCTGAGTGGACGCCAATGGTTAGTTCACAAAAACATGACTTCGGCCAAGCCAGGCAGGCCAATTCCAGTGAATCCCCTGGCTTCTGCTTGAGCAGCTGTCAAGTGAGTTGGCTTCTCTCTCCTTCCAGAGATGTGGCATCATGGGGGTGTCCGGCTGGAGCTCCATTCACCACCTTGACATCCCAATGGGACATCCCATCTCAGAATCAACCCAGGGGAGACAGCATCCAGAGGTGAAATCATCTGAGCACTTGCAACAAGGCTGTGGCCAAAGCCAGCCCACTGTCCTGGACTTTTTAGTTACAAAGCCCAATAGATTTGGGGGGAAGTGGGGAGTTCATGTTGAATGGGTACGGAGTTTCCATTTGGGATGATGGCAATGTTCTGGAAATGGATGGCGGTGATGGTTGCTCAGTACTGTGAAATGTACTCAATGCCACTGAATTGTACACTTAAAAATAGTTAAAATGGTAAATTTTATGTTATCTGTTATGTTCTACTGCAGTAAAAATACCAATAAATTCCCATTTTGTTTAAATCTGTTTGAATCACGTTTTTGCCTCTGACAACCACAAGGCCACAAGGCATAGGGAAATACATGTGTCCTGTGTCCCGTCCCCTCGTGGCTTCCACTGGCGACTGACGAAGCAGCTGGATGAAGGTTTTGGCAGGTGCCATGTGCTCGTCTCTGCTGGGTGTCACAGGTGTGTATTGACAGGGGCTTTGGTAGGAGAGCTCGAGTCCGGAGGCGTGACTCAGTGGTCGGCGGCGTTGGGGCAAACAACATAGGGGGCGAGGCAGCTTCCCCAGGAGTCCCAATAGATTCATTCCACAAACAGCCTGTCCTGAGATCCACACCCCTTCCCCTCCCTGGCCCCGGGGGTGGTGAGGCCCCTGGCATGCTGGGCTGGAGGAACTTCTCAGGATTTCCCATCCCAAGGGAGCGGTCTCTCCTCTCCTATAAGAAAGCGGACAAAGACAGGGCCAGACAGTCGTCCCACTCACCCACTCTGCTTGGCCCTAAGTGCCTTCCCAACCAGATTGTTATCCCTTGGGGCAATTACATATGATTTCCTGATGACAGATGCTGTCGAATCGTGAGGCCCTGGTGGGCCAGGCAGTTGGGGGCTTCCCTCCCTCCCTTCCTCACCTTGTCTGGCTCCCTTCCTCAGCCTGCCGACCTCCAAATCGTTATTAAAGTAATAAGCAGCATTTCTGGTCCAGCTGCAACATTTCTGACGGGTTACTGCTGCCATTCTAGACGGAGGACTCGCTCTCCCTGTTCAGGGGCTGCGATGGATCTGCCCAGACTGCCTCCTCTCCAAGCTGTATAGCTCTAGGTCATCTGCTCATTCATTCATTCATGCAGGTCACTGCAACCTACACGTCCTCTTTTCTGACCTTTTTTGCTTTGATCTCAGGGGCCCCATCACGTTCACCCCCTTCTGTTCCTCCAACATGCCCCCCCGACCGCCGGCCGACCCCTGGTCTTTGCACTGGCTCTGCTCTCTGCCAGCACACCCTTCCTCCAGAACCTCCCACGGCTGGCTTCTCCTCGGCCTCCAGGTCTACATCAGATATCACCCCAGAGGAACCTTGCTTGACCCCCTGACTAAAGTAGTCTTCACCCCAGCCCCAGACATTTTCTGTCTATTCCTTTGTGGCATCAGCATTATCAGATGACTTTCTTATCGATTAACTGGTGTCCTTGCTTATGATCTGTCCATCCCAACCAGAGGAAATGGGATCACATGGGACGTGGTCGCTTCGTTTCTGGAGACCAGAGCCAGCTTTGGTCCCAAGTCAGCATGCTTAGTTTATCATCTGCCTCACTGAAAGGTCAGATTCTTTTTTTTTTTTCTATTTTTTTTTCAAAATTTTTTTAAATTTTATTTTATTATGTTATGTTAGTCACCATACATTACATCATTAGTTTTTGATGTAGTGTTCCATGATTCATTGTTTGCTTATAACACCTAGTGCTCCATTCAGTATGTGCCCTCTTTAATACCCATCACCGGGCTAACCCATCCCCCTCCCCCCTCCCCTCTAGAACCCTCAGTTTGTTTCTCAGAGTCCACCGTCTCTCATGGTTCATCTCCCCCTCAGATGCCCCCCCTTCATTTTTCCCATCCTACTATCTTCTTCTTTTTTATTTTTAACATATAATGTATTATTTGTTTCGGAGGTACAGATTTGTGATTCAACAGTCTTACACAATTCACAGCGCTCACCATAGCACATACCCTCCCCAGTGTCTGTCACCCAGCCACCCATCCCTCCCACCCCCCACCACTCCAGCAACCCTCAGTTTGTTTCCTGAGATTAAGAATTCCTCATATCAGTGAGATCATAGGATACTTGTCTTTCTCTGATTGACTTATTTCGCTTAGCATAATACCTTCTAGTTCCATCCATGTCGTTGCAAATGGCAAGATTTCTTTCCTTTTTTGATGGCTGCATAATATTCCATTGTGTATATATACCACATCTTCTTTATCCATTCATCTGTTGATGGACATCTTGGCTCTTTCCACAGTTTGGCTATTGTGGACATTGCTGCTATGAACATTGGGGGGCATGTACCCCTTTGGATCACTACATTTGTATCTTTGGGGTAAATACACAGTAGTGCAATTACTGGATCATAGGGTAGCTCTATTTTCAATTTTTTGAGGAAGCTCCATACTGTTTTCCAGGATGGCTGCACCAGCTTGCATTCCCACCAACAGTGTAGGAGGGTTCCCCTTTCTCTGCATCCTCGCTGAAAGGCCAGATTCTTGAGAGGATAAGCATTGCTTTGTTCCCCATCACACCCCCAGCCCCAGAACAGTGTGCAGGGGGCATAGTTAGCGCTCAATAGATACCTGTTTGAATAAATGAACACATTAACAAAAACATGATTTCTAGAGCAGTCATTCTCAACCAGGGGTGATTTTGCCCTCCAGGAGACATCTGACAGTGTCTGTGGAGATATTTTTTTTATTATCATTGTCATGACTGGGATGTGGGTAATACTAACATCTGTTAGGTGGAGACCAGGGATGCTACTACACATTCTACAATTCACAGGACAGCTCCCTACAACAAAGGATTGCCTGATCCAAAATGTCAATAATGCTGAGGTTGAGAAACCATGGGTCCACCATTCCGCAGTGTCAGGACTCTGAGTCTGTGCCTCTGTGATTTTGGGGGGTTTTCCCCCCTGGCTGCAAAATAGTTGCCACGACTCCAAGCATCACATTCACCATTCCAAGAAAAATAAATTCTCTCTCTCTCTCTCTCTCTCTCTCTCCCTACCTCTATCTCTCTCTCTTTCTCAGAGGAAAATCTTTCATTATATGGCCAGTGACACATACTGGGCCACGTGTTCACCCCTAATCTAATCACTGTCTAAGGAGGACTGAGATACCATGATTGGCTTGGACCAATTGACTCATCTCATGGGACTGGACCCAGGGCCTTGGAATAAAATCAGGGTAGTAGGAATGACAAAGTAGGGGAAATGGCTGTTGGGTAGTCAACTCAACCAACAGTGTCTGTTATTGAAAACTATTTCATTTTTCACTTCTTATTGCTCCTATCACCAAAACCAAAACCAGCCAAGCAAGTGAAAAATACTTTGCTCTTTCTTCCAGTTACTTCCCACCCAGAACTCCACCTTCGCTGAGCTAGCCCCATTCCTCAGCTTGCCATCAGACCCTGCATTGTCTACAAGTTTGCCTTTGAAGCCTGCTCAATCAGATGCCCCTTCCAGGGTCCTTTCAACAGAGCCAGGCCCCCACTTTCCACCAGAAGACCCTTGCTGGCTAGGCAGATCTAAGCTGCTGGTAGCATCGGCACAAACATCCAAGTTCACCAAAGAGGCCTGACCCCAGAAAGGCAGGTGGGAGTTAAGCAGCGAGCCGGGCTGCAGATGCCAGACAGCTGTGCACATCTTTAGAGCAGAGACAAAAAACAGATACTTAATGTATCTGGTTAGAAATGAGGATTTTCTGGTTTGGTTATGCCTGTCATTTTGAATGTGTCTCTTCTATTATTTACAGCATTTGTGCACCTGACCTTGTCAGTTTCACCCCGAGAAGGAACTCAGTGAGCCACCCTCAGAGGCTGGCCCAGAGGCTCAGGGGGGTTCCCTGCCCAGCCTCCACTTGCGAGGGCCAAGTCTGCGTGAAGATGCTCAGGAGGGAAAAGGTGTAGGAAGCTGCAGATAACACTTCTCAACTCAGGGCAGGGTCGAAGCAAACTGAGTCCTTGATTCCATCCTCTTCTGCCTACACCCCCAAACCCGCTGACGGCCCCAACATCTGACCAATACCCAGTCCCACCCTCTCAAGGTTATCCTTGGTTCCTTTTCTTTTCTCATCGGCACATCCATTCCATCAAGAAGTCCTGTTGGCACTTAAGAAAACATATCTCCCAAATCCAGCCCCTCCTCAGCACCTCCACAGCCATCAGCCTGGTCCAAGCCCTAGACATCTCCAACTTACCACACGGCTCTCCTGCTTCCCTCCTTGCTCCCTTTGCAAGCCGGTCTCCACACAGCAGCCAGAGGGATCTTTTAAAAAAAAAGAAGCCAGAGCAGGTCCCTACCCTGCTTAAAATCCACCCATAACCAAGCATTGGATTTAGAATAAAATCTGCATTCCTGGCTACGGCCTCCGAGCCCTGCAGGGTTGGTCCCCGGGAACCTCCACGCCAGCCCTAGCCCCTGTCTGCTCCTTGCTGCAGACTTCGTCCCACCTCACAGCATAGAGCTGGCCGCTCTCGCTGCCCAGGAATGCTCTGCCCTCAGACTGGCCCTGCCCTTTGCTGCATGTGCCTTACTCCTTGTCCTTCACAGCTGTGCTCAGATAAATGAATACTGCCTTTTCTTCAGATAGATAGATGGATGATTGATGGATAGATAGAATGATGATAGATAGATGATAGATATGATGGAGGTATGGAGTTATAGAGGTGGGTATATACACACACAATTGACAACCTTGATTTTATATATATATATATAGCACCACAAGATGTTAATTGTGTTACTTACCCACCCCCCATATCCTTAACTACATCTGGACACTTTTGAGCTTAATCTCTGGGCGGTATGGAGGGTAGAGTTTGCTGCTCACCTGCAACACAGGTATTTGGAGCAGGAACTCTGGTGTCGCGCTGTCTCGGTTCAAGTCCCAGCTCCACATTTGCTGGCTGTGCGCCCTTATGGAAGATATTTAAAGACCTCTTTGCCTCGATTGCCCCATCTTTCAATGGGGACAATAATGGGGCTCACCCTAAAAACTGTTGTGAGAACTAAATGGGCTAATATGTGCAAATACAACCCTGAGATTGTGACCTGAGCTGAAACCAAGAGTCGGACGCTTAACCAACTGAGCCACCTAGGTGCCCCATTTTTTATTACTTTTTCCACTGTGTGTTTCCATTGTTAGATTCACCAAAGTTAAAGGCTCTTTTTGGTAGGAGTTTTTCTTGTTCATGCAATTTCCCTCCTTGTCCTTTTCAAAGCTCTTCACCTTGAATTTTAATTTGTTGGGCCCCAGAGCCCAAGCACTTCCCAATTTTTCATGCTGCCTGTCTAAATCAAAACTCGTGCCTAGAAATCCTGTGTGATCAAGATTTATGTCAATGCCCACAGCTCATGCGTGCCCATTGTCAAGACGGGGTAATTCCTCTTGATGGATTTCTTTACAAGAATAACCTTTTGAAGGCAAAGAGAAAGAGACTGACTGAGAGGTATAGTGGACATCTGTTGTTTGTCTGCCCAGAATCCATTTCTTCTTCTGGCCACAGAACCCCAGTTTTCACCTGGGGACCCCCAGCCCCCCCAGGCCCATCTCCCTCAGTGCAAGTTCTGGCCAATCGGAGTAGCTCACAGTCCAGCCACAGCGATGGGTTCAGCGGTGGGCAATTGACTGAAGTCATCTGATAAAATTCCAAGCCAGGATATTAGCTGGAACGTTTTGGGAAGAGGTGCCCTCTTTCTTCTGAGGTTTCTAAGCTTGGAGAATAATAAATCATGGCATGGCTGGAGGCCACCTTTGTCATGAGATGGGGAAAGTCTGCTTGAAAAGCGAAGCGGAGTTGAAAAGAGAGAGAGAGTAAAAAATTCATCATGACATCATCTTTTGAGCTACTGGATTCAGCTATGCTTAACCCGGATACCTCAGTTTTGGTTTTTTGGTTTTTTGTTTAGATACATGACCCAGTACAGTCCTGTTTGTTGGGGTTTTTTTTATAAAGTTTTATTTATTTATTTGCCAGACAGAGACACAGCGAGAGAGGGAACAAAGCAGGGCGAGTGGGAGAGGGAGAAGCAGGCTTCCCGCGGAGCAGGGAGCCCGATGCGGGGATCGATCCCAGGACCCTGGGATCATGACCTGAGCCGAAGGCAGATGCTTAACGACTGAGCCACCCAGGCGCCCCTAAGTCCTGTTTTTTGAATAAGACAGCTTGAGTTGGATTTCCATCAGAGCCAGCTGAAAAGCATCCTGAGTAATACAGTGAGTGGTAGGCAGTTTACCCAAGTGCCTATTGAGAAAAAAAAATCCCTGTCCATCAATCCTCTGTTGGCCCTTCACCACTTCTTGAACCTTATAGACTTTCCCTCACCCACTCTGTTCCAGCTACCCTAGCCTCCTGGCTGTTCCTGGAGCACACCAACTTGTCCCACCTCAGGGCCTTTGCACTTGCTGTTCCCTCTGCCTGGAGGGCTCTTAGCCTGATTCTCACACAGCTGTTTCCTTCTCATGCTTCAGGACTCTGCTCAAACACTGACTCCTCGGAGGGGCCACCTCGGCAAGCCTATCCAGTCTCCCTATCACCTGCTTTTCAGGTTGGCACAACACACCTGTGTGATGCTGTCCTGTCTATTCAATCCTTCACTTGGTTACTACTTGTCTCCCCCTGGAATTAAGCTGTTTTCGCCACCATAGCCCTGATGTTTAGAACAATGCCTGGTTTGCAGAAGATGCTCAATAAACATATTTGAAATAATGAACGAAGGAAGGTTGAGAGGGAGGGAGAAGGGAGGAAAGGAAGGAAGGAAGGAGGGCAGAGGGAGGGAAAAGAGGAAATGAGGCGGGGAGGAGAAGGGATGGGAGCTTAGATTCACACAAATGTTCCAGATTAAGAGCTTCTCCCTTATCCCCACACACTCAGACTTGGTCCAGAACCAAACTCAGAAACAAGAGCCTTTGAAATCCCATCTTGGAATGTCCCTCTGGCCTGCCACTTAATTAAATGACCCCATAATGAAATTTCTCCCCATTGAGTCCCTATTTAATAATTAATTGACCTCTTCAGCCCAGCCACGGTCGGAGCCTCATCAATTATGCATCTTTCCCTTCTGCACTCAACACGCACCTCCCAGAAAACAGGGCCCAAACAGGAGAGGCTCCGAGTGGTCAGAGGCGACAGGGGGGTCCCTCCAAGGGGTAAAGGTCCCCCACAGTGTTGACCTGCTGGGGACAGACAGGGAGGAATGGGAGAGGGGCAGACCCAGTCTTGGGCCTGAGGCTTGTACTATCTGTGGGGCCCTCTTTAAGAAGAAAACAAAATTACTAATACAAAATCAGGCACAAAAGTAAATATTCACATAGAAAAAATTACTTTCTTAGAAGCTGACACAAACCACAAAATCCAGCAAAAAGAAAATATATTTTTATTAACTGCCTGGCACACTTTGAGAGTCATTAATTCAGCGAGTATTTAATATTAGTCACTTCACAAGAAAATTTGAAATGCCTTGAAATGTCGTAGTTCATGTAGGAAAGACACTTGGGGCCATTTCCCCTTTTGACCACAGACGTCTTGATGATCTCTTCTTATAAATACCATTTCCCGGAGGGAGAAAAGAAAATGCAACTCATTCTTTCCTCTAAAGAGGTTGATCAGGAAAAAAAAAATCGACAGTTTAGAAAAGTTTCCTTTGAGGGGCGCTTGGGTGGCTCAGTCGGGTAAGCATCTGCCTTCGGCTCAGGTCATGATCCCAGGGTCCTGGGATGGAGCCCCGCATCAGCCTCCCTGCTTCTCCCTCTCCCTCTGCGCCCTGCCCCCGCTTGTGATCTCTCTCTCTCTCTCTCTCTGTGTCAAATAAATAAAATCTTTAAAAAAATAATTTTTTTTTTAAAATAAAGACCTTTTCTCCAAATAGAGTCACATTCTGAGGTCTTGGGGTCTGACTTCAACATAGGACTTTGGAGAGGGACACAATTCAGCCCATGACACAAGCATTTGTAGAAGGGCTCTCGAATTTGGGAAAAGCATTCTCAAGTGTCTTTCCTACATGAGCTAAAATATTTCAAGGCCTTTCAGGTTTTCTAGGTACAGTGACTAATCTCAAATCCTCACTAATTGATGACTCTCATCAACTGGTTTGTCAATGATGTCCATCCTTGCACAATGATTATGACTCTGGGGCCACAGTGGCCAGAAGGAGTTTTCTGGGAAGCCATTCTCACACCTGGAGAACACGCAGTGACTTAACCATGCCCAGAGACGGCTGTGAGCCACCTGACAGGTCTCATATGGCCAACGAAATGCAATCCCAACAAAACTTCCCTTCAGCCAGATCCCTAAGATTCCTAAGAGAGAGACAATGGTCTTAGGGGATAGTAGTCAAAATATCATACTTTTACAGATGTTACAAGCATGTGGCCCCGTGACTGCGGTGTTAGGGCTCCTCACAGGGTTTTGGAAGGTGCCTGGTCAAGCACTGGGCAAGTTTGAGCATTAACTTCACAGCAAGTCTGCCTCCAGGTAGGTCCAGGTCATGAGCTTCCCTTCCTCAAACCCCATAGGGTTCTGGCCAGGCCAGAGTTGCAAAGAGAGAGAGAAAGCAAAAGAGCTTGGGCATGGCCTTAGGAGAGCAAGCCTAAGCCTCAGTGGTTTAACTGAAAAGGAAAGACCATCTACTGCCAACTGAAATCCCCACAGCATAGCTCTGCTTCAGGGTCGGCCTGATTTCCAGTTTCCTTCCAGCACCCACAGGTGAAGGCTCTGGAAGCGAGTGCTCCAGAAACAGGTTTTTCTCCAACACAGCAGAGTGGCCCAAACCTCAATCATACTCTCAATTTTCTCGATGATGTCCATGTCCACGAGCCATTTAATTAATGTTTTACTATTCACCTAGTGCTTCTTTCAAATGGATTTATTTTTTTAAGTCAGCCTCATCCTAAGCAATAATATCTACGAAAGCATCCCCATGAAGGGTTCTGACATGCCTCTTCTGTTTTATTTTTTCCCCATATACACTCAAATGATCAGAGGATATCGATCTCTTGCTTTGTGCCCCCCCCCCAGGGAGGGGGGTCTCAAAGCCCTGGTCAATTAACCTTCACAGCAACTGTGCCAAGAGCAAACTTTTCTTATCATCCCATTTTACAGCTGAGAAAAGCGAGGTACAGAAAGGGCACGTAACTTGAGGCAGCTAATCCAGGAAAAAGATGGGGAGCCAGTAGGGAAAGGGACAAAGAAAAGAGACAACAGACCAATAGTCTGGTTCTTGGTGTGTAAGGGGGGAGTGGAGGAGGGAGGGACAGGGGAGAAGAGGGAGAAAGTGGAGTCTCTGAGCCCGGACATGGAGAGGGAGAGGAAGGGGCTCCCAGTAGGCACACTGCTTCCCTTTTAGCATCATGATGTGTCAGAGGTCTGTCCTACTGTCAGGGCTGCACTCAGTCGTTCAACATGGGACTTGAAGAAATAGAGACTCAGTAGGAGGTGACAGGAATTACAAGGCAGAGTGCGTCAGAGGCGCCCCACCACACCGTCCAGGCAAACGAGTCCTTCGAGGCTGGCCTTCTAGTCCCCTGACCCCATCCGGACTTGAACAGCCTCGGCTGCCCCAGCGGCCTCTGCCTGACATGTCCTCATCACCAACGCAGCTTCTCCCTGCCTCCCTCCAGATCCACCTTGCAGATCCCATAAACCCCCTGGAGCTGGGGCGTTCCTCACTCGGGTCCTTCATCATCGCTGCCGTCCGTGTACTGCATGCCAGGCAATTCTAGGCACTGGGGAGACAGTCACCAACAAACCCAAGTCCTGTCCTCACGGAGTCGACATTCCCTGAGGAGTGTATTCCGGTAAGCCAGCTGCTGGAAAAACAGCCCTCCAGCCTCAGCTTCTTTCTTCTTTTTTTTCTGAGAGTGTTTCTCATGCAGAAGAGATTTTTGTCTGTTTCATTTACTGCTGTTTCCCATGAGCCTGGCGCACAGTAGGCACTTTATCGTGATGTGCTGCTTGAATGTGGCAGTATCAGCACATGCCAGGGAAACTGAGCATGAAAAGAAGGTACAGAGTCAGGCTGGAGCAAGGCCACTCAGGCCCTTGGAACATGGGAGGGATCAAAATTTTATTCTTGTGGAACAGAGAATTATTGAAGGGTTGTTGTTTTTTTAGCAGCCTTGGATGAGCTCAGGTTTTCATTTTGAAAAGATCACTCTGGCTGCTGCAGGTGAAAACCTGGCAAAGTGTCTGATGCTGGAAATATGGATTCCGTTCCACTAGCCCCTGGGACAGCCACGTGAAGGAGTGTTTGAGAGATGGAGATGGAACCAGGAGGACCCCTGATCCTGGCTTCGCTGAGAAGAGCCTCATATTGGGCCTTTGGAAATCAAGCCTTAATGAGCTCTCCTGTCAATCCCACCGACCACGGAGGGAGCAGCTGATGCCAAGAGGAGGCTCACTCCCCACTTGGACCTGTGGCCCCATTGCGGGTCCACCTCTGTCTGCAGGGCTCTAGGGAACCATAATTATACAAATCAGTCCTGTAAACATATTGGGAAAAACACAGTTTGCACCTTGATTGGTCTTTTAGAGGAAGCAGAGTGCTCCAAGAGATTGATGCTGTTAATATAAACATATACAACAGGACAGAACCTCAAAACCCCACCACAGCATTTCACATACATGCCGGGACCAGCAAAAAATGGAAGTGGAGGGGTCACTCAGCACCACCGAGTGTCTCTTAGGGACAGTCCTGAACTGGGAGTCCCTGGTGGCGCTACCACCTGCTGGATGTCCTTGGTGCCAGGCTGATGCCACCTGGCTTGTCTCCACCCATGAGTGAGGTAGGTCCCAGGAGCTGAGATGCTCCTTGGGGCTCTAAGTTCCTGTCGGGAGGAGGCTCTGGGTGCGACAAAGGAGTCAGGGGTTCCTCGCCCTGCCCTCTCCATCACCCACTTTCTCCTGCGCTCTCACTATCCACCCCCTCCCCTGGAGGTGGGGGGGGAGGCCGAGGTAATGACCCGACAGCTGCGCGCCGGCTAAGCAGCCTCCCCCTCCCGGGCCCCTGCCCTCCTCCCCGCGGCCCCCGCTAAGCAGCCTCCCCGTCCCGGGCCCCTGCCCTCCTCCCCGCCACCTCCCGGGACAGGTTCGCACCTGCTCGGGGCCATTTCTCATCAATTAGGCCTTGGCAGCGCTTGAATGGGGCCCGGCGAGGGCGCGGCCCGCGGCCCCTCCCCGCGCCGCCCGCGGCCCTTCCCCGCGGCCCGGAGCACACAGATGGCAGCCCGCGCGCAGCTGCCCGCCGGGCTCGCGGGGGCCACAATCGGCCAAGTGTTCGCAGCCCCCAGGTCGGGCAGGGGGCCGGGCACACCTGCGCCGCGCAGATGGTGCCGCCCGCGGCAGCAGGCACCGGGGCCCCTCCGGGGACCCAGAGGTGGTGGGACGAGAGCGGGGGCGGGGGGGGGGCCCGCACCGCGTGGCGGTTCCTTTCGGAGCTTGGAATCTGGGGAAGGGGCCACCGAGAAAATGGCATCGGGGGCGGGCGGGGGCACCAAGCCACGCCCTCGTCCCTCCACCTCGCTGCGCCCCCTCGCGCCCCTGGCCAAGTGGCCTGTCCAGCCCGCCTTGCTGCAAAAAAGAGTGCATCCCTTTCGGTAACCTAAATGCCCAGCACTAGGGGATTGAGTAGGAAAAATGTGTGCCCTATTTCTGCAGGGCTCCGACAAGGAGCTGTGAAAAAACATGATAGGAAAGGCAAGTCCCAAAGCAATATATTCAGCATAATCCTACTCTGGGGGTCCAAGGTGGAATTCTGGCTCCATGGCCTGGGAGCTCTGCAAGCTTGGTCAGGTCACTTCGTCTTTTCCAACCTCGGTTCTCTTATCTATGGCATGGCGTCATAACAGGGCTACTGCAAGAGTTAAATGAGATAGTGCCTTGAGAATGCCTTCCATAAGACCTGGTACACAGCAAGTACTTAATAAAATAGTTCTTATTTCTTATTATAAAAATAGCACATACTCCTGGTTAAGAATTCACACTTTATCAAATTATGTAGGATTTAAAGTTAAAGTGACCCATCTTTCTCCTCCACCTGAGATAACCATTAGTGACAGTCTTATGTCTTGCCCCATGATTCTTCCTACATTGTATGTACATACATAGACTCCAAAATGAAATGAAGGGCAGATTAACTTAGTGCTTAAAATCTTGGACTCTGGGGCCAGACTACCTGCACTCAAAAAAACCAACTCTGTTGTTACCCTGCTGTGTGTCCTGGGCAAATGACTTAACTTCTCTGGGCCCTAGTTGCCTCATCTATAACCTTGGAGGAAGGTCGTGAGGTTCACTGACTGAGCTAATGCACACAAAACACTTTGAACAGTGCAAATAGAAATATTAGATTTGTTGTAGATAGTATTTTGTAACTTTTTTTTCTTACTATTTCTTAGATGCATTTCTGGGCCAGAAAAGTCAAAGCAATCATATTCCCTTTCACAGCTGTAAAATGTGCCATCCTCCGGTGGACCATTGCAGATTTAAGCAGTCCTCTCTGAGGGGCTTTGGGCTTGGCTCCCCAGTGCTACAGTGATCACCACTGAATGCCCATCTTTGTGCCCTGCTGTGGGATCATCTGTCCAGTCAGGTCCTAGAGGTGATGTTGTAGGCTAAGGCTCCATGTAGTTTGGCTCTCCCAGGGCTGGGACTAGGGTGAGGCGACTAAAGGACTCAGGCACAAAATTTAAGAAGACACTCAAAAACAAAAAAACAACTCAGTGATCAAGAGAAATCATATGTTAATGCAATATTTTTAAAAATCAAAAATAGGGGTGCCTGGGTGGCTCAGTTGGTTAAGCGGCTGCCTTCGGCTCAGGTCATGATCCCTGGGTCCTGGGATCGAGCCCCACGTCCAGCTCCCTGCTCAGTGGGGAGCCTGCTTCTCCCTCTCTCTCTGCCTGCCTCTCTGCCTACTTGTGCTTTCTCTCTCTGTGTCAAATAAATAAATAAAACCTTTTCAAAAAAATAAAAATCAAAATCAAAAATAATGCTAAAAGTAGTCCACGATGAACAAAAGATCACAATTTTATCCACGGGATCGGCGGTGTTATACTGAACTGTATTGGAGACTGTGGCCAAAGGAAATGGATGCCTCTATATGCATCGTTTTATATATTCTTTAATGGCAATTTTTTTCTAGAACATTCGTTGAAAAAATATATTGAAAAGTTGAAAACTAGGTATATCAAACTCTTAGCATTATTTTATGGTTAAATATTTTATTTATGCCCCAAACAGAATTTGTATCAGTTTTACTCTCCTGACTGTAATGGAAGCAAACTCATCCCTAATATTCTCACACTCGTACCCATGAAAAAAAATTACATAAAACATATATATGAGGGATGCACATTTTTCCTTTGGCCTCAGGCTCCAATATGACTTAACAAGACACTGGCTCTTGTCAATTTGCCTTTCCCAAGAATTACAACAACTGACACTCCCACAGACAGCAGACTGGGTTTTTCGAGCTTCTCTTGGGATTAAGGGGCTTTCAGCGGAGGGTCATTATCTCCACCTTCGGTTCTTGTCTGAGAGGAGCCGGGAGCTGGCGTGCCTACCTGGGCTGGCTTTCTGTCCTCACCGACTCTCGAGCGATCCCCAGAAGACTCTGCCGAAGCCTGGGCCGGCTCAGGTTACTCAGGCTGCAACTGAGGCCTCATCTCCGATCAGCAAAGCCCCTGCCAGGCACTCGGCTCTTAGGGAAACCTTTCAACTCTGGGGTAGACAAACTCGAAAAACCCTGGAGCTGCCTTGGGGCAACAAAAGCAGCTCCTGAGATGCCTAGAAGTGGGACCCTACTGCAATAATGTCATTAGTGTCCCCTTGCCCGCGTCGTGGCTCCTCTACCTACTCGTTCCCTCGGTGGACACCCTGCACCGCGCTCCGAGCGGCCCCCACTCCAGCCCTGGGACCCGGGCGAGTCAGTCACGGTCGCTGGAGCTCAGAGGGGCAGACACGAGGGTGAACAAAGAGCTTCCAAGACCCTTTCATGTCTAGTATCATCTCACCACGTTGTTCTGAGAGAGTTGGGAGCGCTTGGGCCCTGACAGACTTGGATGTCAGCGGGTGTCCTACGTCCCAAGCCAGTCATAGCTGTGGAAGTAATAAGGACAGTGTTTACCACAGCAGGACGGTTCTAGGCGCTTTTATGTACTACCTTGTTCAGTCCTCTTTGGGCCCCTGTGAGGGGCTTTTTAGCACCCTTTTCCAGATGACATGACTGAGGCCTACAGGGGCTTCGTCCCCTGTCTTAGGTCCTGCATATGGTAAGGGGCAGGCTGGGATATGAACCCCAAGTCCGCTCTTAACTGCGACACTGTGAACTTCCGTCCCTCCCATTCTCCCATTCCTAGAACCTGGCACCACCAAAACAAAACAGAGAACAAAAACCAGAAGACCCAGGCCCCATTTCTACTCCACTCTTACCCAGTTCTTGCCACACCTGACTTCTCATCACTCAACTCTCAGAGACCCTGGACATGCGGGGTCCCCGGAAGCAGTGACTAAGACAAGTATCAGAGGGCACGTCCTTTCGCTGAGAGGTAAGAGGGAATGATCCAAAGGGGAATGGGGAACGAGACAGGGAAGAGAAGCAGCGAACACAGCGAGTCCTATCAGGCCAGCGACCACAGCTTCCCCAGTCCTCAGTCCTGGGGAATGCACCCCTACACTCAGCTCTTCTGCCCAAGGGGAGGGGGAGCTGGGCTGTTTACACACTAACATCTGAGAGTCTTTGGGAGCTGCTGGGGGTAAGGCCTTCCACACTTCCAGGGAAAGGGGCTCCCAGGCACAGAGGTGGATACCAGCAGTTCCAGAAGTTACTAGAGCACCCAGGGACCATTTTCCTTGTCCCTCCCCTCCTCCTCATCCCTTCTGTCCTTGTACACACAACGTGAAGGACTGAATCCCTCCCGGAATTTGTATGTTGAAATCTAATCCCCAGTGCGATGGATTTTGGAGGTGGAGCCTTTGGGAGGTAGGTCACCAGGCTGGAGCCCTCAGGAATGGGATTAGCGCCCTTCTAAAAGGGGCCCCGAGACCTCTCTCGATCGCTCGCTCTGCAAGGTGAGGATATAAGGCCTTGGCCGTCTGCCGTGTGCCAAGGGTTCTCACCAGAACCTGACCACGCTAGCCTTAGACTTCCAGCCTCTGGAACCATGAGAAATAAATTTCTGTTGTTCAGAAGCCACGAGGCAGGTCACACCGTGTCACAGCTGCCTGAACGGACTAAGATGTGAGAGAAGCCGGAGAAGAGAGGAAGCCAATAGAGTGTGTCACCAAGCACGTTACCACCAGGCACTCTGGGAGACCGCACAGTACACGTGCCTCCAGCAGGGAGAGGGAGCAGCGCGACTTATCCTGCAGACCCCATCCCTCTGTCACTGCGTGAGGGCCGCTTCTGCGGGCATTAACTCATCAGCACTCTGGCTTGCCCTGACCAGGGGCCAAGCACGCTCCTGGGGCCAGAAAAAATTGCAGGCAGCGAATTGTAGGTGTTTGCAGCGAGAGTTCTTTGGTGAGAGGTGGTCGGTTCAAGAGGATGTAGACGGGGCACCAACAGTGGCTGCTCCAAATAGCTTACTCATCAGAAGGAAAACCAGATGCCAGCCACCGTTCATTAAGCACCTACTGTTTGCCTGGCATCACACTGAGTGACTTCCTTGGAGATTTCACTGCAAAGCTTTCTCACGTAGCCCCGCCCCATATACAGACGAGGAAGGCAACGTGTAGAGAGGGCAGGAGTTTGCCTAAAGCCCCCACATACCCAGTGAAACAGGGCAGATTCAGGATGAAAACCAGGTCCGCCCGATTTGCCAGACTCGATACTCCCCGCCTCGTGCAATTTCTCTGGATTTCTCTGCATCTCTGAGATTCGTGATCCTCACCAGTCTGGCCCATCGGGTAATGCGTACCACAGCTATTATGAGTGCTGAAGTGAATAAAATGCTAATCCTCATCAATAGATTAAACTGAGAAATTCTTAAACCAGAGATCTGCCTGCAATAAAAGCAATTGTGTTGTTTCTTTGTAATTTGACTGCTCACATGAGCCCAGGAACCTGCCCTATAGCTTTACAAATCTGTGATAATTTCCTTCAACTTTTCCATTTTATTGCTGCCATTAAAATCCCGTTGTGTTCTTAAAACAGAAAAAAAAAAAATGATTAAAACAGATGTGGCTCTTAAAGTTACAATATGAATTTTACAACCCCAGGTTTTATGATACTGAGAGAAATTTCAGCCCCCAGGGTCAGAGGCAAGAAAAATGGGACCGGATTTCTGAAATGGGCTTGGGGAGGGGCGAAGGGTTCAGAATGACAAAGACAGCCCACAGAGCTAATTTCCTGACATTTACTTCTCTCTCCAACCTTTGGGACCAACTGCAGAATGTCACACTGGTAGCGTTTTCTCTGCAAAAAGTCCCCACAGCTACTCAAGTTTGACTAAACCACTTTCCCTCGCTCCAGCCTCCTTTCCCACCCCCTCTCCTCAAATCATACTTTCCAATTAAAAAGTCAGCCCTGGTCTTCGTTTTGTATTTTCTTGGGGCAGCGTTTTGTCATACAAAGAGCATGGAGATCCAAGTTCTGGTCCCAGATCTTCAACTAAGGCACCTTTGGATTTGGGCAAATCACTGAACTAGGTGCTTCAATTTCTCTGTCCACAAAACCAAGCAGACATCTAGGTTCTTGGTGGCCCTGTGACTCCATCATCTCATCTGCAAGAGCTCGGTGCCGGGCGCAAAGGACACAGAATAGTTGTTGCCTGAAAAAATAAATGAATTCTTGCAGGAGGGGAAGAATGAAGGGGGGGGGAATCGGAGCGGGAGACGAACCATGAGAGACTATGGACTCTGAGAAACAAACTGAGGGTTCTAGAGGGGAGGAGGGTGGGGGGATGGGTTAGCCTGGTGATGGGTATTAAAGAGGGCACATTCTGCATGGAGCACTGGATGTTATACGCAAACAATGAATCATGGAACACTACATCAAAAACTAATGATGTAATGTATGGTGATTAACATAACATAGTAATTTTTAAAAATGAATTCTTAAATTCATCTCTATCCTTCTTTTTAGAAAAATGGAGGCGTTATTGACTTCTACCACTACTATTGACTTCTACTAGTCAATCTACTAATTGACTACTACTACTAAACCATGAGATGGGTTTCCCTTTTTAAAAAAAAAAAAAAAGTAAGCGATCGGACTGGCAAAGATTTAAAACAGCTAGAGTCAGTGCTGGCAAAAATGTGGAGAAATGGGGATTCTCCTCTACTGCTGGTGGGAATGTAGAATGATGTAAATAATCATTACCAAGATGCTGAATGGGCATATCCTTTGCTCTAGGGAGTGTATCCTAAGGAAATAATCAGAACAACGTGAGAAAATGCCCACAGTATAAAGTCCAGGGAAGAGAAAAAAGAATAGAAAAACATATATATATATAGTATCCTTCCAATTTTATGTTTTTAAAAATAGCTGCATAGAAACTAATTGAAAGGAAAACCCCGAAATGTTAAATAGAAGTATCTCTCGTTGGTAAGATTGTTTCTATTTTCTTCTTATATCCTTGGATGCTGGCTTCATTTGGCTCTTCCTCCGGGTCCCTGCTGAAACATCACCACATCATCAGGTTCGTCCCTGACCAGCTTACTGGAAACAGCAGACCCTGCCCCATATCTCCCATCCTTCTCTTCCCCTTACCTTGTTTTGTTTTCTTCACTGCTGGACATTGTGCTATACCTGTGTTTACTCATGTATTCATCATCTGCGTCCCACAACTTAATGTCAAGTCCGTGAGGGCGGTCTCCCCACCCCCCCAAACAGGACCTGGCATAAAAAAGGCAGAAAACCGTGAGTGACAATCTGAATGGATGGATGGCGTATGCACATACATACACAAGGATCATCTACTGCAGACTTGGTTATAATAGGGAAATTTTGAAAACTAACTTAAATGTCTAGTGGTAGGAAACTGGTTAAATGTAACACAGTCTATCTAGACAGTGAAGTCTATGTAACATTTTTTTCACGTTTTTAAACGTATAGGTGTGTAAGCATGTTTGTATGCATATGATTGTATTTTTTTCGACAACAAAAGCAATATATGCTCTTTGCAACAAATCAATCAACAGAGATTAGCTTAAAAAAAAAAAAAGAAAAGAAAACTTCACACTGACCCTGAAAGTCCACTCACACCTTAAGCTTTAGTCATTGGGTAACTATCTTTCCATACACCTTTTTTTTTTCTCATGCCGTCTTGAGTAGGAGGACACGGTCTGCCCACCATAGCCAGAGGGAAATAAATATGCTCACTTTGATCTTTTCCTACCCTCCTGCCGTGGTCGGCGCCTCCTGCTACCCAAACCCCACCACACGCCAGAGAACCGGGGAGCTGCAGACACAGTCAGAGGGGTCAGCTTCCAGAGAAATCAGGGAGGGTGGAGAGCATCAGATCCAGATGGAAATATCCAGCCCAGGACCCTCTGACCATCTGGGAGGACAGCCTGTCCCATCCCCACACTAAGTCCTGATTTTCAAAAATTCTTTAGGGATGTTTCCACATCCGCCACCCCCCACCCCCCCACCCCCCCCACCCCCCCGCCAAAACCTTGTTGAGATAAGGACTGGAATTTTATACAACTTAAATTTGGGAAGGCTTGGTGCTGTGAAATTAAATCTTCCCATTTAAGAACATAGGATATCTGTCCACACATGCCATTCAGTTAGGCTTTTGTTTCTTCTCCTTCAATTAATCTTACAGTTGTTTCCATATGTCTTATATTTTATTGTTAAATCCCATTGTATTTTATCATTTTGATCACTGATACGAATGAAATATTTTTCTACGTTCATTTTCGAACCGGTTATTCCTAATAAAAACTATTGAAGGCTTCATCTTTAGAGCATATTCGAGTAATTTATAAATTAGTCACTTACAAATACTCACATGAAGGATATGTTTTAAATAGCCTCTTGAGTTTTCTAAGCTTGCAGTTGTATCATCTGCTGAAAAAGAGATAATTTTGCCTCTTCCTTTGAATATTGACACAACTTATTTCATTTCTGTGTGTAATCGCATTAGCTAGAAACTCTGAAATAACAGTGTAGACCGTAATCACTCTGCCTTATTCTTCATTCTGTTGGGCCCGACTCATGTTTCGCGGTATCACTATGTGGCTGCCGTGAGTTTGTAGGAATTATTTTCATTCTATTCATGTAGTTTCTTTCTGTCCTCAGTTCTACTTGGAGTTTTTTCTAGCAACAGCTGTGGAGTTTTATCAAATGCCATTCCAGCATTTTTACATAAGCCCTGGTTTTCCTCACTTAATTTACTGAGGTAATGATGTAATGAATTACATTGTCAGATCTTCTAATGATGAACCACTTCTGCCTCCTGAAACAGACATTATTTGTACATGATCTATTATTCTTTAATATGTCACCGAATTATATTTGCTGACATTTTATTGAGAATCTCAGCATCTCTATGCACAAGTAAATATGATCTAGAGTTTTCCTAATTGTGCTGGGAATGACAAACCTGGTCATTAAAGTTCTTTTTTGCTTCGGTAAATGATTTGAGGAACGTGGCATTAATTTCTGCTGAAACATTTTGGTAAACTTTTAACAACTTCACTTTTTCCTGTGGTTAGTCATCTTTTAACATTTCTGACCTCCCCTTGAGTCAATTTTGATTCTTTCCTCTAGATTTTCCATGTTTTTGCTATGAAGTTCCCAAACTGTTTTATTATAATTGTTTTACTTTCTTCATGTCATTATATTTCTCTCACACCCAATGCATATTACTTTCTTTATTTTTCCTCAAGAAGGCTCACAAGGGATTTATTTAGTTCATTTTTTCCCACATAAAGAACCAGCATTTGGCCTCGTGCTCTGTCAAAGTAGTGGGGTTTGGTGAGACAGGAAGGGACTTGGGGTGCAAAGGGCAGCACTCCCACTTGCCAGCTGGGGGACCCCGGGAAATCATTTCACCTTGGTGAGCCTTGGGTTCTTAGTCTGAAAAAGAATATGCCTCACTCCCAGGGCAGTGATGAGGATAAAACGAAAAAAACAAAAAACAAAAAACAAAAAACAACCCTAAAAGGACCCAGCACAATTCCTAACACATAGTAAGACCTTGACAGCAATAGTAATGGTCTCCAGAAAATTCTCCAGAGAAATAGAACCAACAGGAGATAGAGAGATGTGTGTGTGTGTGTGTGTGTGTGTGTGAGAGAGAGAGAGAGAGAGAGAGAATATGACTTGGCTCATGTGATCATGGAGACTGACCTGTCCCAAGATCTCAGGGTGAGTCAGCAAGCTGCAGACCCAGGAGAGGAGATGGTTTAGCTCCAATCCGTGTCTGAAGGCCTTAGAACCAGGACAGCCAGTGATGTACTTCCAGTCTGAATGCTAACAGGCTCAAGATCCAGGAAGAGCTGATGTTTTAGTTTGAATCCAGAGGCAAGAAAAAACCAACGTCTCTGCTCAAATGCCACCCCACCCTGGCTGAGCATGGGAGGCAGGCAAGGCCAATCAACATAGTTTATTCTCCTGGCCCCGGTGATTGGTTCAGGGACAGACACATGACACAGGTATGGAATGAGACTAAATCCTTAGAATTTGTTTTAAATTATTGAGGAAAAAAAGATCTCTTTCCACTGGATTGGTTAAACTGACAGGACATAAGCATGGAGATACTGGAGGTCATCTTACATCCCTAAGCCTGCTTGAGAATGAAGCCAATACAGAAGAAACTAGGTCAGAAAGACAGAATGAGAACAAGTCCTTGGGACCTTCATTGAGCACCTGGATCCTGCCAAGCCTGAAGCCTTTACTTTTGTACTTACCCATTGTATGAGCCAATAAGTCAGTTTTAGTTGAGTTCCTATCACCTACAACTAAAAAATACCTGAATAACTGAGGGCGTAACCTATGAATTTATTAGCAGTTGATTTTTTGACCCAAGGAATCCCCTCTCTCTGCTTCTACAGCCTCCAATGCTTCCACCATTGTGTCCCTTAACCCAGGGTATGGAAATTGCCTCTTTTTTTCTCTGTCTCCCCACAAAAACTGCAGCTACTTGAACCCAGAAACCTGCTTTTTTCATTTCTATGTCCTCTAAGCCCAGTCTAGAGTCTAGAACCAATGGTTACTGGGAATCTACAATATGGTAAGCCCACTCCTAGCATTAATGCTTCCCACCCCCTTAGGAAATAAGTAATGTCATCCCCAAATAACAGATAGGGAAACTGAGTCATGGAGTGGACATTTTCTTAGCTATTTAGTAGGTGACAGACCCCAGATTTCAACCCAGGCCTTTGTGATTTTAAAGCATCATTTGGCGAATGTTTGTTGAATGAATGAATGACCCCACAGGCTGACCTTGACATTAATCCCAATGAAATTGAAGCTTGTTAGGTCTCACCCATAGATCCTGACATTGGAGAACCTTCAAAATTTTTCTAAAATGTGCCATAGAGTTCGCAGTTTCTAAGACAGCTGTTCCAAAGCTGAATTGGTACCTCCTTTTCATCAAGTCTTCTGGGACCCCAATCTGCAGTCCCCTGGATTGCTGTTCCGAACAGCTGCCTCTTACCCCTCCCTTCCCTCAGCCCTGGCCTATCTTCCTGCTAAAGTAGCCCTCAAGTTGTGTTTTGTTTCCTTTTGTTTTTTGGGGGGAAAGTCTTACTTCCCAAATCCCTAAGACGTTAATGCTAGGACTCCAGAAGGTCTCAGCCATTTCTCTGCGGCCGCTTTCAACGTTCCTGTCCCGAGTCCCCCGCTCCCTGACTCCTATTTGATGCCACTCTCTTTCGGGTTCCTCATGACACACTGAGTTTGCTTCAGTCCCCACACAAGGCCATGTCATCTCCCACAGCAAGGTCTTTGCAGACACCCCACTCTCCCCCGGAAGTTCTCCCCCTCACCCTAAAGCCCTTGACCTTGCTTGCTCCTGCTCACTGTGCAGAGAGTTGCCAAATGCAACTCCACAGGGAATTCTCCAAGTGCCCCCACACAGGAATATCAGTCTCTCATTGTACCCGTCCTTAATATTCTGTACTTTTCCTTCATACTATCCAACACACCCGTAATTACCCACATGTCTAGTCCCTGCACCCCTCTAGGCTCTGCACACCATGGGGACAAGGACATTGTCCTGCTAGTTCTTGGCTGTGAGAACTACCCCTGCAACAGGGCCTGACATACCCTAGCAACTCCATAAATACTGACCGGATGAGAGAATAAAATCAACGAACTTGTGCTCAGATTTGGAAGATTCTGATGGGCTCATGATCGGACCCCTCAAATTACAATCTCATTTGCGTGTCATGAGGCACCTCCCAAACCTTCACCTGCAGCTGGACTGGTGAGCACCACAGCGGCTTGACCTCCCACCCCATCTGGGTTAGCCTGAGAACACCCCCCACATCCATCCCACCCCTAGCTGCCCCTGCTCCTCTGAGCTGAGGTCACCCTTCCTATCTGGACAAAACTCCCTGCCTAACCTCTGCTCTTTCTCCCCTGAAAATCTCTTCCCCTCAAAGTCAATACAAACAAGGGTAATAACAACAAATGCTTATCATGTGCCAATCACATGTTAAGCACTTCTCACAAACCCTATAAGGTGGAGGACAATTATTATCTCCATTTTACGAACAAGGAAACTGAGGCCCAGAGAGAATAAATCAGTTATTCAAGGTCACCCAGCTGCTAAGTGATGGAGCCAGACAGTCTGACCCCAGAAAAACCTCATATAACCACTAAACTATATAATAATAACTTCCCAACATTTTTGACTGTGACTCATAGTAAAAAATACTTTTTATATCATGGCCTAGTTCACACATATGCACTTACCCACAAAAGACTGAAACAAAAGTTTCACAAAGCAATACTTACTTTTATTATGTGCTATGCATCCTATTCCCTTACAAATAAATGATGGCCATTTAAAACAAACAAACAAATTAATTAATTAATGATGGCCATGACCCAGGGCAATTATTGGTTATACATTTTCAGTTAATTAGAATTAGGTACATGCCACATTTAAATATGCAACACAGCTTTTTATTCGGTTTTAAATTAAAATACTTGGCACCTTGATTTTAGCCAACAAGACCTGTGTCAGACTTCTATCCTATTGAACTAAAAGTAAATAAATTTGTGTTGTTTTAAGCCACGAAATTTGTGGTGATTCGTCATAGCAGCAATAGGACACTCATACAGATACTCAAGAAACTGGTAACACTGGTTGCCTCTGGGAAGGGGGAATAGTTGAGGGATAGGAGTGGGAAAGTATTAGGTGGAAAGTGTGTACTGTTTAATTTTGAACCATGCCAGTATATTATTTTAACACAAAATGTTTTCATGTTTGGGGGTTCCCTTTAAGCCTCCCCTAAACTCAGTCTAGAAGCCTGTGATCCACCGGCAACAGCAGATATTTGTCTCAGCATGATCCCCCCTTTCTCCCAGCTAACTTCGTTCGACCTCCCTCTGGGAAAAACTTCCTCAGCTGACCCCCTATCCACATGGTTTAGATAAGTCTGAGCTCCAGGGCCGGGCATGTGATCCAGGCTCAGCCAATCAGAACATTCTTCACCCAGCCTCAGTGATTGGTTCCAGAGTGGACACATGACCTCAGCCTAGCCAATGAGGATATTTCCTCTTCCTGAGTCTGGTGAATGGTTGAGAGACTGACGTGTGATGCAAGAAGAATCTCCAGGATGAAGGAGTCAGAGTTAATCAAACTCAGGAGCTTTGCTTTAAGTATCAGCAAAGGGAGATGTTGAACTAGTGGCTGTAAACCTGGGGCTAATAGGTCTATCTTTGCCACCAATTTGGGGAAAGCCCACCGGAGAGTGAAATTAAGACAGAGGAAATCAGAGCCAAGAGATGAAAAGTGACTCCCGTTGCAGTGACAGGACACCTGGATCCAGTTGTGCCTGATGCTGCCTATATATCCATAGGCCAATAAAATCCCTTTTATGACTTATGTCAGTTGATTTTTTGGGGGGGGGGTCACTTACAACCAAAAACAAAACAAAAGGATACAAAAACACTGACCTACGCCTTACTTGCAAATGGGGAAACAGAGACCCAGAGGAAGTACATGACTTGTCCAAGTGCCCACAGGGAGTCTGTGGCATAGCTGGGGCCAGAGTTTGTTCCTGATTCTCTTTCATTGCTTTCGCCATCAGACCGCAATTGGCCTTTCACTTCCCCCAACCCCTTTATCACCACCGTCCCCATCCTCCTAGCCTCACACACACCTCATCCTGAATCTGGTCTTATCTTGGACCAGATCTCCTTTCCCGACCTAAGGGAAACAAGTGAGACATGCCCCTCAGTGTAAAACAGGAAAGGTTTTACAAGGCACCCCAAGTCTCCATATTCTAGGGGGCGACATGGAGACCATCCCCAAAACCCACACAGCTCATACTCAGCAAGGATGTGAGATCCGAGGCTTGGGTCTTGGTGCAGAAAATCACACTTTGGGCGTTGTGAAAATGTGTAAAACCACCAGGTGATGGGCCTGTGACTCCTGAACTGGCAGGAGTGAGCCCAAGGATGGGGGACAGTTTGCTGGTGGAGCAGGTCCCTCATGGGTTGCTGTGTTCATTTCTCCAGAATGTCAGGGATAAGAGAGGCTCCTGTGGAGAAAGGAAGACTTACAAGTGTTGGGGGTCGGAAGAGTCCATTATTTTAAAATAAGTACAGCTCAAGCACTGATCATTCAGAGCTGATGCAGAGAACAATCCAACTAATCAGAACCATCACCAGGCAAAACCAACGCCTCCCTAAGGAGAGCTCCAGGTCGAATCTTGCTGCTCTAGGCCTGTGCTGTCGAAGATTTAAAGTCATCCTAGCTTCGCTGAGTGAGCACCTCCTCTGTGTAAAGGCAGGGCTGTGCCCTTCACAGGCTTTAGCCGGGATGATCCTCACTCCCTGCAACGCTTTGAAGTAAGTTCCATGTTCTGCCCTCTTAACAGCCCCGTTCCCTGAGGCTCAGAGAGGTTAATTTGCTCAAGTCAAACAGCTGGTAGGGAGCAAGGCTGGGCTTCAAATCTAGGTTCCAAAGCCCCAGGCTGTCCTGGCTCTGTAGTTTGCAGGGCCCAGTGCAAAAAGAAAATGAGGGAACCCTTGTTAAACAATTACCAAAATTTCAAGATGTGACTGCCGAGCATTAACCCAAGTGCAGGACCCATCTACGGACAGGTCACACATCTGTGAAGCTGAGCCATGACTGGGAATGGCCTCCCCGATAGCCACAGGCCACACAAACTCGGAAGAGCACCAGGAGGGAGGAAGAGAAGTGAGGGAGTGTGTTTTGTCCCCAGGCTGGGGGCATCTGAGCAGAGATCTCAGCATAACAATAGAGTCTAGCCCAGGGTTTCGCTTTTTTTTTTTTTTTTTTTTTTTTGTCATTATTGTCTCCCTAAGGAGACTTTTAGACGTTTTCTTAATTCACCTCCACTCCATGGACCTCCAATACCACAGATATACTGTATATCTGTGTTTACACATAAAAAGAATAAGAATGGTTTTGCCCTTAAGAGCCAGTTTTCAATCCCTTGGGGGCAAAACTCCCTCCTACCCCTTGTTGAGTTCCCCTGGTCAAGATGAAAAAAAAATCATATGCTTTTTACGTCTGAGGCACAGATATACACTCATACCTAAACAGAGATGCAAAATACCTGTGGAGTAAAATTTCATGGTGGGGAATGATTAAGAAAAAAATGTTGTAAAACTCCTTAAGATAGAAGTCAAAAGCCTCTCGGCAATAATTTCGAGAAGATCGAGAAACTGGTCTAGCCTGGTGGTTTGGATTTGCCCAGAAACACCTACCTGGCATCAGAGGTGTTGCAGGTATCATGCGAGAGGTGGGTGGTCTCAGAGGGGCCCTGGGTGGGGGGGGGGGGAAGAAGGGGCTTCTCTCCCTCTGGCCCTGAACCTCAGCAGGCAGCCCACAACCACCCTGTCACTAAAGCTAAGGTCTCAGAGTGGCCCACTGGCATGCTTATTTGGCCTGCCACACATTTTTTAAGAATTTGAACTCATTGCAAATATTTAAAAATTGGGAGATTTTACATAAAATATGGATTGATGGCTCTTTATGAAAAATCGGAAGATCTGAAGATACGGGGACCCTATTTGTGCATATTAACAATGGACTGGAGTTGATACACGACTGCCTCGTTCAGAAATGTGTAACCTCTTCAGTTTGCCACAGTCCACACCCCTCCTTAATGTTTCTCAATGCTGAACTCAAGTGTCTGTTCCATTTGTGAATTTGTACATTCCATCATTTTTTATATGACTAATGTATTTCATTTATTTTTTTTAAAGATTTTATTTATTTTTCAGAGAGAGAGCATAGTCAGAGAGAAGCAGGCTCCCCACTGAGCAAGGCTGACGCTCAACCAACTAAGCCACCCAGGCGTCCCTGTGTTTCATTTATTTACACTCCCTGTCTGGCCCCTGGGGCAGAGCAGAAGGAAGGAAGAAGGAAGGGATTGTGGGATGGAAGGCAATTTCATTCCCATCCTTATTTCTATTTATTAAGGAGTCTTCCGCGATTAATAATAACTTTTATCGAGCACTGACCACGTGCCAGATTCCGTATGAAGCACTGACATGCGCTGTCTAATATAATTCTCCCCATATCTCTATGGAGTGTACATAATATAATTATCTTCCTTTTTCTGATTAGCAAACCTGAGCTCAGAAAGGTGAAGTAACTCACCCAAGGTCACACAGCAAGGTAGTGGCACATTGTAGTTACTATTCCTGTATAACAAACCACCTCAAACTTAGTGATGTACCAGAACCACCGTTCTGTTGTCCTCATGTGTACTGCGGGTTGAAGATCCAGAAGGAGCACAGCAGGGATGGCCTGTCTGTGCTCCACAATGTCGGGCACCTCATCCGGGAAGACTCGAAGGCTGGGGATGAGTTGGTGGCTAGGACTGAAACCACTCACTCCCATGTCTGGCACTGGGGCACGAATGACTCAAATGCTCCACTCACCTGCCCATCGACTACACCCCCTACCCATGGCCTCCCCTTCTGGCCATTGCCTCCCCACATGCTTGTGCTTCCTCACATCATGGCAGCCTCAGGAAAGTAGAACTTCTTACAGGATGGCTCAGGGTTCTAGCAGGAATGCTCCAGCAAAGGAAAAGAGCATGACCCAGCCTTGGAAGTCCTGTAGCTTCACTTCTGCCATGTTCTTTTAGTTATAAGCAAGTCACAAGCCTGCAGAGGTCCAAAAGAAGAGGGCATAGATCCTAACCCTGGATGGAAGGAGGGTCAAGGCTACATTGTAGTAGGACATGTGAAATGGAAGATACTGTTGCCGCCATTTTGGAAAAATATAATCTACCACCCGGCAGAACCAAGCCACAGACCCGGGCAGGTGGCTCCACAGACATTGTTCTTAACCACTCCACGACGCCCTACTAGGAGGTAGTGAGAATCAGATGACAGAAAACATGCAAGCTGCTCAGGACAGGGCAAGGCACGATAAACGCCAAGCTCCGCAAAGGTTGCTTCCCTGATTTTGCTCACTCTCTTTGACTGCCCCTGCATCTGAGCGTTACTTCACCTATGACAAACCTGACTATTTGCTTCCGGAGACTGGGAATCCACAGATCAAACTCAGGAGAAAGACTGAAGTCAGTCAGCTCCTCACAACAGCTCTGGATGAGAATTTCTCTGAGTCCTCACCCTGGAGATGTCTGGGCCATTTCTCTGAAAACCCAGGCAGGGTCGGAGAGCCATGCCCCAGCCACAGGCAGGTGACCCAGGGAACTGAGGTTCAGAGTTGAAGAGTTCAAACCCAGCACAGTTCATGAATGTTCCTGGGCCCCAAAGAGTAACCCGAGAAATTGTTTGTATCAGCGAGGAATGACTTAACTCTTGGCAAATCCTAGAAAACAGCCTCTCTTCCTGTTTCTAGGGGCCTTCCAAAGAAAAGAAACAGTTTAGGTTTTGTTCAGCTCTGTGGTTGACTGTAGACTCCCACCCATGCGGCATGGGGGACCTGTGGGTGAGGTCTCAGCTCCCAGGAGCAGCGGGAGGGAACATTCAGGGAGTGCAAACCAGACTGTTTGGTTTTCTCTGGCCAAGGGGGCCTTCTGAGTCAGCTGCAGAGACCACCATGGGGTGGAAGGGTCTTCAACGCTGATTCCAGAATCTCCCCTCCAAACTGCACCTTCCAACCAAGCCAGGCTGGTCTCCTCACCGCCCCTAATCCACCTCACCTCATTCACTTTCCACCACCTTGCCTTTGCACACGCTGAGCCACCTCCTTGGAATGCCCTCCCTCCCATGACTAAACAACCCATCTGAACTTTCAGTACCCAGGTGGGGCTCTAAGTCCACCTCGTGATCCCTTCCCTGGAAACTACAGTCTGACAAAAGCTTTCCTTTCTCTCCCTCAACTCGCTACACAATGTAATTCTTCATTCTCTAATCCAATAGATCATTTTTAGGGAAGCAGTTCTCAAGGCTTGCGGCCTCGTGACCCCTTTGCATGCTTAAAAATGAGAGAGGAGCCCAAAGAATTTTTGTTGATATGGGCTGTATCTTTTGATTTTTGCCATACTAGAAATTAAAACAGAAATTTAAAAAATACTCACTGTGTGAAAAGAGCAGTAACAAATCCATTTCATGTTAATATCAGGGGGATGACATCATCGTATGTCATTTAACTTCTGGAAAACTCCACTGCACACTTGTGAGAGAATAGAAAAGGCAAATAACATCTTAGTATTGTTTTATCAAAACAAAAATAGTTTTGATCTTGTGGACTCCCTGAGGAGCCTGGAGGAGCCCGATGTCACTGAAGCTCACTGAGGGGTACCATCTTAGAGTATTTAGAGGTGCTAAGATCTCTTTCTCTCTTTCTTTCTACACACAAGCCTTCTCATTCTTTTATCTATCATTGGCTTTTTGGTGTAACTTCAGTATTTATTTTGCGGGTCCTGGTTATCATTTAAAAAAATTAAATAGATAAGGATTGGAAAGGAAAAGAAAGGGAAGAAAACATCAATGTGTCAAGCACAGATTCTTAGTAAGGACTGTGCATATCATCATAAATATTTCTGTTATGCACTGTTTGAGATACAGGTGAGGATATAGATCTAGGTATAGATGTGAATACGAATGTGGGTATGTATCTGTTACCAAAGACTGTGGTCATAAAGTTTCAAAAAATAGTCTATTACCAAGCGCTGTGAATTGTGCAAGACTGTTGAATCTCAGATCTATACCTCTGAAACAAATAATGCAATATATGTTAAGAAAGAAAAAAAGAAGAAGAATGTAGCAGGAGGGGAAGAATGAAGGGGGGGACATCGGAGGGGGAGAAGAACCATGAGAGACAATGGACTCTGAAAAACAAACTGAGGGTTCTAGAGGGGAGGGGGTTGGGAGGATGGGTTAGCCTGGTGATGGGTATTGAGGAGGGCACGTTCTGCATGGAGCACTGGGTGTTATGCACAGACAATGAATCATGGAACACTATATCTAAAACTAATGATGTAATGTATGGGGATTAACATAACAATAAAAAAAAAGAAGATAAAAAAAAAAATAGTCTATTACCAGACTTTTTATGGAGATTCCTCAGTGGAAGGCAGTGTTTAGCAAAGTGGGGGTCTTTTTCCCCTAGTGTTATGGGAAATGATATTTTGGTTGCACAGTGTGCATCAGTATATTATTAAATAACACTTTATCACATACTGGTAACATTAATAATCCCTGTCCAATTATCTTTCAACCATTCAGATTACATCCAGGAGAGAGTCTCACTTGGGGTTAGGATGTCTTTAACACTCTCTAACATTTGCTGATGTCCCTTTGTAACCAAGACAGAGATAACTTCCAGCCCAGAGTTCTCAGCCAGCCACAGCGTCTAGGTGGGATTAAACAACACTGTTTTGGTTTCATTAAAAATATGTGTACATATATACATATATAATATTATAATTACTGTCTGTGTGTTACAGTGAGGCTGGTTTTCCATTTTGAGTAGAGATGTAACATTTCTTATTTAAGTACATTTATTGCAGTAATAAAATAAGTTGACTTAAAGAAACACTTTAAGAAAATAATTTTGCAGGTGGTGTGCCTATCTGGCAAAAAGTGGGAGATGAAGGTGGTTACCGAGTGGCTGAAGTTCTGGAAATACCAAAGGATGAGGAAGAGCACTAGATGGGGTCAACATGTGGGTTCAAATCCCAGCTCTGCCATTCACTGGCTTTGTGACTCTGGGCAAGTGGTCCAACCAGTCTGGGACTCCTTGTTCTTTGGGCTCTGAAAGTTTTTAAGGATCAAAGACACCCTAAGGTGACATCAGATGACCTCAGGTGAGAAAAAGACCCCAACAACTGTGTCCTATACTCTGCTAAATAAACACATCACAGCCATTATTTTATTTTGGGCTCACCCCAACCTTGAAAGAAGGACATTATTTCTCCAGTTGAGGATAGAAAGGCTGAGAGGAAGGGCAATGACCTGCCCAAGGTCACACAGCTGGACTGTGCAGAAGCTGGGATTTGAACCCAAGTCTGTGTGGGTACCAAATCCATTTTGTTCCCACTACGCTTGCCCATCTTCATGGGGACAGTTACAGAAGCAGGAATGGCCACCTGGCCAAGACTCCCTCTCCTGCTGGCACTGAACATGGTGGGAAAAGTCAAGATCATTTTAATTACTTCCGCTGTAGCCATGACTTATTTTTACTTGCTTTGTAATTTACACATTAAAAAACAAAACAAAACACAGGGCTTTTTTTCCTTCTCTTTGTCCAAGAGACTAAGAAGATTAATGACATCATTGTCATTGAGGTAAATATTAAGAGGCTGGTCTGTAAATTCAAACTCAAGGTTACATTTGAAAACCATGTTGTTGAGTTGAATTTTATGAGGACATGTTGTTGAGTTGAATTTTATGAGGACACGTTGCTGATGATGCATAAATCTGATAGGAAAGAACCTTCCCACCCATCCTGGTTATACTGACATTTTCGAAGTCTTCCGGGTCTGACCTATGAACATCCAACAGCTCTCACCCTGATTTAGGTAACAGAGTGTAATCGCTGGCTCAATGTTTTGTATTTTGAAGTATTTACACTAACAGTTCAAAATTTCTCTTTCTACTAAGGTGCTATTAGAAATGTGTGGCTTCTGATTGTAAATTTAATTTTATTCAGGACTAGATAAAAGAATGTTGGGACCATCACTTCAATTGCTCCCAACCAACCAATGATCTTAGCTTCAAATTCAGATCCCCCCCAAGGGAGGATTATTGAGACGTCCAGATTTTACATCAGGCCTTCTTATAGGGGGAGGAGCACCCAGGCAGAAGGAATGGCAAGGACTAAGATCTTGAGCTGAGAGTGACCCTACAGTATGTAAGGAGCCACCGGGAGGCCAGGGTGCTTGGAGCCGAGGGAGCCAGAGAAGGTGGGGTCTGAGAGATGACAGAGTTGGGCAGAAAAGGCCATTCAGGTCTTGTTCTCCATGATGAGAACGTCTGCTTTTACTCTGAGGGAGAAGGGCAGCGGCTGGAGGGTTCTGCATAGAAAACAGGATGTTCTGTCTTAGATCTTAGTAGGATCACTTAGGAAACTGTGTTGAAAACAGATCATGGTGGGGGTGGCGTGGGGAGGACTAGCGAGGGTCCTATACAATGAGCCACATGTGGGGTGATATTGGCTTGGGTCAGACCAGGAGCTACTTTGGGCCATGCGAAGTCTGAAATGCCCATCAGACGCATAATAGCAGATGTTGTGTAGACAGGAGGGGGCCGAATCTGGAATGCAGGGAAAAGTCTGGGCTGGAGGTAAACAGTAGGAGTTTTCACTGTAAGGATTAGTACCCTTAGAAAAGAGGCCCCACAGAGCTCGCTCGCTCGCCCCCTCTGCCACATGAAGTCACAGCAAAAAGGCACCAGCAATGACCCAGGAGGCAAGTTCTCACCAGACTCCACTGCATCCACTGGCGCCATGACCGTGAACTCCCAGCCTCCAGAACTGTGAGAAACATGCTTCCGCTCTTTATAAGCCTCCCTGTCTCTGGAATTTTGTTACAGCAGCCCGAGCAGACAGAGACTGTCATCCGAGCTGGGGCAAACTACAAGCCCTGGCTCCAAAATGACTCCAGACGTGTCTCTCGGAATTATAACTGAGTCATAGGCTTCTGCTTCTTCTCTAGAGTATTTTCCCCAAGACTCTGCCTGCTTCTGGCCTTCCCCTACCTCTGTAAGTCTTTCTTGCCAAGGATCCAGGTCAAAAGAGCACACCTCTCGTGGTTGATGGTTTAACAACCACAAATTTACCCAGCACGCACACCCCCTTGCCATGTGACTACTTCTTCTTCTTGCATCCAAAGATTCGGTCTATTTCTCGACCCCTTTGAATCTGGACTTGACCTTGTGACTTGATTTAACCAATATAATGCAGTGGGAGCACCACTGTGTGAATTCCAGAGCTTGGGTGCTAAGAGGCCTTGAAGTTTCTGCCTTTACCTTCTGGAAGCCTTGAGGCCACCTCTTCAGGCTGTCGGGCTCTCGGGGGGTGAGAAACTCTGGGGAGGAGAACCGAGGAGCCCCAGTCAATAGCTAGTCAGACACGGGAGGGAGGCTATTTGGACCTTTCAGCTCTAGCCAGTCTCCTGGCTTTATGCAGCCACATTGGGGCCCCAGCAAATCAGCAGAGAAACTGCCTTGCCGGAAAGAAGAAGTCATTGTTGCTTTACGCCAGTAAGTGTTGGAGTGATTTGTTACACAGCAATGGATAATGATACACCCCTCCTGGCCTCATTTTCCTCATCTGTGAATGGGGGCTAGCAGTCCCCATCTAGCAGATATTTTGCACATTAACCAACTTACTGGATGTGGAAATGCTTGCAGTCTGTAAAAAAAAAAAATCATGTGTGTGTTTATTGTTAATAAACCTAAAGATGTTGGTAAAATAATATCTAGGACCCCCTGGAAAGGTGACCTGAGAGTATTTTGGCACAGAAGATAAAGATAATAGCTAACACAAATAGAGGGTTTGGGCACCTGCCAGGCACTGTTCTAAGCCCCTTCCACGTATTAACTCATTTATGTTCATAATAAGCAAGTGTATGAGGTTGGAGCCATGTTTTTACAGATAAGGAAACAGAGTTCCAGAGAGTTTAAAAACTTGCCCAGGGTCGCTCAGGTAACACAGGGTCTAGCCCAGGTGATCTGGCTTCTGAATTATAACTGAGTCATAGGCTTCTGCTTCCTCAAGATAAAGCCCTCAGCATCTCTGAGAGAAGCATATCCAGGGAGACAGTCGAGAGTACACAGGAGCACAAAAGGCTGTTTCTCCCCCATTCAAATGCGGATCAGCCTTTGTGCAACTTCTTTTCAGGAGGGTTTTATGGCAGGACTTCTGGGATCTTAGTTTCAAAAGCCTTGGCCCGTTTGCAGAGAATGGGTTTTTTCTAGACCAAGAAGAGATTTCCCCAAGCTAGGTAAGAGAAGAGAGAGTTCCATGGGTTCTAGAGCCCTTGTGGTTGCTGTCTGCTCCCTGACAGTGCCCCGAGGATGTGGTTGGCCTCCCAGGAGGCTCGGGCCACTCTCCAGGCCTGTCACTGTGGCTCTGCAGCCCAGCCATGGTCCCCTGCCCCAGGCATGAAGGGGGCATCCGAGCCATGCGGGCTGGGGCAGCGGACCCCTCATGTGTAACTGGTATGTACCAGTGACTGGTACTGTCTCACGCCGCAGACCCCCAAATCTCCAGACAGCCCAGAGGTGTGGGCCCGATTAGCCCCAACCATAACCCAGGCTCAGGACTCCGACGGGAAATAAGGCGTATTTAGGGAGCATTTCTTTTTTTTTTTTTTTTTTTTAAAGATTTTGTTTATTTATTTGAGAGAGAGAATGAGAAAGAGAGAGCACGAGAGGGGGGGAGGGTCAGAGGGAGAAGCAGACGCCCCGCTGAGCAGGGAGCCCGATGCGGGACTCGATCCCGGGACTCCAGGATCATGACCTGAGCCGAAGGCAGTCGCTTAACCAACTGAGCCACAGGCGCCCTAGGGAGCGTTTCTAATCGGCTAACCACTTGCAAACAGGGTTGCCCGATAAATATAGGATGCCCAGTTAAATCTGAACTTCAGATAAGTAGCAAATAATTTCTTAACAGAAGTCCTGAATATCGCTAAGAAGAAATTAGCTGAGCAAGCTTTTGGGGGCTGTTTTTAGTCTGTCTCTCTCCTGACCGCCCTCCTCCTCCCCACCCAATATTTGCGAGCTACTTATACTAAACAGTTATTTCTCTAAAATTCACATTTAACTGGGCATCCAGCATTTCTATTTGCTAAATCTGACAATGCTACTTCCAAGATTTTTACCATAACCACACACCGCCACATACATTTTTATGAGAACAAACCAACTGTTCTAACATTTGGTTAATATTTTCTTTAAACCGATATACTGTTCCATTTAGGTAAAGTTATTCTTAAAAGGAACTTCATGTCGCTAACAAAAACGGAACTATCACTTTAAGATATCAGCTGTCTCAAACAGAGGTAACTAAGAAAATGATATTCAGCAGGGGTCAAGCAATATTATTAAATCTAGCTAAGTACCTTTGCCTCCCCGAGATCTGTCTCCTCTGTTACCAAAGGAGATGAGTCCGTGTGGGAGAGGTGTTAAAGACACACTAGCCGCCTAGGGAGACTTGGGATTTAAGAGAATTGAGGAGGGAATACATTTCTCTCCATGTGAGGCGATGTTATATAAGAACCAGGTCCACATTCCAGAACCTGCTCTCACCTACAATCATCTCAGCTTCACACACTCTGGGAAATACCGATTGAGAGAACATAAAGGAATATGGGGCATTTGTTGCTCACCTGAGTTTGCAGCTTGAGATGGGAATCCGTGGCCTACGACTGACAAAATTCAAAAAATAGTAAAAGGAAACACCTGGACATTTCAAGTGCATGACCCCACTCACTGCCCCCGACCAGCAAGAAAGGCCTCTTCCTTCTCTGTTCTTCTAATGCAACAACAGAGATGTCACAGCCCAAAGTCACCCAGCTAATCAGTAGCAGGAGCTGAGTTCTTAGCAACTTTGCTCCCACTGTCTCCCTCCCTGCACACACACTTCTCCCAAGCTGCAGCGAACCCAGCCAAGAAGAAAAGATCTGAATAAGTTAAGTCTTTTGGGCTGTTTTGCCCTTCTCTCCGCCTGACCACCCACCCCCCAGCCCTGCTCCCAAGTTATACAAGACTTGGAAAACTCAAAATGTCCAATTCTAAGGCAATAAAAATTTCCAAATTTCCCCCAGCAGACAAGAGATTTTGATCTGAGTGTTTCCCACAATTTGCAATGATTTGCTTTATGAGACGCCCCAAATTCTTCTCTCTCCTGACAAGTTAGCAAAAGCCAGTTCATTTCTCAGGAGAGCTGAGTTTTAGCCCAAAGAGAAAACACTTGTGTGTTTCGCAAACACCATCCAAATCAAGCAGAGAGGTTCCAACTTTTGTTTCAGTTTTTTAAAAAAATTCAATCAATACTTCTTAATTTGCAATTTTATTTATTATTAGAACAACTTTAAGCCTCCCCAACCCTTGGGGGGAAAAACCCACATCTTTAATCCATTTGTTGAAACATATATACACATTTCTTTCTGGTCTTGTTTAACCATTATCCACGCATGTCATTTGTTGGGGGGAACAATATAGTTACAGTTTTGTGATTTGCTTTTCTACGCTTGATAAAATATTGTCTATGCCAGGGGTCGGCAAACTTTCTCTGTAAAGGGTCTAATAGTAAATATTTTAGGTTTTGTAAGCCTTCCGGTCTCTGTAGCAACTACTCAAGACTCAATAGTGGGCAGCACAATAGTGAGTGAGTGGGTGTGGCTGAGTTCCATTAAAATCTTTTTGCAAAAACAGGTGGCTCTCCCGCCATAGTTTGCCAACCCCTGGGGTACACTTTTTTTTTTTTTTTTTAAGAGAGGCAGGAGAGGAGCTGAGGGAGAGGGAGAGAGAGAGAATCTCAAGCAGGCTCCACGCCCAGCACAGAGCCCGGCGCAGGGCAGGGCTCAATGTCACGACCCTGAGATCACGACTTGAGCCGAAATCCAGAGTTGGATGCTGAACCGACTAGCCACCCAGGGCCCCCCTGGAATATATGTTTAGGTACGCAGTATAGCCAGGTGATTAGGAGATGAGGGTTGGTACCAGGGGCTCCTGAGTTCCAAAATGGGCTGTTGCTATACAAGTGATAAGATCGAGTTGTGCAAATCATAGAACATCCCTCTGCCCTGGTTTCTCATCTGTATAATGGGAAGAGTAAGAGCCAGATCACGGCGTTGATGGGATTAAAGGAGCTCAAGCATGTAACACACTCAGCCCAGTCCCAGGCACCCAGGAGAATCTGCAGAAACCATGCCTACTCTAAAGACTGGCTCCCATGAGCCAGGCTTCTTGTTTGTCTTCCATCCGTCTGCATGTTAGTCCGTTGAGTAAATACACTTTAATCTGCTTCGTTATTTTTCCCAGACTGTCTACTTCAAAAATCATTCAACAGCCTTGAAGAGCTGAGGATGAAGGGGGAAAGCTGATTTTCATTTTTGGACAAAATGTCTGAGTAATTGGGTGTGGTAGTGGGGGGGGGTTGTTTAAAGACACAATCAACAGTGAAATAGTTGTGCTTAGGAAGAATTTTCCTCCCTCCCCCCATCAAGGACGCATCTAGTAAAAGATGGAAATGCATCGCAGAATTCTTTGGGAGGGAGCTGGGGTAGGTAGGCTCTTCACTGGAATTAAGAGAAATAAGAGAAAGTTAATAAAATCTCTATGGGATCCTTTGAAACCAAACAAAGGAATTTGTTATAGGGAATCAAAGATGTCCTATGGATTCCAAAGTCCAAACATGCAGGCAGGTCTCAGCAGGTATGAGATCAGAATGAAAAGCTATTGGGGCCGAGACAGTGGCACCTGTCATTCTAGGCAACCCGGTCTCTCCTCTCTACAATTCCCTGCAGAAACAGGTACATCTTGATTTTGTCCTTTAAATCTTTTCTCTGTGCAGCTCCCTTCCTCATATCCAGGACTTGAGCCTTATTGTCACGGGGGGGCAAGGCGTTACTTGACTGAGAGAAGAAGAGAAAAGCAAGCATCCGTGTCCTAATTTCCCACCTTTGGTTTTGGCCAGGAGAGGGGGGCCTTGAGTCAGACAGGTGTGGGGAAGCCCGAGGAAAGCGAGAAGCTCTCACCTCAATGCCTGAGTAAGACTCTGGAAATGGATTCTCTCTCTGGCTTCCCCTGTCTGCACCCACGGATGGTCACATGGAAGAGACCCATGCCTTCGAGGAGGTTACACTCTGATCGAAGCGACAAGCTATTCACTCGTGGAACAAATACAAAGAAAAAGAACGCACTGATAATATAGACCAAAGGTGGTGACATGTGGCATACAGATCACAATGCTGCATTTCCAGAACCACAGCAGGCATCAATAATTAATCACAGGGGCGCCCGGGTGGCTCAGTCGTTAAGCGTCTGCCTTCGGCTCAGGTCATGATCCCAGGGTCCTGGGATCGAGCCCCGCATCGGGCTCCCTGCTCGGCGGGGAGCCTGCTTCTCCCTCTCCCACTCCCCCTGCTTGTGTTCCCTCTCTCGCTGTGTCTCTCTCTGTCAAATAAATAAATAAAATCTTTGGAAAAAAAATAATAATTAATCACAGCATTTTTTCCCCCTGATGAATCTGGATTCGGTCTCAGAATTCTCAATACAGTGAATGGGACCTGGACTCTTAATTTCTCAGAATTGATAACTGTAGCTGCCTCGATAGAGGTTTCGTGATTTTAACTAAGTAATATACTGGATCAATAAAAATTACTAACCACCTACTATACGCCAGGCACAGAGCTGGATGCAGCAGTGAACACCACTGGGAGACCCACACCTGTCGCTCGGAGTCTAGGGAGAGAATCAAAGAAGGAAACAGGAAACTACAATGCAGTGTTATGAGTGTTAATATGTGGAAAATGCAAGGTTCTAGGAAGTACAGAAAAGAGATCCAACCCACACTTGAGAATCAGGGAAGTCTCTACGCTATACATGAGAAATGAACAAGAGTGAATCAAATAAAAGGGAAAGTTATCTTGAGGAACTTTTTAGTTGCAATTGACAGAAACTCAGCTCATGTTGCTTTAAGCAAGCAAGGAAATACATTGGCCCATGTAACGGAAATACATTTGGCCCGTGTGAATGGGAAGTCCTTAAGTAGTTATCTTCAGGTACGGCTGGATCCAAATGCTCAAGTGATATCACGAAGCTGTCTCTATCTCTTGGATCTGCATTCCTCCATGTGGCTTCATTTTCAAGCAGGATCCCTTCTCATGGTGGCAAAGATGTCCATAAGCATCTCCAGGCTGACATCCTGTCTGCTCAAAACCCCAATAGAAAGGCACCTGATGACAGCACATGCAAGTCCTGAGGTTGACTCTAGTTTGGTCAGATGTGGATCCTGGTTCATGCCTTTAGGTTGGTCACACCTACCCAAATTATGTGGACAGAATCTGGGGAAGGTGAGTCCCCGAGGACACTGAGATGCTTTTACCAGGAGAGGGTATTATGCTGGGCCAGAAAATACAGCTGATCTCTGCAGGAAGAAGGAAGGATGGGAGCATTCCGGGCAGAGGCCCTGAAGATTGAAGAGAACCTGTGATGCTTTGGAGGAACGAGGGAAAGCTCAGGACGTGAGGCATTGCATCTGACCACACAGTGTGAGGCGTGGGTCTGGGAGGCCAGGTCAGCGGAAGCCAGGCCCCACGGGCTGGCCCCAGGGCTTAATCAAAATCTCAAGGGCGGTGAGAAGCCACTGCCGGGTTTGAAGAAGGGGAATGAAGAGTCCCAATTGCCTTCACATTTGATGAGTTAACAGCCTTGTGGGAAGTGGGGAGAGAGGGGAAACATTGCTTTTCAAGGTCACATCTTGAAAACAGCCCCGTTAGAGCAAAGCGTGAAATGTGGCAATCGCATTTTCCAGTGAAACCCATTCAGATGATATGTGCTCCTCTAAGTGGTATCAAAACCCAGAGATGCTTGTCCAGGACCAGATGACCCTCTGCTCATCATGTTCTTTGCGAGGATTAATTCAAGCGATTTCATTCCTCAGTTGAAAGAAGGGGTTGCTCATACCAAGAACCACTACCCACCGTGTGCCTGCAGTTTTTAAAAATGTGCTTCTAGAAGCCCCAAGGCTTCCAGAAAATGGGCAGCGTTAACCCTGCAGTAGGCGGGTCACAGCTGTCCTCCACGGGAGGACAAATCCCACCTTGGAAGGAACCCTGTGGGGCCAGCCTCTGTTCCGCTCCTAAGACAAGTGTCTGCAAGTCTGTTTCTACGCGTAGTTAAATTGCGCAGAAAGTACGACTGGATTTGTCCCTGGTTTTCCCACCAGGGACACTATAAAGTAGAGGCGGAAGTTAACTGAGTTCAGAGTTCACTGTGTCATGTCGGGGAACTGGGACTTTGGCAAGCAGCTCACGTGCAGCATGTGGCCTGGGGGTAGCCTTTTCACACGACCTCCCTGGGGGAGAAGAGTTTTCTTTCACCAGGAGTGCAATCCTCAGAAAACAGGCTTCTGGGGTTCCAAAGGGGCTTTCACCTACCTTACAGGATAAACGTCTCATTTTGCTTCTAGGGACTTTCTTGCAATAGGGCATGTTCATGATATTCAAGAAAAGGTAATAAAACCCCCTGCCACTCCACAAGAGCCGTGAAGTCCAGGGGTGGAGAGCAGGGACCCCGGAGCCAGACTGCCAGATCACTCACCGGCTGGAGCTGGGGCATGGATCATTTTCCCCTCGGGGCCTCGATTTTCTAATCTGTGGAATGGCATGTGCAATCGCACCTTCCTCAGAAACGCAACGTGAGGGTTAAATAGGTTAGGATTTATCAAGTGCTTAGAACGTTGCCTGGTTCAGGGCAAGTGCTATTGAATTGTTGGCTGTTCATCAGGAGCACTTCTGTGCTAGGGCTCAGCACTTAGTTCTTTATGGGCCTCATTTCATCTCATCATTAAAAAATAAATAAATAAAGAGAAGAATGCTACAGTTAGCAAAGTTGGATTTACCGTGAAGCTACGGAAGCTGAAGCATCAGGGCCCTCCGTTGGGTGCCGGCTTCCAAAGCCCTGGGTGGGCCCTTGAAATAAACTCACAAGGGCATGTGTTGTGCTATGGACAAAAGTAAAACCTGTTTCCATCCCTATTAAGAAGGACACCCCAAATCTAAGCTTCAGGCTCCACAAAACTGGGCCCTCCTCTGGAGGTAGGGATTCTTACTCCCTTTTCACCGATGAGGAAACAGGCTCAGAGAGGTGAGGTGACTTGCCGAAGGTCACCCCGCTAGAGAGGAGCAGAGCAGAGGGGGCAGTGCAAGTCGTTGGGTACCCACTGCCTGCCTGCACGTGTGGCCAAACTCAGCCAGGGAGCCCTGCTGGCCAGGCCTCACTTTCCCCACCAGGGTCTGGCCCAGATGGTCATCCCAGAGCGTGGCTGCGGCAGGCCCAGATGAAACATTTTCTGGGTGAGTGAATGAATGATTTTCTAATCTCTTTTCCCATATCTAATCCAAGGACGATGGCTTCTCTTCCCCCCTAGGACACTTGGGTGTGTCTTAGGGACCACAGTGGCATTGTTAATCCGGTGTGACCCCCCAGCCCCCAGCCTAGGAGAGGGCATAGCAGTGACCCAGGCTAGGACAAGTGGGATCTCCCTTTTTGGGATTTGAGCTCAGAGTGACACACGTGAGTTCACTCTTGCCCCCTTTCAGAGAGCCCTTGGTCCCGCCCAGTTCTGCAGCCCTTCTGAGTCCACGAGCACCTGACATCCACACCATGAAGTCTCTTTTACTCAAGAGTAGGGTCCTAGGGCTTTAATTCAACAACTGCAATCAAGTGACGCCTGGCCCTTCCTGACACTTGACCCCTCACCCTGTCCACACATCTGTAAAAGTGATAATTCAGATATTTGGGCGGGGGAGGGCACAAGTGATTTAAAACATTCTGCAGTCCAAGCACCTTTTGAGGTGTGAGTCTCTCCCACAACGTCTCCCCCCAGTGGTCACCCAGCTTCTGCCTAAACCTTTCTAAGAATTCATTTCACCATTCTCTTAGAATATTTCCTCCTTGGGCGCCTGGGTGGCTCAGTCATTAAGCGTCTGCCTTCGGCTCAGGTCATGATCCCAGGGTCCTGGGATCAAGCCCCACATCAGGCTCCCTGCTCCGTGGGAAGCCTGCTTCTCCTTCTCCCACTCCCCCTGCTTGTGTTCCCTCTCTCGCTGTGTCTCTCTCTGTCAAATAAATAAATAAAATCTTAAAAAAAAAAAAAAAAGAATGTTTCCTCCTATTGGACTACGATCTATATTCCTCCTTCTTGCTCCTGCATTATCTGGCCAATTAATAAATAGAGGAATCAAATGCTCGTCTTGCTTGCCTTTCCTTGTGTGGATTCTGTTTCAGAATGGGAAATGCCAGGATGGCAAGTCCAAGGATCTGTATTTCTTCGTTTCTTCCTTCTACCTTTCCTCTGCATTTTCTTCCCTCTCTTCTTTCTCTTGGGGAAAATTCACTAGTTTACCCACCAGAATCCAGGTAAGTCCCGAATAAGGCAATGCTGCTCTTGAGATAGCTAGTTCAAAGTCCTTGACTTAAGCACAAACCTCCCCTAAATGAAGCAGCAATTCCCCATTCTCACTTACCCAAAAGAAGTGAAAGCGTGTGTTCACACGAAAACTTGCATAAAAATGTTGATGGCAGCATTATTTGTGATAGTCTAAAAGTGGAACCACCCCCTCACTCCGTGTCCATCAACTGGTGAATGGATATGCACAATGTGATATATCCTTACAGTAGAATACTACTCAGCAATAAAAACGAACTTGTGTTTCATGCAATAACATGGATGAATCTAAAAAACATGCTGAACCAGAGAAGCCAAATACAAAAGAGTAGATATTGCAAGCTTCCATGCATCTGAAATTCTAGAAAAGACAAATGTACTCTGCAGTGACAGAAAGCAGACCATGGTTTCCCGGGGTCAGGAAAGGCCAGGGACACAAGGGACTTTTGGGGGGTTATGCAAATGCTTTATTTCTTGCTTGTGGTGGTAGTTACATAGAAACAGGCATTTGTCAAAACTCATCAAGTTATACCTTAAAATGTGCACATTATACCCTATTAAAGTTGATTTTAAAAAAAAAACCTGCCTCAACAAGCTCTCAGCCTGATTAGACTCTTATCTGAGCATCATTCAATGACACAGTAAGTTCTGAATATTTTTAAAGGTAAAAAGTTTTTTTTAACTTCAAGATTACCTTTTTAACTCTAAAGGTATCCAATAAAATAAAATAATTTAACAATATCAAGTCTTCGAAGTGTGTGGAGCAATAAGAGTTGTCATAAGCTGCTGGTGAGCAACCAATCATTCTCTGGTGCGCACAGTCCCGCCCATTCCTGGGTGTGTGTGCGATGTGCACCCCAGGACACGTGCGTGAGGATGTTCACTGCAGCGTTGTTCATAATGGTGAAATAGTACTGCGGGCAGGGGAGGACTCAGAATGTCCAACAGAACGGACACGATATATTGCTATCTGCAAGTGAACATGACATGGCAGAGAAGAAGGGCCATGTATCGAAATAGAGACATCTCAAAATCATTGCGGTAAGTATAAAAAGCAAGTTTCAGGAAGGTCCCTATTGAACTAATGCCATTTATAAAGGGTTTTTTTATTTTTACTTTTAAAATTATTTATTTACTTATTTATTTGAGAGAGAGTGAGAGCGAGAGAGGTCACAGAGGGAAAGGGAGAAGCAGACTTGCTGCTGAGCAGGGAGCCCGATGTGGGGCTCGATCCCAGGACCCTGAGATCATGACCCGAGCGGAAGGCAGACGCTTAACCAACTGAATCACCCAGGTGCCCCTATAAAGGTTTTTAAAACATGCAATATAATGCTATACTTTCTGCATAGATGCACATGTAAGTGGTAAAATTACGAAAACAGGAATACTCATAAGTAAATATTACTCATAAGTCCTCAGAAATAATACTCATAAGTAAATATTTATGAATACTCATAAGTAAAATACTCATTAGTAAAAATTACATTATGGGATGGTGTTGTGGTTAGGAGCATGGGCTCTGGAAGTAGACAGTTGAGCTCCTTCCTACTGTATGATACTCATCATTTTTTTATTTTTATTTTTATTTTTTTTTAAGATTTAATTTATTTATTTGACAGAGAGAGACACAGCGAGAGAGGGAACACAAGCAGGGGGAGTGGGAGGGGGAGAAGCAGGCTTTCCGCCGAGCAGGGAGCCCGATGTGGGGCTAGATCCCAGGACCCTGGGGATCATGACCTGAGCCGAAGGCAGACGCTTAACGACTGAGCCACCCAGGCCTTCCCCAGCCTAAACTCTTGATAGTGGCAAGGTTCAGAAGCTCTGAGCTAGCCAGAAGGGTCTCTCTGTACACAGTGACAGGCACAAATGTAATTGGAGAGGTCTTTGGGACTCAGTCAGATCTGTTTTTCACAGATCCCCAGATGAACAGAAGGAAGAAAATCAGTATTTAAAAGAAGTAGGGCAGGGGTGCCTGGGTGGCTCAGTCATTAAGCATCTGCCTTCGGCTCAGATCATGATCCCAGGGTCCTGGGATCGAGCCCCGAATCAGGGTCCCTGCTCAGCGGGAAGCCTGCTTCTCCCTCTCCCATTCCACCCAGGCGCCCCTTCATCATTTTTTTAAAGTTGTGTTTTTCAAGTAATTTTCTCAAGTAATGTATTTCAAGCAGTTTTTACCTCTTCCATTAACTGATACTGAAAGTTGGTCTTTTATCCTTTCTTTCTTTCATCATTTGAAAGATGCTGTTCTACTCCCTTCTGCACGCTGTAGTTTCTCATGGGGTGTCGAACAGTGATCGAGTCATTGCCCCCGTATGTCATATGCTGTTTTCCTATTGCTGCTTTCAGGATTTGCTCTTCAGCCTGACTCCAGTATGGCCTTTGTTATCCTTATTCTTCTTGGTGTTCCTTGAACACCCTGAATCTGTGAGTTTGTGTCTTTCATCAAATTGGAGACACGGTCGGCCAATTTCAATTTTTTTTTCCCTGTCTCATCCCGGCTCTCCTTTCCTTTGCCCTACGTCTCCCACGAGATCAATTTCAAAGTGTGGTTTGAATCACCTGCAGGGTGAGGAGGCATAGGGAGAGCTTGTCAAAAATGCAGATTCTTAGGTCCTGCTCCAGACCTTAAATTAATCTCTGGGACGGAGACTCAGAGAACTGGGGATGAGCCCCCTCATGTGATTTTTATGCACCACAGAGTTTGAGAATGACCACACAGCATTTACAGGCTTCTAGGGCAGGACCGTGTCTTACTCATCTTTCAGATGCTCCTGACTTGTTCCATTGTGCCTCACCCCACACCTTATACATGGATGGCATTCAATATACATGTTCACTTGCATGTAATATTCATGCTAATATATGGGATGTATCTTTCATAATTCAAAAGGCATTTCTTATGCCAGTCTTTACCTCATCAACAGGTCTTAAAGTTGAAGTGGCTGTAGTTCATACCAAGTTATTTAGGGCTCCATTAGGCTTCTGGTTACAGAACACAACCCTAACTGGCTTAGCCAGAACAAAGGAAATTTGTTAGGCCATGCAACTGAAAAGTCCAGTGTTTGTGTCAGCTTTAGTCACGGCCAAATCCAGGGCACTAATAACACATCACTAACACCTTTTCTCTCTGGCTCTCACCTCTTCTCTCTGGCTCTCACCTCTTCTTTCCTTTAGGTTGGTTTTTTTTACATGCAGATCTCTTCCCACTTTGCGATAAACACTGTCGTCAACAGTTCTGGGCTCACATGATCCTCATTCTTTTGTTCCCAAATGGAGCAACACTTTCCCAAAACTCCAAACAAAGCCCCAGAAAAGTCTCTTATTGGCCTGACTTGATTCATGTGCCCATTCTGGAACCAAGGGCTGCGGCCAGGGAAATGGATGACTCTGATTGGCTCTCCTGAGTCACATGGTCAGCCCAGCGGTAGAAGAGGCAGGAGCATGAAATGGATGGCCCCTGTGTGGGGGGAAGGTGTGGATGCTGAGCACACAAATTAGCAGATGTCTCCTTCCACGATTTTCAACATAATGGATATGAACTCCTGTCGATGCCTTTCAACTGAGAAACTTTAGAATCACATTTATAAAATGGGCCCCCTTCTTACACCAAGGAGGTTAGAGCAAATTCCATAAACCAGTCATTCTCAATGCTGGCTGTAAATCAAAATCCCCTTGACATGCTTCCTGAAACTACAGATGCCTGGACCCCTCCCCAGACCTAAAGAAGCAGAATCCCAGTGGGTGTGACCAGAGACAGTGTACACAATTTGATGTGCAGAATGGTAATAGTTTTTCCCAGCTGGCATACATCCCTTTTCCTCTAGAAATTGCAGTTTTCCTTTTAAACCTCTTTCACCAAAATTAGTCCATGGATTGTGGGGGATGTACCAAGTACCAAGAATGAGCACATGACACAGGCCTGGTCAAACAGAGAATTTGGTCCCTCTGTCCACAGTCATTGGTTCAAGGATGGACATTTGATGCAACCTGAGCCAGTGAGACTCAGTCCCAGAATTTCATTGGAAATCTTGGGAAAGAGAAGTCCATCCTCTCTTTCCATTGGAAGCGCTAGCTGTGAGGATGATAGAAGCCTGCAGGGGCCAGGGGCCATGACACAGGGAAGATTCACCTGAGAGTAAAGCCTTCAGTAGGCAAAATCAAGCTGAAGAGGGAAAGGGATGATTCTAGAGATCCTTGCGGCAGCCGTCCAAGAATGAGCCAACATGCAGAAGATCCCGACAACTGAGAGGATCACAGAGAAACGAGGCCGGAGTCCTAAAGGCATCTCACTGCCTCACCTGCAGTCTAGGAGTTAGGAGGGCTTCTAATCTCCCTTTGGAGAGAATTCAGTCTGAGTTGCATTTCTCTGTTGCCTGTGAACAGAATATACCTGGGTTCTCCATTCACGTTCCGAAGCTTACTCATTCACTCAACAGCTGTTTATTGAGAGTCTACTATGTCTCAGCACTATCTTAGACACTGGGGATACAGCAGTAATCAAAGCACACAGGCTCCGGGTCCTCATGGAGATTAGAGCTGGGAGGGTTGACAGGTAATCAATAACACCTATTTGCATACATGCATACGTAATGGGGGAATAGGGTGGAGGATGTTCCAGGCTGTGGGAGCGGCCAGTGCAAAGGCTCAGACTTGGCAGCATTTTCAAGGAACACCAAGGAAGCCACTATGGCCTAAGGAAAGGGAGGGAGGGAGAGTGGGGTATAAATAAATTCAGGGCCCTCACAGGGGTCAGACAGGGGGGGTGGTCTGTGGGACTCTTGTCAGGACTTTGGCTTTTCCCCTGAGTGAGATGGAGGCCGTGGCAGGATTCTGAGCAGAGGAGGGTCATGCTTTTTGTAGCGTTGGGCAAGCCAGCTCCGGGAGCCTCGTTCGCCTCATGTACGAAATGAGGATGAATCCCATTAGGCAAACACCACAGTAATAACTGATGTAGGCAAGATCCACTCACGAATGCTCACATCAGTAGGCGAACGTTTGCAGAGAAACAAGATACTTGCATAGCTTCCAAGTATCACCACCAAGCTCTTTATTAATTACAAAGGGGACACTAGTAACTTTACGGTGGAGAAGCCCAGCAGACACCACCTTGACCATTGATCAAGGTTAACATCACAAGTAATAAGATGTATTAACATCGCAGAGTCCCTGATAAGGTGCCCTGAGTATGCAAATGACTTCTGTAGTGTTCTTGCCAAAAATTCACAACCTCAATCTAATCATGAGAAAACATCAGACTAACCCAAATGGAAAGATATAACTGACCACTATTTATCACATGTGTCGGAGCCATGAAAAACAAAAAAGATGGAGAAAGTGTCACAGATTGGAGGAGAGGAAGAGACAAAACATCTAAATGCAATGTAGCTTCCCGGGTTGCATTTGGGGACAGAAAAAGGACAAGAGTGGGCACATTGGTGAAATTTGAATAAGGTCTATAGTTTAGTTACTACCATTGCACCAATGTTAGTTTCTTGAGATTAGAGATCGATACTGTACTATTGTACGTAAATTGTTAACATTATAAAAAAATTGTTAAGCTTAAGGGAAGCTGGGTGAAGAGTATATGGGAACTCTCTGTACCATTTTTGCAATTTTTCCAAAAGTCTGAAATTATTTCAAAATGCAAAATTTAGTACTGGAGTGCATAATAGTTCTTACCATAGGGAAATGGTATGCAGACTGAACACACGGAGAGTTGGCAATGTGGTGCTAGATGGGCGTTCTGTAAATGAGAGTGATTATTACTCCTAGCTCCTTTACGTCTGCTGTCAAACATATAGCACCAACGTGCTCACCACTGCTTGGTGCTTTTGCTGTCTCCTGAACTCAGCAGTGACTTCTCTGTTTGGGACTGAGTAAACAGGATTCCTCACATCGGTCCTAAAAAACGAAGAGTTTAAACAAAAGCAAAATGTGCCTTCTGGCTGCCTGCATCACTCCGATTATGAAATAGAAACCAGAGGCTCCTGAGTGCTGAATGCACCAGACTAACAACCCCGCCCCTCCTCCTTCCCCAGAAGCAGATGGTATAATCTATTTGAAAAGGTCTAAGAGGAAAAAGAAGAAAGCATCCACTCTCAGACTGACCTGCCAAAGTGTCGATGACAAAGAGGCCACATTTGGTCTTATCCTGGATCACATTCTACCCTCAATCAGTGGTCTCCCAACTTCTGATCGGGCAAAATATTTTGAAACAGCTCACCTCTATTTATTTTTTTATTTAGACATTATATGCATATACGACTGTATTAACATATTCTGTGAGTGGTAAAGCATAGAAAAAATGTAAAGAGGAAGTGATGAAAATAATTATTTTGAAAAAAAATTATTCAATGACAAATTATCACTACTTGAAATTGAAAACAATATGATTAAACAGCCCTCATTATTTTTAAATTATTGGGTTATAATTATAGGATACAGTGTATATCAATACTTGAATGGCTGTCATAAATGAAAAAGTAACCTCATAAAGATGTCTTCCAACTCGCTGTAGTTATTTAAAAAAAAATACTTTCCATCTTTCAATTTCACACACCAATTTTGCAAAGGTTTTTGTCGCAATCTGTCAGGTTACCTCTATCTTTCCTGAGGTGAAGCTATTTCTCTTCAGAACTAATTGAAAAATATTGAATTTTTACACCTTTAACACATGAGTTTAAAATCCACTGAAACGCTAGTTTTGTGGTGATTTTAATTAGAAAGAATTAGAAAATTCTGTTTCCAGGTCTTTGAAGTGTGTGCAGTTTCGAGCATTTCTGTAAGAGATGTACATCATTTTGAATAATGTAAATATGTCAACAATAATCCCTTACAAGAATATTTTTAAACATCTGTTTTCAAAATGTTCTCCCCATAGTCCGATTTTCTTTTAAAAACAATCCTTTTTTTCTTTCATTTTTTCACTGCCACCTTTACCTTAAAGGCCTGGATTAAGTATGTGGCTGACCAAGTTCCTTGAGTGGGAGGAATGTGAACTCTGCCCTCTTCCTGTGCTTGACTTACTCCTATTATCTGCCTCCCTAAGGAATCTCTTCGGCCACTTGTCCATTGCCATTTGGGAAGGGCTGGTTCAACTAAAACTTAGAGTGGCCACAAAGCCCCCAGCCGGCCCTCCTTTGGGTGTGCCCTCTCTGTGGGGGGAGCAGTCAGTGAGGCTAAGGGGATGTGCACCCAAGGTCCATACTCTGTCTCCCAGACCATGCACCCTAGGGCTGTTTGAGCTTCTATCGCACAGGTATCCTCCCCAGAGCAGACGGCATCACACCCTGCAGCCCCAGGGGGGGGCCACGGGGGTGGGACAGAGCTTGGACACACTGGCTGGCAAGTGCAAACATGTGTGCACAGAGCCCCTCATAGTAGGATGGAGCTGGAGGTAGAAAGAAAAGGAAGGTGGGCTAGCGGCTGGGTGACATTCCAACCAGAACATGGAGAAGCCCAAGAATTCTAAGCCTGAGTCCCTGAACCTGGCACTCTAGGTCAGCATGAAGGTATATTTGTAAAAGCAGGAGGCTAGAACACACTTGATTTAAAATTTTGATATTTAGACATATAGAAAGTGGGCTCCTTTGAACAGTTGTCCTGGGTCCCACAAATTGATAGGGGCAGTTGATGGGGCAAATTGGTGTCACTCAGCTGTCTCTTTTACACGGGCAGCCATTTGGAAGGCCATTCGATGAGGCTCCCCTTCTCCCATAGAGTCAGGCAAGTTCTCACTGGAGCTCACATTTTAAGAGGTCTCTAGGCAGCTGCTAGCCGGCAACAAGATGGCGCACCAGCACTGAGGCTCTCCCAGTTAGAGACCAGCTGTCCACCAAGTCCGGGGAAGGGGGACTGGCACAGACCTCAAAGTCCAGACCTACCAATATGAGGTGATTCGCTTTGGGGAACCTAGAAAGAGAAAAGTTCTTAGCTCCTCCCCAAACCTAACAACCCATCTCAAGGCCCACTCTAATGACTTCCATGGCCAATATGAAGGATATTCCAAAAAAAAAAAGGGGTGAAAGTAAAAAGTTGTCCAAGAATGGAGAGTGCACCCAAATAATTTCTAAGTAGCTTTTGCTGTTTTCTTTTCTTTTCTTTTCTTTTCTTTTTTAAGAATTTATTTATTTGTCAGAGAGAGAGAGAGAGCAAGAGAAAGAGCACAGGCAGGGGGAGAGGAAGAAGCAGGAGCCCGATGTGGGGCTCGATCCCAGGACCCCGGGATCATGACCTGAGCCAAAGGCAGATGCTTAATCGACTGAGCCACCGAGGTGCCCCACTTTTGTTACTTTCCAAGTAGCATTACTTAATCGACTTACTTCCACACATCACAGAAATAAACAAATGGGTGAAAATGGGCTGCAGCCAACCCCTCGGCATTGGAAAATGCCGGCCTTTCCCGCTGGATTGGCTCCAACACCCCGAGAAACCCAAGACTATCTCATAGTCAGAGGGGGTACCACGGCCAACTGGAATAGTAAGTGTTAGCAAACCAGAATTTCTTTCTCATTATTATAGATCAAAACGACACTTAGAAGTTCGTATGTTGTCTTCTAGGTCCCAGTGGATGATCTGCCTTACTCCACGGGGGCAATACTGCCCTAAATCATGAATTCCAATTAGAGGTAACTGAAAAGCCTCAGAGCTGACTTTCTGCTAAAAGAGATGCCAAGCAATTAAGGTTTCTTAAAAAAAAAAGAAAATTCATTAATACATTTTAGTCACATAGCTGGAAGAGAAATGTAAAAAAATCTCAACTCCTGGTAATGAACATGGAGAAATAGAGGCAGGGTCACAGCAGAAGGAGAAATGGCTTAGAAGTCAAAGAGTACAAGCTTCCAGTTAAAAATGTGTAAGTTCTGAGGATCTAATGCACAGTGCTATGATTATAGTTAACAATACTGTACTATATACTCGGAAGTTGCTAAGAGAGCAGATCTTACATGGTCTCACTGAGATGTGATGCAGGCTAAGCTAGGGTGGTAATCATATTGTGATACATGAGTATCAAATCAACCCATTGTGCACCTTAAGCTTATACAATGTTATACGTCAGTTACACCTCAATAAAGTTGGGGGGAGGGTGTGTCAGGAGACTGGGATCTAATTCAGTTGAGCCTCTACCTAACTGTGTGATTGCCTCACTTCCTTCCCCCATTTGTAAAATCAGAGGGTTGGACTTGATGCTCCCCAAGTTGAAAAACTTAGATATGCATCAAACGGAGAGCTGCAAATTCAAATTTCTATAGAGATCAGGGGTAAAGAGAAATGAATTAAGAAGGGCAGGTGGGAGACAGCAGGGAGCGGTGGAGTCTCTCTTAACTGGAGAGAACAAGCACGACCCAGCTCCATCAGCCGGTGCCATCTAGGCAGGAATGTGAGCTTCATGTCAACAGATACTCCAGTTGTCTTTTTCCCCCCAGGAGAAGCCAGGAATCCAGATGTTAAATGAAATGTTCTTATTATTAATGATGGCACTTAATTTAAAAGAAAAACTCTTTTTTCGGAAACACTGCGAGGGACCAACAAAATCCACCTGAAATCAGTTGCTTTAGAACACTTCCACACCTGGAAACGTCTCAACTTCACTGGCAACATTAGCTGGAAAGTAGCTTATTTCGCCTTGTCCTAACACCCTAGTGTTTACATATGCTGATGTTTATTCGCCTGGGAAGTGGCTCTCTAACAGAAACATTTGTTTTACCTGTTGTGGCTAATTATCCATTTGCTGAGGGGCAAAGAAGAACAGCCAAACCTTCCCCTCTCCACCCCCCACAAACATTTCCCTAGACCAGCTTATGAAAGCACTTGCAGATTTGTTTGTTTCTCTGTTAACCGAGCCACAGTCATCTTGGCATGGGCCGATGTCCATCTGTCCAGACGGGTGCAAGCTTACATCCAAGCATTAGCACCTGAAGGCAAGACCCTAATGATCACAGTGGAAGTCCCACTCAATCCTACCACGCGGTGTCCATGGAAAGACCACTTCTCCTCTCTTCCTCTTTCTCCCATCCATCTTTATTATCTAAATCCGCTTCTCGGTCCGCATTGCCGTGTTTTTGGAAGGATATCAGGTTAATTCTTATCCTCCTTGCTTCACTCGATTTCATGCAAATCATTGAAGCCTAAGTGCACATTTCAAATGGGAGTCTTTTTTTAATTTGATCCTTCAATCTTAACTTTGCCCTCCAAGCATGCCAGAGATAACCAGAGCCTCAATTTTTAATATAATTTTACAAAAAATTATGGAGAAAAATGGAATCCAAATGATGGACTTGCTTTTTTAAAAAAAAAAATAATCAAGCAGGAATTAATTTTTCAAAATAATTGTCTAGAGGTGATTCAATTTCACACACTCTTTAAATATGTATTTGTCAGTGCCCTATGGCTTGAAGGGACAATTTAAAATTGGTGTATATAGTAGGCTCTGAATCATAAATAAAAACTCCTGCAGTTAAGCTTTGTCATTTTTGCTACAAAACTCCATTCTGAAAATGAAATTCTAACTTCCTGATAAATCCCCTTTCTTCCGCCCCCCATTCCAGTGTCTAAATAATTTTATCAATGGAAAGACAGAGGATTGTTTTTTAATAATTGCAACCTAGAGATGATGTGGCAGGCAGAATTTTAAGTTGATCTCCATGATCTCCACTCCCTGGTGCTGATGCGTGGAAAAATCCCTCCCCAAGTGGGGGGTAGGGGGGGACTTGTGACTTGCTTCTAGCCAATAGAATTTGGCTAAGGTGATGTGATGTCACCTCCTTAATAATTACATTATGTGGCAAAAGTGATTGACATCATTCCTGTGATTTTGTGTGTGTGTATGTGTGTGCGAGAGAAACACTGTCTGGTTAGCATCACTAGAGTAAGAGATTATGGCCTTGAAGAAGGAAACATCTATGTGTGAACTGCCTATGTTGAGTGTGAGCTCCTAATGGTGAGTGTGAACTGCCTATGGTGAGTGTAAATTACCTATGGTGAATGTGAACTCCCGATGGTGAGTGTGAACTGCCTCTGGTGAGTGTGAATTGCCTATGGTGAGTGTGAGCTCCCAGTGGTGAGTGTGAGCTGCCTATGGTGAGTGTGAACTGCCTATGGTGAGTGTAAATTACCTATGGTGACTGAGCTCCCGATGGTGAGTGTGAACTGCCTATGGTGAGTGTGAATTGCCCATGGTGAGTGTGAGCTCCCAGTGGTGAATGTGAACTGACTATGGTGAGTGTGAACTGCCTGTGGTCAGTGTGAATTACCTATGGTGAGTGTGAGCTCCCAATGGTGAGTGTGAACTGTCTATGGGGAGGACCACATGGCAAGAAACTGTAGGCTGCCTCTCGGATTGAGGACAGGCGCCAGCCAATGGCCTTTAAGGAGCTGGGCCCTCAATCACACAGCCACAGGGAAATAAATTGTGCCAAGAGCCTGACTGAGCATGGATGGGAGTCCTTCCCTGGTTGTTAAGCCTCCAGGTGAAAATGCAACCTGGCCCCACCTTGACTGCAGCGTGCTGAGACATTGTGCAGAGGACCCAGGTCAGCCATACCTGTACTCCTGACCCACACAAACTGGGAGTCAGTAAATGTGTCCTGTTAGTTTGTGATAATTTATTACACAGCAATAGAAAGCTAATGCAAAATCCATTTGTGAGGACTTTTGTAAAATGGTCTAATCACAGAATTTTGATGTTGAGAGAGTCATTAATCTGGCCCCTTCATTTTACGGAGGAGCAACTGGGAATCAGATACAGCAACGGTCTTGCAGCAAGTTGGTGACAAAGCCAGGAACATGGAATCCTGCCTCCTGGGGAATGGATTTTATCAAAAATCACATACCTAAAAACAGAATAACGATAGCTGGCATTTCATTACATGCCAGGTCTGTGCTATACGATTTGCATAAGCTATTTCTTCTAACCTAAAATCATTTCTCTTTTAAAATGATTGATTTCACAATTTATTTTTAATTATCCCAGTAATATATTAATATATTACCGTCATTTTAAAAAATCAAAGAATACAAATAAAGTGAAGTTTTCCTTGATCTTTCTTCCATCCTTCTTCCAAAACCAATCCCCCTTCCGTTTGAGGAAACCGTTTGGTATTAGTTCTATGTGTACATTCCCAGAGTATATTTAGCAGATGTTTCTTCTAAACTGTCCCTTGTCTATTAATTTGGTTTCTAATATCTTTTGCTGGACAGTTTTAAACCTTTTGCAGTCAAATTCACCAATGTCTTCATTATAGATTTTGTCTTTTTGTTTGCTTGTTTATTTTGTTTGTTTTGTTTTAATTATTATTGCTGTCCAATATTGCTCAAAGATTCTGCCCTGCCTTGATTCTGTAGAAATAGTCCTATGTTTTTTTTTCTAGCATCTTTATGCTTTTCTTTTTTCTTTTAATGTGTGCCTTTTACTACACATGGAATTTGTTTTAATGACTGAAGAGAGGTAAGAGTTAGCCTTTCCAATGGAGAACCAATTGTTCCAACAGCATTGCATAATCCATGCTTTCCCCACTGAGCAGCACAAATTTGCATAAGTAAGTGTTTGTTCCTAAGCTCCATATTTTATTACATTGACCTATTTTTCTGTTTATGCCAACACTTCTCCGTTTTAATTACTATGACTCCACTATCTATTTTGATATCCAGTGAGCCAATTTGTATTCACTTTCAAGATGTTCTGGTCAGACATTTCCTCTTTCAGATGAATTATCAAATCAGCTTAGCACATTCAAAAAATAGCGATGCAAGCATCTGCATGTTTATACGTATCTGTATGTGTATATGTATTTGCATCTGTATATCTACATGTGTATGTGTGTACGTATCTGCATGTGTGTATATGCTTCTGTGTGTGCCTATGTGTCTGTGTCTAAGTGTCAGTATGTACTTGTGTCTATAGCTCTGTCCACTGAGAGAGCCTGAGAGCAGAGACGAAAGAGCAGTAACAGGCGCACACTTAGTGCTCAGCTCTTGGTTTCTAGAAATTCTTTTGCACTAAAAGGAACTACAGATTTTTGGAGAAATGCCTAATTCCAGGACTGAGTCAAGACAAGTAGATCAACCTGGACATCTTGCTGTGCAAGAAAGGAAGGAAATGTTCAAAGAATAATGAGGAGATGTCAAATGGGCACAAAAGCCAGGACTCCCACTGACCGCATCTGTGACGGTCTGGACATGAAAATAAATAGGAGAGTAATAGGCTAAACACATTGAATAAAAGAGTATGAATAAATAAGTTAATAAATCGAAAGTTTGATGAGGAACAGGCTATGTAGGTAGTCTCAAAGTATATCCTCACAAAATACTTATTAATTATAAAGGAAAGAAGAGTAACTTGATAGTGGAGGAGCTTGGCAGACACCACCTTAATTAAGTATTGGAGTTAATAGCACCATTAATGGGACAAATTGAAAACATGTGTTGTAAAGAATGCATCATCGCTTCTATGGTGTTCCTGCCAAAGAGAACCTGAATCTAATCATGAGAAAACATCAGAGTAATCTAAGTGAGGGACATTCTGCAAATAACTGATACTTTAATAGCATATTATATAACATAATGACACCATATTATAGTATCCAAAGTTATATACTATATATATCATGTACATAGTATATCATAGTATATAGTATTATATATACTATGCATAGGAACATACTGTTTTCTTTTAAAATATATTTTTATATGTATATATTTTTTATTTATTTAATTTTTTTTTTTTAAGTAGGCTCCACGGCCAACATGGAGCCCAACATGGGGCCCGGGCCCGTGACCCTGAGATCGGGACCCGAGCTGAGCTCAAGAGTCGGACGCTCAACCGACTGAGCCACCCAGGCGCCCCATATGTATATATCTTTTAATATCAATCTGTCCAGATCTTTTTAATATATAAATTCTTCCCAACGGTCCTCTGAGTATTTACAAGTGTGTGTATATACAAATATATTCTTCTTAAAAAGTATAAACATACTATTTATGACATTCTACAAATGACATTTCCCATACATACAGATTCACTTCCTTAGGTACTCGAAAATATGGATATACCAGGTTAGCCATTTCGTTTTGATTTGCCAATTAGTTCTTCCCCATCTTTTTACTCTTATAAGCAACGCTCAACGTACATCTTTTTGCACATGTTAACTGTAGACTACCTTATGTAGTTCTGTAGAAAGGAGATGAGTAACAGAATTCCTGGGTCACACTTTCTATTTTAATAGGTATTTCCAAGTTTCTCTCCTAAGTGACAACACCAATTTGAGCTTACAAGTAATATTTCACAAGAGAAATGACGATGCACACAAAACTCAGTAACCTATAGAGTATAATGTTGAATGTGGCGGTGTCCCTCACTATCTGTTCTCCTTTTCTACTACAGTAATAGAATATTTAGCTTGGCGTTGTCCGCTGAGATAAAGTCTACATTTTCCAACCTCCTATGCAACTATGCATGGTCATACCATTTTTTTAAAAAAAGATTTTATTTATTTATTTCAGAGAGAGAGAGAGTGTGTGTGTGCACAAGCAGGGGTGGGGGGGGCAGAGGGAGAAGCAGACCCCCAGCTGAATAGGGAGCCTGATGTGGGGCTTGACCCCAGGACCCTGAGATCATGACCTGAGCCGAAGGCAGATGCTTAATGGACTGAGTCATTAGGAATGGTCATATCATTAATTTCTGGCCAACAGGGTGTGAATGAAGATGATGTGTTCAACTTCTGGGCAGTTCCCTTACAAGAAAGAAATGAGCCTTACAGCTCTTTTCTCCCTTCCTACTGGCTGGAATACAGATGCGATGACTGGCGTTAGGGCAGCCATTTTGGATTATAAAATGGAAGCCACTTGTTGATGATGGCAGAGGAACAAAACAAGGATCCTGTGTCCCAGATGATTGTGGAGCCACCAAACCGGCCATCAACTGACTACCCAGACTTCTAAGTGAGAAAAAAAATGTATCAAATAAGTGCCACTTTGGGGGGGATGTCTTTCTGTCACAGCAGCCAAACTGATATCCTAAATAATAGCGTCGCTGAACGTTGAAAGAGAATTATCTGGTGAAGAAAGCAATCATTTCAAATTGGGGAGGTCGAAAAAAATATTTTATTTGATCTTCCCAACAATTCAGCGAGGAGGAAAGTTTGTATATTGGTATTTAGTGGCCATTAATGTTGTAGATCGTTAAAAATGCTTATTGTACAACTATTGTATTCCCCTGGGGATTTTTTTTACACTGTTGGAGAGGGCAGGCCAAGGGATCAACTCTGCTGAAGGAGCTGGGGAAAAAAAAGCTGTCCAAACCAACTGGGGTTTTGGCAATGAATACACATTTGTTCACCAGTTTAGCATTTGTTTAGATTCCAGTGTTTTGAAAAATTAAGTGGTTCAGTATTTTAAATTTGTTTCTAAGCCCAGTGTAACAAATGACCTTTCTTCTCCTTAGGTTACTGAAAAGAATTTTCTTGTGTTTGTGGCTAATTCCTCAATGGCAGAGGCCCAGATGGGGGACAGGAGGGATGCTTAGGTCAAAAATAAACACGGGATGAGAGAAGGATCCTGGATTTCCTGTGTCTCATTCCGTTTTCAACCATCCATTCTGTTACATCTGAGTTTGGGTGGTTTTTATAGACAGAATAAACTATACACAAATTCTAGGAAATAATTTTGAATTACCAAAATTACAATTTACCAAACCTAGTTTTCCCCCTTTGGCTTATAAGTTTCCTCTTCAAATCTATTGTTTTATTTCTAAGAATAGAATAACAAAAATCAGCTTGTCTTTAAGAAGTCATTGGTTAATATCTGGTCCTGTATGAGCTTAGCTAATTAAATGTCTTTAACATTTTAAACTGCATTTCTAAATTTGATATTTTGGGTTTTCTTTGCAAGCACTTCAACTGTCCAACATTTGTACTTAATCAATTCGTATAAATCTAATAAGTGACACTTATACATCAAATCTTAAATTACCTTAAGTGTTCCAATGATTGCATACAAACTTAGCCAGACTCGAAAAAAATTGTTGTTTAATTTTTCATCGCTAAAATCATTGCTAAAAAATGTTTAAGCAATGATTCAACTACATTTTAATTGTAATCAACAAGTCTGACCAACATGTTACTCGAGTGGTCTAAGTCTCTTAAACATAAGTCTCTTAAAATATGTAAATTACTAAATATGAAGAGATTCATTCTTAACAAAAAAATATTAATCTGATGATTTTGGCCTTGTTGAAATTTTTCACATTTATATCTGAATTGTATCTTAGTTAAAAAATGCTTTCTGATAAAATTCCTTTCCCATTTAGGACATTTCTATAATTAATATTCCTGGGGTTTAAAGATGCCTGTCTTCCAGGGGAATAATTACTGCCAGGTCATAAGGTAGCTGGGGTTGCTTCCAACTAGACTTCTTAGCCTGGGGTCTGTGTGTAGAATTTGGGAGTTCTGTAACTTGGATGGAAAAATAGTATCTTTATTTTGTTTCCCTTTTTAAAGCTTTATTTACTTATTTTCAAAGAGAGAGAGTGAGCACGAGCAGGAGAAGCAGAAGGGGAGGGAGAGAGAATTCCAAGCAGACTCCTCACTGAGCGCCAGCCAGACTCAAGGCTTGATCCTATGACCCTGAGCTTACGACCTGAGCCAAAATCAAGAGTCCGACGCTTAACTGACTGCCCCACCCCGGTGCCCCCAGAGTATCTTTATTTTCACTGGCCTCTAAATGAAGCTTAGCATTCCCATCCGATACGAGTATGGCAACAAACCTCGGGAGCATTAGCAGGACCTGTGACCCTGTTACCTATAGCAATCACAGGTAATTTCATATTGCATCGTGGTTGTTGCAAATATCTGGAAGTATCTTTTATACTCAGCACTGCTGCAAAATATTGGAAGTTATCAGGCCTGCTGTTAGATCTTATCAGTAAATGTATTAATAAAGAAACTCATATGACTATATCACAAATGCATATTTTTAGTGAGGTTCAACTGAAGTACAATAAGCTGGATGTATTTAAAGTGTTAAATTTTATCATTTTTGACTTATATGCACACCATGAAACCATCAGCACAATCAAGACATTGAACTTTTCCATCACCCCCAACAGTTTCTTCATGCCCCTGTGTGATCCATCCTTCCCTCCACCTCATTCACAGGCAACCCGAGCTTTGCTTTCTGTCACTATAAACTCATTTCCATTTTTAAGAACTTTACATTAATGGAATCAGGCATTATGTGTCTTTTTTTGGGGGGGAGGGGGTTTGGCCTTTTACTCAACATAAAATGATTTTGAAGTTTATCTATGTTGTGTGTGTATCATACATTTCTTTTATTCCTTTTTATTGCTGAGTAATCCACTGTATGGCTAAACCACAGTCTGTTTATTTATTTACCTGCTAACGGACAATGAAGCTATTTCCAGTTTTTCGCTGTTACAAATAAACTTGCTATTAACATTCATGTATGAGTCTTTGTGGATTTGTGTTCCCCCTTCTCTTGGGGGTCAAATGGCTGGGTCCTATAGTAAGGGGATAGTTAAGTTTTGGAGAAGCTGCCAGAGTGTTTTCCATGTTCCAGGATATGAGAGTCTAGTTGCTCCACATCCTTGCCAACACTTGGTACAGTCAGTCTTTTTAACTTTAGCCAACTTAATGGCTATGTGATGGCATTTAATTATAGTTTAGTTTGCATTCCCCTCCTAACTAATGATGCTGAGTGTCTATTTGTGTATCTATCAGCCATCTGTGTGTCTTCCCTTTTGAAGCGTTGGTCCAAAATTTTTTGCCCTTTTAAAAAATTGAGTTGTCTTCTCACTTTTGAGTTGTAAAAATCTTTGCATATTTGTTCTACATTCTTATGTGATTTTTACATCTGTCTGATGGATGTGTCCTATTTCTCCCAGCCTGCAGTTTCTCTTTTATTTTCTCCATTTTGCCTTTGGAAAAAAACAAAAGTTTTACATTTTTAATGAAATTCAACTTACGAATATTTTCTTTGATGATTTGTGCCTTTTGTGTCCTGGGAAAGCTTTGCCCAGCCCAGGGTTGTGGTGACTTTTATCTAATGTCATCTTTCAGAAGGTTTATGGTTTTGGATTTAGGGTTGATTTTTCTGTGTCACGTGACGTAAGGGTCTAGGTAATTTGTTTTTGTCATCAATATTCAGTTTGCCAGCACCCTATGTGCATTACGTGCATTTTTCTGGATTTAGAAGCTTTTTTTTGGTGGTGGTGCGGGGGGAGAAGATGTCCTGAGATTTCACCAGACTGCCAAACAGGTCTGTGGTGCATGTTCTAGAGATTCCAGCAGAGTAAGAACTGCTGATATCCAGGCAAAGCGTTCTTGGTCTCCGCACACGAATACTTTATAGCAGCCCATGTGGTTTGGAGAGACCCTTGCTCGGCCCAGTATGGTTGCATAACAGCCAGAGATTTGGGCCAGAGCACCGAGTGGGGCGGCATCAGAAATGTGGACAGGATGCCCTGAACTGTACCAAGAATTGTCATGATGATGATTTCATAACTTCAAGAAGGGTTGCTCACTGCCCCCGGTCTGCTCATGGAAGTTTGCAACCACCTCCCATGTGATTACTTGACTAAATTTCACATGTTCTTGGGCCTCGGGACATATCTAAGTCATCCTGCTTAGGCACGATGGTCATCTGTCCCCGTTTGCCTGGGACATTCACTCTCAAAAGGTCTCTAGAAAGGGGCGCCTGGGTGGCTCAGTCTGTTGGGCATCTGCCTTTGGCTCAGGTCATGGTCCCGGGTTCTGGGATCAAGTCCCACGTTGGGCTCCCTGCTCAGCCGGGAGCCTGCTTCTACCTCTCCCTCTGCTGCTTCCTTTGCTCATGTTCTCTCTTGCGTGCACTCTCTCTCTCTCTCAAATAAATTAATAAAATCTTAAAAAAAAAAAAAGTTCTCTAGACGGACCTTTGAACTTGAGCAACTCATAGTCTTTTCAAATACCCCCTCTGCGTTCAGGACCACAAGTTCTTTAAGAATGTAGAACAACATCTGGTTGGATTGTGGAGATCTCTGATGTCTCTCCATCAGCGTTTCTAAGTTCATGGCCCTGATACTTCCCGAAGACCAGTTGGCTCTGTTCACCATCAAAGATAGTACAGTTAGCCAAAAGCAGGGAGAAAAGAGAAGCCACATGTATTAAAAAGCCAGAAATCTTGTCATTCGATTTGCTTTTTCTCTCTAGTGGAAAAAAGAAAGGAAAGAGTGGCAGGGTTTTGAGGGAAAGGAGGTGACCTGGCTGAGAGAAACTGCTTAGAGCTCTATGGGTGGTCTTTAGGCCAGAATCAGCTTGAGAGCTGATCATGACCAAAGGTCTGGGCAACCATCGAGGCATTTGCTTCATTACTGAATTTTCCAATCAAGGGGGTAAGAGTTCCATCTTATTCTCCTCTCATTTGGCACATTCTCTGTGGTCTCCTAACTAGTCCCCAAAGGGAAACTTGGACTTCAGCCATCTGGGCTACTCTCAGTTCTCCGCCTGTGAATCCTCAGGGCCTTTACCGAAGAACAAATTGAAAGAGAGAGCATAAAAGAAGAAGAGAAGAAAACCTTGACCTTATCTTGAGCTCTGTTCTGGCCCCTCAGAAGAATGGGCTTCTTGAACACTCTTATTCCTGTTTATTTATTTCAGGGTGGGGGGTAAAGGAAATTAGAAAGGGCAGCACGACTCTGGTCATTTTGTGAACACAGCATCAAACCCATGCCATATCGTTTGTATCTGTCACTCATTCATCATCATTTACTCGGTGCCTATTCGTGCACCAGGCACTGTTCTAGGCACCGGAGTTCTAGCATGAACAAAACAGCAAGTGTCCGCTCCCACGGAGCTGACGTTCCAGTGAGAGAGACAACTGTGATTAAACAGGCAAACATGTAACGCAGTGTAGTGGTGCGATAAATGTGCTGGGTAAGAACAATGGGGGGCAGTGGGACGAGGATGCTATTTTGGACAGGGAGGTCAGGGAGGGCCTCTCTGGGGTGGATACATTGGGCAGAGATCTGAATGGGTTGGAATGAAACCACCGGCCTGTGCCAGGAAGGGGTAGTATAGGCCGAGGGAGCAGCATGTATGGGTGTCTCAATGTCCCTCTCCACGTGAGAATGAGCATCTTCCACGGAGCATCAGTGACCCTGAAATTCTGGAGCCCTGCCTGAAATTGCACCCAAGAGTTGATTTCCTGCTATTTTAAATGGGAAGAATTATAATGCTTCACATGTCAACCCAAGCCCCCAAACAATTTCCTAAAGTGGAACTAAACCCTTAAAATGCGGACCGAGTATCCAACTAGCTTGTTAAGATGGTAAAGTGCTTAAACGCGGGCTTCCTGATCACCAAGCAATTTACTTAAGTTTGCAACAAATAGTTGTGTACGTGGTGACACAGCCACATCTGATTGCATGTCCCCTTCTTTGCTCCTTGGTGCACTTTTCTTTTTTTTTTTTTTTTTTTTTTTTTAAAGATTTTATTTATTTATTTATTTGAGAGAGAGAGAATGAGAGAGCAAGCACATGAGAGGAGGAAGGGTCAGAGGGAGAAGCAGACTCCCCGCCGAGCAGGGAGCCCGATGCGGGACTCGATCCAGGGACTCCAGGATCATGACCTGAGCCGAAGGCAGTCGCTTAACCAACTGAGCCACCCAGGCGCCCCTTGGTGCACTTTTCAAAATGTGATTCTGATGCTGTCTCAAGAGTACCTGAAATGTTACTTTCCCGATGTGTCCTACTGTCCTACACGTTATTCTGGGAGAAATGCCACATAGAGTTTTGAGGATACAAATAAGACTTTTTCTTTATAAATACTGGTCTGATAATTTTGAGAGTCATGCTTTCTGTGAAGTTGAGGTATTAAATACAAAGAGGCAGTCTATTGGGAAACTATTGACCAGGAAGATGTTCACAGTATGCCCTTGGGTTAAGGAGAATGCAAGATTTTTTTTTTTTTTTTTTTTTTTTGCTGAAGAGGGATTTTTTTATTTCACATGTTTGCCAAAACCCCCTCCCCCAGCCCCACCCACATTATATATTATCTCTCTTTTTTATTTATTTGAGAGAGCACTACAGAGAGAGAAAGCAAGCATGAGCTGTGGGGAGGGGCAGAGGGAGACAGAGAAGCAGACTCCCCGCTGAGCAGGGAGCCTGATGTGGGACTTGATTCCAGGACCCCGAGATCATGACCTGAACCAAAGGCAGATGCTTAACCAACTGAGCCACACAGGTGCCCCTTTATTGCCTCTTTTATAAGGACCCATGGGAAACCTTCTCTTCTGTACCAGTATCAGGCAAAGTTCTGATAGCTTCAAGTAGTGCTGATTGTTTCTATCCTATAGGCATTGAGATTCATGAATGCAGGGAAGCACTTTGAAATTCATGGCTTTCAATCTTGACTCTGCAATACTTTGGGGGTTCCTTCAAGACCCTCTACAAGTACCCACAGGAGAGAGGTGTGAGACTGGGGCTGGGATCCCTCACTTCCTTTTTCCATACTGAGCTTCTGTGCATGCTTTCTTTTGAGCAAAAGAAAATTTGAAAGCCACTGATGTACTTGATCACATTTTCCCCTTTGCTTTGACTGCCAGGAAGCTCAGCATCTAATTCTCAGTCCACCATTTGACAAGTGCTCGGGACCTCCTAGCCCACATTTTTCCTTTCTTTTCGGTTCCTCCCCATGTTTCCCCTTCACCTGCTTTTCCTGTTTTAGTTATTCTGTTCCCATATATTTATGTTTTTGCATGCTGCCTCAAATCCTTTTTGGAAAGAACTAAGGTTTAAATGAAACCATTAAAAAAAAAAAGGAGTACTTTTTCTTTGCAGGTGGGAAAGGAATGTGTATAGAAATAAGGCATGATTGGACATAGAGAATATACATGTGTGCTTGTAGGATATGTATATACATGTTGGATACTTTGTGAAGTTTGTAGTTTTCCAAGTTAAGTTGGTCTTCTGGCTTCCAAGAACATGTACTTAGAAGACTCTGTGGGTGGGGGCGGGGGAGTGTTTTATTCCAGGGTAGGCACGCCTGTGGTCTACACTCTGAAGAATCTGCTTTATGATTTAGCATTTTTAGATTTTGTCTGGGATTATTTTGCTGGTCATTATAGAATGAGGACAACTACTTCATAAGAAAAAATCAAAGGAAAAAAGGGATGAAAAGGGGGCGCTGGTACCTAGGAAAGCAGCTGCATTTTGGGTGGTCTTCAATAAGAACTAGGAGCCTTAACCCCTATTTGGGCTTCTACCTCATCTGCCGTGACTCGGTGGTCAAGTTCTTATTCTCCCAAAGATGGGGACTCTCACCCTCTGCTGAACATTGGAATCACCTGGGGAGCTTTAAAAAATAGTGATACCTCAGTCCCTCCCCCAGAGAGTCTGGTTTAATTGGTCTGGGGTGGGGCCTCAGCATGGGGATTTTTAAAAGCTCCCCTGGAGATTCTAATGTGCAGCCCAGGGTTGAGAACCACTGCCCTAAGAAAAGGAAAAAATAAAATAAAATTAATAAGCACCTGCCTCCTGTTTATCTTTCAAAGTACTGTGGGGCGTGGCTGTGATTTATGAGATAATTGGCCAGATTCAGGTGAAGGAGCAAAATGATTAGAAGGAAACAGATTAACCCTTTGTATTCCACAGAGTACCCTTAGTTAATGTGTTCGTGGACATTTCCCCCATGATCTGGAGGAAGAAACCCAGCCTGACCCAGCACATACACACACACACACATACACACTTACTCTTTTTTTTTTTTAAAGATTTTATTTATTTATTTGAGAGAGAGAGAGAGAGAATGAGAGAGAGAGAGCATGAGGGGGGGAGGGTCAGAGGGAGAAGCAGACTCCCCGCCGAGCAGGGAGCCTGATGTGGGACTTGATCCCGGGACTCCAGGATCATGACCTGAGCCGAAGGCAGTCGCTTAACCAACTGAGCCACCCAGGTGCCCACACTACTTACTCTTATTGCATGCAATTCACTTCATATTTCCTAGGCCAGTCTATCCCATTTTATTCCTTTAAGAAAAAAAAAAATCTGCCCACCACTACTGTTAAAATAACATTATATTAAGGCTCATGGGCCAAGAAAAATTAAACCCCTCTGGAGAACATGAAGACACCCAATTTATAATGACTTGGGGCTTTCTGCAAGATGCTATGGGAAGTGAAGCTCTGTGTACAGTAATAATTGGGGTTTTTTTTTTAGTAAGAATAATTGTTGAGCATCACTAGTACCACCTACAGTCATGGTCAAAAGTGTTTACAAGCATGACCTCAGTGAATTATCACAATAATAATATAATATGGATACTGGTATCTCCGTTTTGGAGATGAGGAAATCAAGGCCAAGCACATATGCATGTTCCGCTTCTAGGAACAGAAGAGTCATCTAGGAGCTACAGGTCCGGTGCTTACTTGGCTCATGGAAGGAGAACAGCCATGCTTACTGAATACATTTGCTTCTACCTAAAGTTTTGGGAGTAGAAAGGGGAGAACCAGCTCTGACCAGAGGTGGACGCAGGTATAGCCGGGCCTGCAGCACATAAATTTGGACGCAGTTTCCCCATCTGTAAAGTGGGTGAAAAGTAGGTGGATGATCCCTGAACTCTCCTCCCCCAGATATCACCAGCAATGGCCTTTCTCATAATTCAAGTGTCACCTCCTCAGAGAGGTCCTTCCAGACTCTTCTAAGATTACCCGCCCTGCACCCCCAGCACATAATTTCCTCCCTCCATAATAATTCTAACTTTCTGAAGTTACCTTGCTTCTCTACTTGTTTGTTTATGGTCTATCTCCGCATGTGCACGCAGCTCCGGAGGACAGAAAACGAATCTATCTTGCTCCAGTGGAGTCTCCCAGGGGCTGTACCTGACACAGTAGATGCTCAGTGTAGGCTGGATGAATGAATAGGTGGATGAATGAATGAATGAATGAATGTCGGTGTAATTGTGAAGGTGCCTTTCTCAGGGGCCGCGCCTGGGCTGCGGAGGGAGGAGGTGCGGGGTGTCGGTGGGTGGGGAGGAGGCTGCGCCCTCGCCTCCTGCAGGACCGGCAGGAGCGGGCGCGCTCGGCGGGGCTGCAGGCGCGGAGAGCAGCGCGGCGGCAGCGGCAGGGCCGGAGCCCCGCGCCGCGCGTCCAGCCGCCGGGGGTGTGCGCCCGCCGAGCCCAGCGCCGCGCCTCGGCGCCCCCACGCGCCCACGCAGCGGCGCGGGGACCGGGCGGGGGCAGAGGGAGGGCCCGGCCCGGGGAGGGGAAGGGGCCGGTCCTCCCCGCGCAGGCAGCGGCCGCCGCAGCCCAGGAGGCGGAGGCAGCGGCGGCGGCGGCGGCGGGAGCGGCAGAGCAGCACGGTGCCCGCCGCAGTCAGCCCGGCCGCGTCGGACCCGCGCCCGCCCGCGCCGGGGCGCCCTCTCCACTGCGCACGGTGAGTACCGCCCGCGGCGCCCAGCCCGGGCCGCCCGCCGGGCTCCGCCGCGCTTCGCCGGGCCCGGGCTGACGCGGACCGGTCGCCTTGCGCCTCGCTCGCGCACCCGCCGGGCCCGGGCCTCCGCAGCTGTCGGGGCGCTCGGGGGACGCACGGGCCCACGCACCCCCCAGGGCACCAGGGGCGCGAGGGCGGCGAGGGCGGCGGGGACGGCGGGCGGGTCCGGTCCCGGGAAAGCCGGGCTGCGGGCCTCAGTTTCCTTTTGCGCTCGGGGGGCAGCGACTCAAGTTTGCACTCCCGCGCGCGGGACAAGTGCATGGCGCGCGGGCGGTGTAGACGCGGCGGGCTGCGTTTGGCCCCTTTCAGGGCCCGGGTCGTCGGCGACTCACGGTGGTCCCCCCACCCCGGCCCGAACCGCAGAGGCGCCGGGAGCCCAACGCACGCCCGCGGGCGCCGTCTGTGGAGCCCCCGGGATGGGGCGGGAACGGCCGCCCCGCCGCCTTCTAGCCGCATTTGTGTTTGAAAGCCCGGCTGCGCCCGGCCTGCGCGGGCCGGCTCTCGGGGCTTTGTACCGGAGCGGGCGTCCCGGCGCTTGCCGAAGCCGGAGTTGAAAACTTAAAAAAACTTTGCCTCCGAAGACTGGTTAGAAGGAGGCTAGGGTTTTGCTGTAATGGGAGAAAGTGGAGAAAGGAATTGTTTTTTAGCCTTGCAGTCCGGAGGTTAAACGGCCCTGCTGGCCTTGACTCCTCCAATATATTTCCTGCCCCCAAATAAATAGTCTGTAAACTCCAGGAATCCTAGGAGAGCTTGACTGGTAAAAATACTCGCACCGCGCAGTCCTCCGAGCGCGTTTCTCGGGGGCTGAGAGGGAAGCGCTTTGGCTGGGAGGGTCCCGCTCCCCCCAAGCGCAGTTAGCGTGCCTGCCGCTGCGGTCTGAATTATTTTTGCAAAGCAAGACCGAGGCTGCATCTTTATGGATACCATTTTCTTTTCTCCCCTCTTTTCCCGAAACGCTACGTAATCTTTAATTACTTTATAAAAACGTTGAGGTATAAATCATCCCTGGTGGAGGGACCTTTTCATGACGAGGTGCGGCGAAATGAGTGAGCATCGGAGTCTGGTTGTTAGCAAGAGCAGAGGGGAGGCAGAATGATTTACAAACATCAAGTAAGGATTTGAGTGCTGAATTATGTTTGAGTTACAGAGCTCCCTTCCAAAGGAAATTATAAGCAGCGGACAATTGCTGTATTTCAAACCAAATCTATTCATTTCATGAGCCCTTTCTTGCTTGAGTGCTGATTTCTACTACCAGAGTATGAGTACTGAACTAGTGGCCGCATTTCCAGCCTCTGGGCCTTTTGGGGAGGTGGGGGGCAGGGCAGGGAGACCTCCCTTTAAAAATAATCTTCGTGAAAAAACCTTTCAAGCAACTTTACCCAAGGAAATGTTCATGTTTTCCACTTTTCTCCCCCCATCTTTAAACCCCTTCAACATTATACTTCCTCGCATTTAGACATCCTCAGACTAAGCGAATAAAAGATGGATGTCATAAATAATGATGGTTTGAATCTTGCTTTTGACTAAGCCTAAGATTGTGTTTGTATGAAAAATCTCCTTGCCTTTGGAGGAAGCTCTACGTTTGGCACTTTTGACCAATACGGCTAGATCCGAAAGGGCCTGAACTTTTTAAAAGCGGTTCGAAGGTCCCACAAGTACTTGGTAGTTAGACCATTCTTCCCTTGTAATTTTAGCTTCGCACTATTAACTATTTTATCTTAAAGGACTTGGCATTTTTCCTTTGCCTTGAAAACAGCTCATTTCGTGTCGTGGCTGTGTGGAGAAGAATACTCTATAAACAGATCAGTCTCTTTCCTAATGTTAAATAGCTATAGGAAAGAAAATAAAAAGATGTTATCCTGATTCTTTGGGATTTTTAAAAACCAGATCCTTTCATCACTTAAGTTCTAAAGTCTTCTTTTCATGCCTTTTGTGTTGTATTAAACACATCATAAAGAGCTATGATTTGTTGACTTGTTATAGGATTACCATTTGGCAAAAACACCCAAGACATGCTGTTTCAAATATGTGGTCTTACTTCTGCTTTAAATTGCACGTACAAAATTGCAAGCCTTGTTCCAGACGGATAAATTGATAAAATGCTAGCTGCTGTTGGAACAAGGCAGAAGTCCTCAGCAAAAGCTCTCTGTGGTGGAGCTAAGTACATTTTGAATTGGGTGAAGCCAGATATGGGGACCCCGGCAGTTTGTGAAAAGGTAGACACAGTCCAAGCACGTACGTCCACTTTAAGACGCTTTGGGTTCCCCCATGACAAGATGACTCCTTTCCCACAAAGAAGAAACATTTCCTTATTTTTTCGGTTACTTTTCCAAAGATAACTTGTGTTTGGGCGCAAGAGACCAGAGTTATGCAGAAATCCAACCGTAACCGGCTCAGAACGAGGACTCATTCCTGCTTTCTTCCACCAGATGTTTTTTAGGTGTCCTCAGCTGGAACGCCCAGTTTGAAACTAATTAGGCCAGCAATAAACTCCTTGTATAATAAAATCGCAGGCCGTTATGGTGCATAAGCGGGGTTCCCAGCCGCTCATGACAGATGCCTCTCTCCGGCAGAGAGAGACAGCCCATAGCTGTCAGCCGAAAATGAAGGGAGTGCAGATATCTTGTTTAGACATTTACCCGTCTCTATATATCCACGCACACCTTGAACAGCACGTTCCCTTCTGTAAGGGATGGGTGGTAGAGGTTGTATCTAGGTAGGGTTTTGTCTCTGCTGGACAGGCCTCCTTACCATAAAAAGGCTCGTGGAAGGAGTTAACAGCACAAGTACGAGGCGGTGGCCACAGGTCTGAGGTGTGTGTGTGTGTTTACACATGTGTGTGCAGGCTGGGTGAGAAGGCTTTCTCTCACGTGGCAAGGTAAAAACTCATCTGCTTCTCACCTAGGCACAGATAAAATGCTAGGCTGTCTGGCCTGATAGGCATTCCTTGGGGGACAGGAGAACCCCGTTCCCCAAAGATTTTTTATAAAGGGGGAATTCGCCCGCTGATGTGTTCTCCTTATCTGTGGGGTTTGTGGAGGTGAAGTGGCTGGTTATTCGGTTACCTCCAAAGGCTGAACCTTCTGACTCTTGCCAAGACTAGGTTTTGTTGGTGGAAGGAATTTTTTTTTTTTTCTAGCTAGCTGCTCTCAAAAAGGAGTTGGTGGACTCTGCTCAAAAGGAATCTCTACAGAGAATTAACCCCAGAGTTGAGAAAACACAGCCTGTTGACAGAAAACACACACACACACTCATGCACACTCCCCATGGCGCTCTTCTCGCTCCCCACCTGCCTCCCCCATCCCCACCCCCCAAATCATAATAGCTTCCTGAATGGCCCATTCCCCACACCCCTTATTGTTGGTGGCGGTTCAAACAGTCCCAAACATACAAAACCAAAAGAAGATTCTAGTAGGGAAACAATTAGCAGAGAATTTGCTTGAGACAATGCTTCATTTTCGCTATTTGAAGATCTTAACTGGCCTAATGGTGTTTGACTAACACCTCTTCTAATCCGAGGATAAACCCCCTCCATCAGGTGGCAAATACTTGAAGTGACTGGCTCAGACCCACTTGTCTCTGTAAATGAATCGAGGGGGCAGGAACTTGTTCTTCATGGCATGTGATTTAAAATCAATTTCAAGGTACGAACGTACCTGCCAGGTGTATTCATGGGAGAGAGGGCCAAGGAAGCCACAGGCTTTTAAGTTTATTTTTGCTGCTTTCTTTCTTTCTTTCTTTTTCTTTCTTTCTTTCTTTCTTTCTTTCTTTCTTTCTTTCTTTCTTTTTCTTTCTTTTTTTTTTTTTAAAGATTTTATTTATTTGAGAGAGAGAGAGAGCACGAGCAGGGAGGAGGGGCAGAGGGAGAAGGCGAAGCAGATTCCGCCCCCCCCCCCCCCCCCACGGGAGCAGGGAGCCCATGCTGGACTCGATCCCACGACCCTGGGATCATGACCTGTGCTAAAGGCAGACGCTTAACCGACTGAGCTACCCAGGCACCCTTTTTGCTGCTTTTTCTTCTTTTTTCTCGCTCTCCTCTTACTGGTATCTTTGCCCTTTCTCTGCATTTGCAAATTCTATCCTTGTGTTTAATAGTAATGAGATGAAAATGTCTGCCATGTATTGGACACTTGTGTCCCAGACCTGAATTCTATTATTATTATTATTATTATTATTATTATTATCATATCCGAACTTTGTTAACAAGGGAACTGAGTCTCAAGTCAATGCCTCATGAGAGGCTGCAGAGTGAGGGAAACCAGAACCAAGGCCTTCAGACCTCTGCAGACCGTGCCTTACCCATGCGCTGTGAAAACCTTGGCCCAGAGAACATTCCTGCTCTCCTTTCCCTTGGCAAGAGATGCCAAATTAGGCTGGTCTGAAATGCATGGAACGCAATTATTTTCTGACTCTGCCCTGATGTTTGTTGTTGTTGTTGTTGTTTTAAACGGAAGAAACATCATATTAAGTATTGAGAAAACACAAATACGAGCCTTTCTGAGTCATGATATTCGTCAGGTTGTGTACGGTTGTGTAAAGGAAAATGTTTATTTTCAAGGGCTAATTTGATTTGTTCCTTCAATACTATAACGCTAGGCATTTCAGTTCCTAAAAAGAGTCAGTAAGTTTACGGGCAGTGGTAAGGCCCTAAAATGTTCCGGTAGGCGGTCCAAATCGAGTTTACTGGAAGGTGCTGGATCACGATGGGTGGGTTGTTGTTTGGGGGTGAGATTATAAACATTTGGAGAGCGAAGAATAATTTGGAACAGGTGGTCCCAAGAGTCAGGTAACTGGAATGATTTATCTTTGCCACTTTGAAGGTTAAAGGAGGACGTCAGTTCCCTGAATCCGGGACAGGCAGGCAGAGGGTCTGTGGGGGATAAGAGGGGCCCCCACTTTGGGACGGAGCCTGACAGGATGGATGAGAGGGTCTCTGCACACAGTCTGGGGTCTCTAGAAAGCGGGGCCTCTTCCCTGTTGTCACTACCCTTGCACGATCCTGGTTTAGGGCACAAATACGCCTGTGTGCTTTTTTTTTGCAGGATCTGCCTCTGCGTTCAGATGTATGCAGAAATTGAAAACAGGAACTCAGATGAATAGATAGGTAGCCAAGGGAGACAGGTTTTCATCTTACCAATTTTGAGACTGTGCACACCATCAACTTTCTTTGCCCGAGAATGCTAATTTAGACAGGTTTCAAAATGAAGGGAGGATTTAAAAGAAGTTAGAACTTATTCTGTCATTTTGTATCAGTTGTGTTGTGGCAATAACACAAAAATGTGTGTGATTTCAGGGGCATTGGGTTTTTCCCCCCCTTTTCCCTTTTGAATATCTAGTGAAGTTAGATTTTTAAAAATCTGTGTGTTCCCAGATGTCATGTATCTGTACGTACTGACTCACGGTCATTCCAAGGAGAATTGTCAACTCCCTGTGAATTTAGCTAGAAGAAAAGTGATAAAATTGACATTTTCCCCCCCGAAGAATGAGGAACTGGAGGGTCTGACTACTGTATGAATATAGCAACTTACTTTTGTCTCGCATCAGCTGGATCTGTCAGTTCCCCTTTCTTTTCTATTCATCTCCCAAGAATGGTCTTTCATAACTGAAATGTACAGCATATTAGCCAAAAGACATTTTAATTTCGTAAAGAAAAATCATGCCAGAGACAGCCGAGTCTGTTTCAACCATTATTGTTCTGTAGCGTGCATACTTTGGGTTTCATGGTAAGATGTGGGTTTGCCAAGAAAGAAAATTACAGCAAGAAACTATGTTGAAAACATATACACTTCTGTTTAAGAAATGGGAAAAACACGGAAAAATTCTGCATGGTAATTGCTTTAACGTGAGTTTTAAATGTCATTGTTTGACTTATGTCAAAAAGTCCCTCTTAGCTAATTCTCACATATGCTATTACCAAATAGCTCACCTTAAAAAATGGCAATTGTTGGCCTTAACTTTGATGCTCTTTGAGGCTTTAAGAGATATCTTTAGTCCTCGTGGAAACATTCCAAATTTTTAGATTGTGCGGGCCATTTTTTTTTTAAGGTTACTTAGATATCGATTTTATTTTCTTGACCCAAAATAAGAAAACATGGGGAATTCTCAAAAGCTTTTTACAGGCTGCTATTATGACAAGAGAAGCCAAACCAACATGTATTAGGTCATGAGCTTGAAGTTGCATAAATAAGCCCTATGAAGGTCACCAAAACAGAGCGAAAACCACCAGTTCTCCTTACCTCGGCCAACTCCGCATTCCTGCTGGTAGATGTGTTCGGTTGAAGTGGACGAGGAAAGGGGCTGCAGAGCCCACGGTCAAAAGATCTCGATTTGATTTGGGTTCTGAGGATGACTGAAGACATTCTTGGGGTCAACTGAGGTGTGAGGGGTTGGAATTCCCATCCCCCTCGGACCCTTCCCTCTCCCATCTCTGCAGAAAAAGCAGGTTCCGGCAGGGCAACCCCTTATTCCGAAGCAGAAGTCTCATTCCTGGCATTTGGATCTGCGGCAGCCAGAGGTCAAGATGTCTTTTGTTCCTTCTGGTCAGTTTCTTCACCTCCCATCCCCTTCCTGTAGGAGCTTCGCGGTTAAAGTTATTTGTTGTTTCCAAAGCAATTTTTTTGTGCCTACGAACACATGTGTGTTTTTTTAGCGGGCTGCGGGGCGGGCTGTGTAAGCACGCACCTTTAGGTCTTCATTGATGGGCAGCTCCCTGAAATACATGGAGACAGAGAGAGTGTCCACTGTGTCCCCGAGTTTGGTAGCAACCCGAGTGCTGATAGAAATCCCACGCAGGGAGGAAGCCTCCTTTCAGAAGAGACAGAAAAGGGTGTCAATGCAAACAGAGTGTTTTCTTTTGCGGGTGTGTATTATTTGTCTGTATGGGGACTTTTGTTTTGGGGTGTTCTAGAAACATTTGTCTCTCCACCAAAGGTATGAATGTCCTTCTTGGTGGGGAAGGTGGTGGACGGGAAGGAGCACAGGAGTCAGATTCCTGCACCTCTGGCCTTTTGTGTGACTGGTACAGTAGAGGGAAGTGGGGACTCGCGGCCGGGACCGGGATGGTGTCACGCGGCATGACAAGTTGTGACTTGCCGCTTCTGTTGTAAACAGAGTGTGGGCCCCATCTGGCTGGGGAAAAGAATGGAGCCGGGGAGATTATTCACTTCTGGTCTGCCACGGGCCAGAACTCTCTGGTGCTGTCCTCTTGCCACTGAGACCATGCTCCCTGGAGACTTGAATGTTGCGATGTGCAGGGAAGGAGGGGAGAAAGAATGTCTTAAACTCAGCAAATGTCTGAAACCCTCCAAATGTACTCCACGTTGCTCTGGCATCCACAAGAAAGGCAAAGTGAGAAAAAGACGCAGAAGCAGGCTTTGGGGGGAGGGGCAAGAGAAATTGGAGGGCTCGCTAGTGGTTTGATCTTGAGTGCAGAATTTTCTGACACCTTGGGACCATGGAATGCCTTTCTGGAGTATCTTTAGGAACCTGATTTTGGAAATGTCTTTTCCTGCATCTTGGCTGTGCTTTCTTTGTGCTTATTTTTAGCAAATTAGTTTTTTGTTTGTTTTTAAGAAAACGTAAGACTTTTTTTTTGGAATAACGAGTGGCCCATATTTATTGAACACTTACTGTTGCAGGCACTGTGCTAAGCAATCGCATTTCTGTCTCCAAATAGCCTTAGATGGAATGTGCTATTATTATTATTATTGTGTCTATTTTACGGATGCAAAACTTGAATCTCAGGGAAGTGAAATAACTTGCCCAAGGTTACATGGCTCATGTCGGAGCCAGGACTGAACTGAGTTTTGATGCCTAACCAACCACTAGGCTATCCAGGCTGCCCCCTGGTGTAATACTACCTTTCCTCTACAAGTCTGGCCTGGAGAGCCAGATTTTAAAGTTCGTCTCCCATTTGTTTTGCTTGGGGGATATTAGCTGATGGTCAGGTACAGAAGTTGGGCTCAGAAATGAGAGACATCTGCTGATTCTCATAGAACCTTGAGCCTGTCCTTGTAGAAATCAAAGAAGTGTTGGAATCTTGAAATGGTGGCCACATCTCTGCAGTTAGCTGGCCTAAGCAAATTGCCTATGGCTGCTTCTGTGCTAAAATCGCAGAGTTGAGTGGTTACTACAGAGACCTCATGGCCCTTTACAGAATAAGTTTCCTGACCCCTGAGCTATTGCAATATGACAAGACAAATTTTGTTGACAAGGAAGAACATGCTCTTGCGACATTGCATAGACCATTTCACTGATTTGTGATTTATTGAGTGCCTCCTACATGCCTGATACATTGCATGGTGCTGGGGGAAAGTTAGAACGCATTCATGCTTTCATTCATTTATTCAGCAGTATTTACTGAGCTGTGTTCTAGGTGCTGGGCTAATTACTGGAGATCCAGAGGCAAAAAGGACCCGATTTTGCCCCTCCAATAGTAGGATCCTGGTGTGTCTCCACCAACATTGCACTGCCTCTTCCTCACCTTTGAGGATCCAGAGGGCAGTGATAGGACTTCTTGAGCTTCCCAATACTCAAGCAGCAGGTTGGAGAAATAGACCCAGCTTTGTAGACCCTTACTCAAAGAAGCCCTGCCTAATTCAGTAAGAGCAGTATACCGACTGGCTTCTGTGCCTAGAACTGTGTTGTGCACTGTGACCTTCCTTCTGCTTTTGTCAAGTGGTGGTGGAGAACAGGTGGTGATGTTGGGGGCTGGGAGGAATCAGGCTTCCTGAATTTAAGCCCTGGCTCTGACCTACAGCCTAGAGATGAAGAGCATGCACCCGGGAGCGGGGCTGCTTGAATTCAAATCCCTGCTCTGTATAAACCAACTATTTAACTGTGGGCCAGTTACCAAACTTTTCTGTGCCTCGGTTTCTTCATCTGTAAAACAGAGTGGATAACTGTGTACCTTCCCCCAAAGAGTTGTGGAGATGGAGTAAATACATATAAAGTGTTTGCATGGCAAACAGTAGGAATTATACCAGAGTTGGCGGCTGTATTATTTATTATTATTTACAAGCCGCATGAAACTGTGGGTTTCAGTTTTCTCTCTATAAAATGGAGATGCTATAATAACAACAGTAATAACTGCTTTGAAGGGCCATTGTGAGAATTTAAATGAGGCAGTGCCCATCTACATGGACTACCCAATAGGGGAGGTCTTCTGCTCAAGCCGGCCCTTCCTGCCCTTGAGGTTAAAAGGAATCACGTACTCGGTCGTCGATGTCCCTTTAAGTTATTGGTCAATTGGGTCCTTTTTCAATATCAGGAGACTGTGGGGCAGTGGTTAAGAGCATAGCCCGTGAGCTCAGACAGACTTGGTCTGAGCCTCAAGCCCCCAGCTCACTAACTCTGCCATCTCGGGCTGGGGGTTGACTCTCTCAGCTTCCCAAACAGGGGAGGCCATGGTTGCTGTTCCCTGGGTGGTGGTGAGGGCTGGGAGAGGTGGCACCCATAAACCATGGAGCAGGGTGTTTGGCACATAGTAAGCACTCAATAAATGGTAGCTTGTGTTATTATCACTCCCACTCTTTGCTGCACCTACACCCCCAGGAAGGCACAGAACATTAGTAAATTTTAATTTGAAAATAAAAGAACACATTTTAAAACTGCCAAACAGATTTAAAATAATATTCATTAAACAAAATTAAAATATTCTATTAAAGCCAGACTTTGGGCTCAGACCAAATTTTTATAACCCAAGCTTAAAGGCCAAGGAGTCCCCCAGCCACAATGGGGACATTGTGATTGAACTTGAGACTTCAACGCTGCTATTGAGCAGTCTTTGAAATGCACGTTTCCCCGTTAAAATAAAAGGGAAGTCATGGGAAGAAAAAAAAAATGAGGTTCTTGCTCACCCCAACAAACCTTAATGAATCGAAAAAGAAAAACAAAAGATTTCTCATTTTTTTCTTCTGCTACTTTATCCTGCCAAAGACGCATGGCCCCCTCCTAACCCCACTTTTGAATGGTACCCGCTCAGAATGTTCCAGATCTGATATGGTCTACTAGCTGAGCTCGTCTAAATGCTGGTCTTCACCAGATTTTACAGACGATGGTGTATCACCAACAGCTGAGGCGTGGGAGCCCTGCTGCCAGGGTTCACATCCCAGCTCTGTCGCTCCTAGCTGTGCCTCAGCTTCCCTATTTGCTGAATGGAGATAAAATAGCTCCTGCATCCAGCCGTGGTGAGCTCATCTAAGATTCGGGTACCCCTGTCGATGTTTAACCTGGTGCTATTACCTGGTTAATGAGACTGCCCAGACTTTTGGGACTTTGAAGAATTCAAGACTATGGGAATGCCTTCATCTGAGAGTTTTTTTTTTTTTTTTTTTTAAGATTTTATTTATTTATTTGACAGAGAGAGCATGAGAGAGAGCACAAGCAGGGGGAGCGGCAGGCGGAGGTGGGGGGGGGAAGCAGACTTCCCGCTGAGCAGGGAGCCCGATGCAGGACTCGATTCCAGGACCCTGGGATCATGACCTGAGCTGAAGGCAGACCCTCAACCGACTGAGCCACCCAGGCGTTCCTATCTGAGAGTTTTGAATGAAAACCATCCCATTATGCAGGGAGGGGAATGTGGAAGGGAAGAAGTGGATTTAAAAGTCTCCCACAGGAGTTTTGATGTGCCCAACACTTTGACAAAGCTTTTTTAATCCTCTCAAAACAAAATCCCATGACGTACATATTGCCATTTAACAAATAGGGAAACTGAGGCTTGGACCACTCCAGTGGCTGCTCAGCGAGATTCCATTCCAAAGCACAGGCCCGTTCCACCCCACCACCTGCAGCCCTGTCTGGCATGAGCGCACAGACGATCCAGAGACTTCTCCCTGACTGACCGGTTATTTGTGTTCTATTCCTACATTTTAGTAACAACCTTCGTCCTCACCAAGCCTGAGTCTTGTGGCTTTTTACCTGCCTTGCCGTTGAGAATGAATGGATTCTTTCTTGAACAACAAAAAGAAAAAGTAATGGTCGTGGGCTGTGATATTCTTCTCTAGGGGACATTTTTTGAGAACCTCTGCAGTTTCTTGCCAGCGGGGGGGGGGGGGGGGGGGTGCATGACCTCGTCCTCTGATCAGGCCAGGCCCTTGGCTATGATGTGGAGCCAAGAGGCAGGTTGTCAGAGGGTGGGTGGCTGTTGAAGAGGGTGTGGGATGGACTCCCCACTCCGTCACCCACCTGCTGTGTGACTTAGGGTGGAAGACTCAAGTCCTCTGAGCCTCAGACACTTCACCCAATCATGAGGCACGTGCTGTCCATATCGGATTTGTAACAGCTTCGGCCGGCCATGGGTGGGACACATTCTGCATTTCTGAGAACAGTGTTCTTAGATATTATGGAATTGCACACACCCTCCCCCCCCCCCCCCCCCCCCCCCCCCGAGGTACTCCAAAAAACGAGCGAAAGTGAAGGCAACTCGTCCCTGGGAATATTCCTGACTGTTCTTCAGGAAGCTACAGTCTTGGGATTTTACACATTCGGGAAGAATCTATAATCCTCCAAAGGGCAGTCTTCCTTTTAACAGCGTATTTGTACCCTTTCCACATTGACTTAAAAGATGCATGACCTTTTTTCTTTCTTCAGAGTTCTGTCTGTATTTTATTGTGCATTTGGAAAAGATGTAACAAGCATCTCAAACCAATGGTTTCACAAGTTTTTATGGCTTAAGATAAAAATGGTTTAAAACTCAAGTCCATCAGGTAATTACTAGCAAAAGTGGCACAAAGACCTGGCAGAATTCCTGAGTGATGTTTAAGAAATACCAATCCGAAGGTGTGAAATGCCCCAAATCGCAGAACCTTCCACTAGTCAGAATTATGGTTCTGCACTCTGTTCTCAGGGGAAATAAGATGAAACTAATGAGATCTCTCAAGAATGTCATTAAACTCATCTCAGGGCACCCTAGGGTCTGGACACATTTAGTCTGTGTCATAGATCTTCAAAAGAAGAATGACTCGCCTTTAAATGAATATCATCTTAATAAAAATGACCTCTGAGTGCTGACTCCATGCTGGGATCTGTTCTGAATGAGTATAAGTATCAACTCATTATTCATTACAACAATTCTATGAAGGAAGTGCTATAATGATTTCCATTTTAGATGAGGAAAGTAAGGCACAGAGAGGTTAAGTAACTTGTTCAAGGTCACACAACGTATAAGAAGCAGAGCCAGGCTTTTTATGCAGGAGTATGGTTCTAGAGGTTGTCTTCATAACTCCTGCACTCCCCTGCCTCTGTAACTGCCATAGAAAGAATCAAACTTACCTTCTTTTTGACCTTACTTAACTGGACAATTCATTAATTCCAGACAGGCATGGGAGGGAAGCAGGGCATGTTAGGCTTAGCTATAATTTTTATATCTTTTCGTGTATTCTGTGGCTTCAGGTGCAGCATAACGCACCTGAGCTGGACTGTCGAGGTTCAGATCCAGAGTTTACTCCTTACTAGCCTCATGACCTTGGGTTCACGTAACTTCTTCTGGTCTGTTTCCTCGTTCATGAAGCGAGTCCACATCCCGAGTAAACAGCTCTCACCTGCAGAGAAGAACACCAGAGACACAGCCCATGATGGTTAAATGCTGTTGATTACCCCTTGAGGGGCAAGTAACTCTAGAAATCGTGTCTCCCCATGGGGCACAAGCACTTTGGTGTGGCCCGGAGTGGGAGACGAGGGGAAGGTGCCTAGGACGTGAGGCTCGAGCTGGCAAGTGTCTCAGGTTTTTCCAGATGACTTCGGACGGAGCCTCAGACACTGGCTTTCCTCATCCCCACGTGAGATGCTGCCAGGACGAGTCCTCGGCTGGTGGCCTGGCAGTCAGAGCCGTCTGGGATTAGAATGTGCACGGGTGAGGAGACTGTTCGTGGCCGAGCAGAGACCCCGGCCGGGCCTGCAAACTCCAATGCCAACATAGGCTCTCACTTTAGGATCTTCATCTTTCTTCTTGAGCCCTTTCTTCTCCAGTGGACAATGCCTTTTTCTCTAGAAGGGTCTGCCCAGTCTTCAGTGACCAGGTGGGCAGACTTCATGGGGTTGGCTCCTTTCACTTTCCCTCTCCACTTTACTCCCCTGCCACCTCTGCCTCCCTTTACCTTTCAATATGGAAAACCGAAATTTTTTGTTCATTCATTCATTCATTCATTCATTCCAAAATATGTAGAGAGCACCAGCTGTGTACCAGGAACTACTCTGGACACGGGGAATATAGTAGAGAACAACAAAAAAAAAAAATCAAAGTCTACTTACTCCTTCATGGAGCTGCCATTATGTGGAGAAAGACCAAAAATAAACACCCAAATATGTAAAGTACACAGAATGTCAGATGGTGAGACGTCTGTGGGGAAAAATCAAGAGAAGGTGGATAGAGGGTGCCCCGGGGTGCGGATGGATCCCCACGGCCTCTGCGCCCAGCACTGAAGGAATGAGGGAGCTCTGCTGTCTGTGGAAGAACATTCTTGAGAGAAGAAACAGCAAGCACAAAGCCTTGAGATGGGAGCTGCCTGGAGCCAGTGTGGCTGGAGCCCATGAGAGAGGGGTGGGGGCAGATGAGGTCACGATGGAGGGACCCTATCGGGTGGGGTCCTGCTCAGAATCCAGCAGCCATTCTCTGTCAATCAGGCTAGTCCAAAATCAAAATTAGTATCATTTTTGAATGATTTAAAAAAATACACAGGACCTAGGAGCCCTTGGGTGGCTCAATCAGTTAAGCGTCTGCCTTCAGCTCAGGTCATGATCCCAGGGTCCTGGGATCGAGCCCCATGTTGGGCTCCCTGCTCGGCAGGGAGTCTGCTTTGCCCTCTCCCTCTGCTCCTCCCCCTGCTTGTGCTCTCTCTCTCTTTTAAAGATAAATAAAATCTTTAAAAACAAAAACACACGGGACCTAATCTGAAACCACTAATTGCAAACTCCCAATACCCAAAGTGGCCACACAGGTGATGAAGTTAATGAAATGGGCATGGTAACTAGCTGGGAGGAGTGGGGCTCTCTATTGCCAGGTATTCTGATCTTTCAAAAGACAATGAAATCTGGATTTTAGGAGACACGCCCCAAGTTTTAAGTCACCACAAGAAATCAGCAGAACACTCATCAGGCTGCTGGTCTGTGACTCCTCTCCCAAGCACCGCCCTAGACCTTGGGAATCTCCTTTCCATGAAAAGCCACGAAGGCTTTATCTTGCTGCCTCTTTTCTTTTTACCAATTCCCTACCAGAAGGATGCCAAGAGATGCTCGAAATTGTTTCCAGGAAAAAGTAGGCCTCGAATCTCATGGGAACGGAGGGCTGAGACTTCTTCCAAGGAGCAATCAGCTTGCTTCATTTTTATGTCTTTCTCAGGATGTTTTCCTGCTCATCCCTCATTGTGGGTAATGACAACGTGGTCCAAATCTGTCCTCCTTCGGGTTTTCATTAGTTTCCTGATGATTATTATTTTGTCATCTGGGGTTGATTTAGGAGTGGTGAAATGTTTGCAGGTTTCATAATGGTTGTCAGCCACTGTTTAGAATGGCAAGGAACTTCTTGTGTTGCTCACATTGCAGGGACGGGGGTGGTAGTTTCCAATGGCTACAGACATGGAAGAGGGAGAAGGGGGGAGCCCTGAAGGAGGGCCACATCAGGAGATTGGAAGTTGAGTCAGTAGGTTGGGGCAGCAGGGGTGCGAGAGTCAGGAGAGCTCACCATTGAATTCATAGTGTCCCTCCTTCACCCCAAAGCCAGAGTGAAGCAGAAATTGGGCCAGGGGGCCACATGGCTGTTGAGATTGTTCTGGATGTAAGTAACAGAAAATTTCCGGGTTGGCTTAAGTAAAAGAAGGTTGATTGACTTGGGGAAATGAAAAGTTCTGGGGAGAGCTGGTTTCAGGTATGGCTGGATCAAGAACTCAAATGTAGGTGATATGCCCATCCCTTACTGGATATCCCTGTTTGGGAGGATTCTGTACTCTGCCATGTGTCACTTCTGGATGTAGGGATGGAGTGTGAGAAAGGTAGGCTCCCAAACTGAAGTCAGCAACATTTGTTGGAAGGGGAAGGTGGACCAGTTCCTTGTGGACCCCACAACTGCATTATAATTCACTTCTACTCATGCCTTGTCCACTCCTCGTCTATCGGACTATAGTGCCGTTTGTGAAATTTGTCATTTTTCCAGGCACTGTGCTGCATACACCCTTTATGTGTATCGTTTCCTTTTCTCTTCAAACACTCCCGTAAGGTTGGTACTTTTAAGACCCGCTGTAATTCTGCCTCCCATATGCCCTTTCCCACAGGCCTAGAGGATTATCTTTTATTTCAAGTAAGGGTGTTTAAGGGAGGTTCATCTTTTTTCGTAGCGTCTTGTGCAAAATTAGCACTCAGTACTTGGGAGGCTCCAGCCCAGCATGGGAGATGCACTGAACTTGGGAGGAAAAGTTAGAACGGAGTCGGTGTCACTTGGAGTAGAGGAGTGATCCTGGCTATGCTGTGCTTACATTCTTGGGCCTCTGGCAATCTGCCTGTGTTTCCTTTCCTCCTCTGACCTTTGCCCTCTGTCACGGCACCCACTGGATTTCTTCATGTTCCATCTAGTGGCACTGCGGGAAAGTCCAAGGCAGCTCAGAGATGGCAAGCTGGCAGCCAAGATGCGTTTTGTTTGGTCTGCAGAATATTTAAAATAGAAAATAGAGCCAACACTTGAAAATCTGGACATTTCACACAAGAAGGCAGACTTCTGGCTTCCATTAAAAAATCAGAAGATCTGTCAACGCTGTGCCCACATTCCCACATGACTTCAATGGACTGGAGTTGGGAAACCTCTTTTAGGTGGATGGGTCTTAGCTCACCACAGTCCCCACCATGCCCTATTGTCTCCCCAACACTGGGGCTCAGGGTGAGTTGCCCTTGACCTGACCATGGGGATGGTGCTGTTGGCTGCCCTACAGTCAACGTAAGAAAGAAAGGAAATCTCTCCTGTAGTCAGGTCTCCATCAAAACTCTGAAAATGAAGCGTAAACCAAGTTGGTCACTAGTATGAACAAAATGGGAGGAAAGCATGTGTCTTCAGGTAAGTCAGGGCTTCTCCACCCCGGCACTAGTAACATGTGGGGTTGGACAGTTCTTCATGGCAGACATCTGTCCTGTGCATTTTGGGGTGGCATTTCACGTGTCCACATAGGGACCAACTCCCCCTTATATAAGTAAATAGGTCCCCAGGCGCTGGGCACCCGTCACCGGTTTGGTACAAAGAGTTACGGTAAGTGAGAAGCACTGTTCTTGCTCTCCGTTGTGCCCCAGCAGCCCTGCCTAGGTTTGACAGTAAAGGTTATGAGTTGGCTGATTCTGGTTTAATCATAGGTAGACTTGCCAACCATTGAGGCCGTTTACAACTGCCTGTCTAAGATGTTATAGAAGGAATTCAGCATTGGATGAGAGGCCGACCGTCTTAAAGAGTCTTTGGAGACTCTTTTAGCTGAGAGGGGCCACGGTGGATGCCACTTTCAATATTCTTGCAAACAGTAAGTTCTATTGGGGAGCGTGGGCAGCAATCAAGGCTTGTTGAAGAGTGGGAGATGGGGAAGAGGGACCAGAGGACCTGGGACGTCTCCTCCAGCTCTGTTTCTGAGCTGCGGCTCAGGGAGGGCATTGTCCCAAGACCAGTCCAGTGTGTTGCCTACTGCATCTTGGTAGCTCATAGAGGTGGTCTGCGGTGGAAACCCAAGGGGGGCCTGAATGTCCAGAGCGGGAGATCAGTCCCTGGGGCTAGTACTGTGTACAATGTGGTGTTTTCTTCTGGGCCTTTCGCCTGTGTCTCAAATCCTATCAAGGGTCTGAAACACTTTCCCTGCTTAGGTTTCCCCTCATTACAACAGTGGGTACCATTCATCCATCCAACACACATTTGTTGAACACCCACTGTGAGGCAGCCGCTGTTCCAGGCACTTAGCGAGCAGGGGAGAGCAAAACCCACCAGGTTCTTGCCCTCGTGGAGCTTATATTTGTCAGGGAAGGCCATGGCGGCAGACAAGAACACAACCAAGGACACAAATGTGTGTATATGTATATAGTGTGTGTGTGTGTGTGCGTGTGTGTGTGTGTGACAGAAAATGCTGAGTGCTATGGAGAAAAACAGAGCAGGGAGTAGAAAAGGGAGTGGTGGGATGCAGCATGGAGGAGTGGTGTTTTTCATCTAATTTTAGTTTAAAATAGAATGGTCACTGAAGTGACACACCAGTCATCTGACTCTCTGGAAATAAAAGGCCCTGATTTGTAGTGTTTGCCACTTCCCATGGGGTAAAGACTCCCACTGTGGCCTATTGCAAGCCACCCGTGGTTTAAGCAGCTCACACAGTTCCTGCAAATCTAGCAGCCATTTCTTGCAGCCTGGTGGGGAAGGCAGAAGAACCTGCCCCAGAGCCCTGAGCGGATGGTGGGGAGTGTGCTCAGGAGTAGCCAGGAGTCCACTGTGCCTGCAGCAGTGAGGGGAGGGGGCTGGGAGACGTGGTACAGGGCATTTTGGAGATTTAGGGCCTTTTAGGCCACGCTTGCCTTTGTGGCCTCCGTTCTGAGTGAGGGTGAGGTGGGAGCCCCCAGAGAGCTCCAAGCAGAGGAGGGATGGAACCTGACATTTAGCAGCATCGTTTAGCTGTGAGAACAGGCTACAAAGGCGTTGGGAGACTGTTGAGGCAAGAGGTCTTGGTGCCTTGATCAGGGGACAGCATCAGGGATAGGGCGGCGTGGGGGGAGGGAAGGGGCAGCAGGGCTGGTGGATAGTTGGACTTGGGATGTATTTTGAAGATAGAGCCAATGGGATTTGCTGACGGAATGGGTCTGGGAAGGGACAAGAGTCCAGGGTGACTGAAGTTTTGGGCCTGAGCATCTGGGAGGATGGAGCTGCTGTTTCCCGAGATGGGGATGAGCGGTTGGGAAGGAAGGTTGGGAAGGAAGGTTGGGAGCACCTTCTGTCAACCTGGCCTTGAGCAGGTACTTAAATGCACCGTCCCCTTCCTTCCTCAGGAGGGGGCTCTTTTAGTATCCCGTCTTAGAGAAGGTGTGGCAGCCACTGGAGAAGGAACGTGCCCGAAATGGCCCTGCTGGAACGTGGCCAGGCCAGATGTCCCACCCCGCCACCACCCTGGGTCCCACCGTGTTTTCTTGGCTCTCCTATGTCTCCTCTTTGTTTTGAGGAAAGGAGGCAGAGAAACTTTGCAAAGGAACCCCCCGAGGAGCTGAGTCCCTCTCCCTTGTTTGGAAAGAGCTCTCCAGTTGTTTCTGCAAGCACAGGCTGGTTCTGCTCATTGGATCCATCGCTGGACCCTTGCCCTGACAGATTTGTTGGAGTCACCCCATGAAGATTAATATTTCATGGCAGAACCTGCACTTTTTAAAATATTTTCATTCGATTTATCTAAACGTTAAAAAAAAACACAAAAAAAATATGCATCCCCGTGTTTGTTGCAGCATGATTTTTAATAACCAAGATTTAGAAACAACCTGTGTCTACTGATAGAGGAATGGATAAAGAAATTGTGGAATATGTGTTCACAACCGAACATTATTCAGCCATAAAAAAGAATGAAATCTTGCCATGTGTAACATGGGGGGACATCAAGGGCATTATGTTAAAGTGAAATAAGTCAGAGAAAGACAGATACCATATGATCTCTCTTATCTGTGGAAACGTCAAAAAAAAATTCAGTAGTCCGTAGCTTCAGAGGCTTTGGTTTTGTGCAGACATAGGCTTAAATCCAGACTCCACCGCTTAATAGCTTGGCTGCCTGAGCCTCAGTTTCTTCATCTGTGGAATGGGTGTGTTGAGAGTTGCTCTGGGATGAAATGAGATAATGCATTTAAGGCACTGAGTACTGTGCCTGGTGCAGAGTCCACACTTAGCAAATGGGGGGCGGGGGTTGGATCTCAGGACCATTTGAGAGAGGGAATTAGAAAGTCAGGTTTAATCCTAGACGAAGACTGACTTACCTTCGAAGCTGGGGTGGGCACAAGGGGCTGTGAAGCTCATCGTGCCTGAGAGCTTTGAGGTTTGGCCTTTTTTTTTTCTTTTTTGGGCAGAGTGGGTCATGGAGATAGAAGGCCTCTCCCTGTGCTTCTACTCTGCTCACCAGGCAGCGGGTCCCGGGCCACTGACTTGCTCTCTGGGCTCCCGGAGGAGCCGACCTCAGCCCCACAGTCTCTTGCCTTGCATTGTCATTTGTCGAAAGCAGAACGGCATGTTCTCTCAACAAGCAAATCCCCAGATGTGAGCCCATTCGGGGCTGCCACGTTTTTCCTGATGGAATTCCTGACTTGGTGTGTTGTGTTTTTTTAAAAACACGCCCACTGCCTCCAAAAACCTCAGCCGGGGAAGAGAAACATTTCTCGTTGAATTACTGCCTTTTGAAATGGTGTCAAATTATGCCCCACTTTCATGGCCCAGATACGCCAATCTTTCCACTCACTGCTTTTCCGGAGAAGGCTGCTAGATGGCAGAACGTGGACAGAAGGCAGGCCAGCCCTGGCCTGCTACAGATGGGAAAACTGAGGCTCTGGGAGACCAAGGGGGTGAGGGGGCATGGTGCGCTAAGTCAGTCTCAGAGCTTCGGCCAGACCCAGATCTCTGGATTCCTAACGGGTTTTCTTCCTCCTTCATCAGAGGTCACAAACGGGCAGCCTGTGGCCACCTCTACCCCTAGATGTGCTTTCTTTGGCCAAGGAGTGTTTTGATTTGAATGAGTTGCCAGCGCTTAAAAATCAGGAGAGTCCATATAAAAGCCCCGATTTCTGGCTTCTCTTGGACCATTGGGAGATCTGCATTCCTCCATGGTGACAGTGGAGGATCTCCGTTTACCACAGGCCCCACCCCTCCCTCTAGCATCCCTGGACACTGGGGCCAAATGTCACTTGCCATCGTGGCGTTTCCATTCCTGGGTCTCTTCTGGGGGAATGAGAGGAAAGTAAAATGTCTCTTGAACTTGTGCTTTATCAGACACAAAGAACCAAAAGTCAACTGAAGTGGCTACTTGTTTAAAAGCGAATGGTACAGAGCATTACTATTATTATTATTCGGTAGCAGGGAAGAAAATTTCTGTGAATTTAATATGCAAACAGAATACATCAGTGTCGAAAATAGCCAGCCCCCTCCACTCACTAACACCACCTTCCCCTCTCAGCCAGCATTACTTTTGTGACCCCGGCATCCCAGAGCCACAGGTCCCACTTATTTTTTTTTTAAGGCAGAATTAAACTTCTCTGACCTAAATCTGTCCCATTTCTCTAAAACTTGAAATACTATCAAACTGAGTTAAGAAATTCAAAAAAGTTAAAATTGTAATTGCTCAAGAAAGGGCATGTGTGAGAGTCTGTATGTGCCCATACGTGGGTGCGCATGCATGTGCATGTATGTGGTATGTTGATTTATGGGATTTCCTCCCGAGTTGGATGAAAGTGTTTTTTCCCTGGCTCTGGGATAGCATTTCTGGACTTCACCGTAAATTTAAGCCGGGGTGTGAAGCCAACTGGTTTTCACTCTCCTTTAATGGTGTATCAGTGAGCGGGGCTAAGGTTGGATTCAGATTGCCTTTCCTCCATTAGGAGGCGTATTGGGGGAAGTCCATGGAAAGAAGAGTGGGGATACCAAGTTCTCAAAATGATCATCACTTTCTTTCTAGGACAGTTGACCAAGAGAAGAGGGGCTGGCACTTTCAGCATCCTACTGGGTGCCAGGCAGTCATGTGAAGATTATCTTTCCGTTTTCCAAAGTGAGCTCTGGGACTTTTTTTTTTTTTTTTTTTAATATTGATGTGTTAATTTTTGTATGTGTTAGGACAAAATATAGAGAGATAACCTTGAAAGTACATAAATGAGCCATGTATTTCTTAGAATGAGATCCATTTATCTAAGGGGGGAAAAAAGAATCCATTTAAAGAAAAACATGTAAATAGTACAGGTGGTTTGTGGATGTGACAGATCATGAACGATTGATGTGATGTAATTCTCACAGCGTTCGGGAGTGGTCAGGTGGTCAGCCCACCCCTGGGTTTGTAAGCCCTCCTAACACCTTGTACTTCCTCAGAGCACTTAAATTTGTCGTTAAACACTTAATTGTGTAATGGCTTGCACAAATCTGTCTGGCCTCTTTAAACCGCGGCTGTGTCTGGCATTTCGTTGTTGTGTTCCCAGCACCGAGCAGAGTGCTGGGCACACAGCAGATGCACGGACTCCTGCAAGGTCAGAATTGCTGTCCCCATTTTATGGATGAGGAAACTAAGTGCAGAGGGACGAAGTGGTTCACTTAACATATCGAAACCAGGATATAGCAGCATCAGGATTTGAACTCATGATTCTTGGGCTGCACGAAGCTTGTGCACTTTTTGTCAGACAGCTACACGTGGGACTCGGACCCTGACAGCTAGCCCATGGCAAAACGAGGGAAATGAGGTGCATGCAGGGAATTTCATGAAGCTAGACTGGTTCAATTTAAAGAATGGTCTGTTATTTTAATTTTCTTTCCATTGAGGGTGCTGACGTGTTTGGGTTTCTTTGACTGCAAAATTTCTCATCTGTTGTTTTTAAACACTTCACCCGACAAATCAAAACAGCAGCCCCTTTTTGTGGGTTCCCCCAGGTTTTTCTTGTTTTTGAGATTTTCTAGTTGGTGGAATCCCAGAGCCTGAGAGTCCTCGCACTCCAGTCTCCTCTTGAGAGGTAAGCAGGTCAGTCACGCCATCCCTGTTCCCAGCCTCTGACTTCCCTCAGCGGCGCTTCGTCGGTTTCCCCTTCTGGGAGGGGAGAGCAGGTGTGTCTCCCTCACTCCCGGCCCCAGTGACACGAAGACAGAAGCCGGAGCAGTGTCTCCAGCACTGGTCCTTAGACCTCTCCAGATGGCCGGAGCCTGCCTTTGCAGGTTGTGCAAGGAGGCACGACCCGCCATCCCCCTGGGAGAAGCAGGGGCTGCTTGGATGCCTGTGGTTGACTGGCAAGTCTTCACGGGCTCTGCTCACCTATTTTGGCTTCAGCACAATGCACATTTCCTTTTCTAGATCAATCCAGACCCCTCCCCTCTAGAGGTTAATCCTAACTACCTGCTGAGCAGGGTTTGAAAGTCTGCCCCTGTTAGCCCCCAGTCATTTCTTCCCAGCCTGGAAGCTGGCCAGCTCTCCAAACCCTGCCAGGACATCTAGCTGTGGCCAAACCTTGGCCGGCTTTTGGGGAGCCCCCGGGCTGGGGAGGCTGTGCGAGCAGCCGTGGAGACTAGGGGACAGAAATACCCTGGTCCTCCCCTCAAAGAGCTTGGAGACGAGGAGGTGAGACAAGACAGGCCCAGATGGTTAGTTTAGCATTTGAGGTTCTGTGTGGAGGGCTGGAGAATGACCTCTTTTTTTTTTTAAGATTTTATTTATTTGAGAGGGGGAGAGAGAGAACGCGAGGGGGAGGGGGAAGAGGGAAGAACAGAGGGTGAGGGAGAAGCAGACTACCCACTGAGCAGGGAGCCCTACGTGGAGCTCGATCCCACAACCCTGAGATCACGATCACGAGCCGAAGGCAGATGCTTAAGCGCTTAACCGACTGGGCCACCCAGGCGCCCCTGGAGAATGACCTCTTATGCCTGCACCACACTTTACAGTTTACAAAGGGCATCCATGACTTACTGTCTCATTTCCGTGTTTCGTCCTCTGCAGTAGATGATGCCTGGCAGCCCGTCCAACTTCCAGTTTTGCTTTCTTTCCCTTCCTTTCTGGTTCCCACTGCACTTTCAGGCCATCACTTTACTCCCCCATTCCAGGTGTAGACCTGTGTGCCCTGGTGTAGACCTGGACGTGCACAGCATTCCATCCCTCTGCCCTCCGGGCTTGTTCAGGCACCAGGTATGAGCTGAGTGGGGCCCCATCCTGGGCACTTGGCTCTGGCTGGCTGAGCCAGGGGACTGTGGCCATCCTGCTGGGAGGCGGCCGGCTGGATGATGAAGGCTCCCTAGATTAAACCCGAGGCACCATATGGAGGCACACGATTCCCGATGACATCACTTGAGCATCTGGACCCAGCTCTTCCTAAAGCTGGGTTGGAGAATGCCACGAATACCATGGGTTATTCGATTATTTTTCATTTACTTAAAAAAGTTTGAATGGACCTTTCTCCCACTAGCTGCAGACAAATACAGTTAGTTGGCTCCATTTACCCAGTTGCCCTGCTTCCTCTTATCATAATAAAACTCCATTTCATTTTTTAAAGCCCTCTTGAAAGCCTTTTCATAGCATTTGTACTCATTTCTCTGTGACAGCGTTGACCTAATTTTGCCGATAAGGGATCTGAGACACAGAAGGGGAGGGAAGAAACTTAGCTTTCCCCCCCCACCCGGGGGGGGCGCCCTCACCAACTTTTGGTTTGGGGAAGAACAGTTTTTGATAACCAGGGCACCTGTACCCCAGGGAAGGGGAGTGTAAGGGGATTTGGTGAACAACCCGAGCCAGGTCAGGGGGCCCCTAACTGCATCCTAGAGCCGCAGTCTGGATGATACTAGTGGTCATTTTAGATGCTTAGGGAAGTTCTGGACGGTGGGAGAGGAAATAGTGAGCTGCCCTTACCCATGGGGAGTGGAATGGGGAAGGAGGGCGACTTTTATTTTTCACTTTGTATACTCTGCTGCTCATTCTGAAAACTAGGTGCATGGCTTGTTTTATATTCAAATAAACAGTGAATTTTGCAATGTAACAGTAGCTAGCTTTCATCTGGGAACATCAGAGCATCAAATAGTGAATTACAAACCAAACATGAGGGGCGTGTGGGCGGCTCAGTGGGTTAAGCGGCTGCCTTCAGCTCAGGTCATGATCTCAGGGTTCTGGAATTGAGCCCCAAGTCAGGGTCCCTGCTCAGCGGGGAGTCTGCTCCTCCCTCGCCCTCTGCCCCAACCCCTTCCCATTATCTCTCTCTCTCTTAGATAAATAAATAAAATCTTTAAAAAGGGGGTGCTTGGGTGGCTCAGCTGTTAAGCATCTGCCTTCAGCTCAGGTCATGATCCCGGGGTCCTGGGATCGAGCCCCGCATCGGGCTCTCTGCTCGGCGGGAAGCCTGCTTCTCCCTCTCCCCCACTTGTGTACCCTCTCTCGCTCTGTCTCTCTCTGTCAAATAAAATCTTAAAAAAAAAAAAAACATGAAAAAACATGAGTCCGTGAGCATATACTAACAACAAACAGATAAGTAAGTAAACAGGAGAGAGGGAGGTTTCTTGTCCACAGTGGAATGACAAGGGCCAGCTGGAAACGTGGGGGGGGGGGGGTGCCGGGTTAGACATACGTCAGGGTCCAACCGTTCTGGTAAAGAGTGGTCCAGTTAGGAATCATCCATGGATACTCAATCTGGGCTGCGGGATGTTGATGAGGAGTAGGATATTTGGATGCTCTTTAAAGGCTCTCCCCACAGATGGCTTATTAATTTCAAGGGGGAAATTAGCTCACTGTGTCATGGAGAAATCGGCACATGGACTGGGTGATCAGCATTATCCTGATCAGTGAGGGAAAGCTGGATGTGATACCGCGAGAGGCACCCACCATCACCCCTGTAACGTTCTGGCCAAGAACACATAACTGGAATCTCATCATGAGGAAGCAACAGATGAGCCTAGAATGCAGAATATTCTGTTTCCAAAAAGGCACCTTATTCTTCAAAATGCCAATGTCATAAAAGGCAGAGACAGGCTGAGGAAGGTTTTTAGATTTAAAGGTGCCTAAAGAGAGATGACTGCTAACTACAGGGCCTCATTCTAGACTGGGTCCTAGGTGGGAGGGAAAAGCGCCCTAAGGGACATCAGTAGTCAGGTGACAAATTGTAATACTGAGAGCATCAGGTAGGATTCTGTATCAGTGTTGAATTTTCTGATGTTGATGATGGTCTTGTGATTCCATAAGAGGATGTACTTTCTTAGGGTATAGCCACTGAAGTATTTAGGAGTAAAGGGCATGATGTATGTAACTTACTCTGAAATGGTTCAGAAAAAATAGATGAGTGTATGTGTGTGTGTGAGAGAGAGAGAGAGAGAGAATGCAATTGACAAATTACATGAGATGGGATGCTAACAGCAAGTGCATCTGGGTAAAACCTATACACCTCTTCTTTGTACTAGTAAGTTTGAAATTATTTCCAAATGAAAAAAATTTTAAAATTACTACCAGCAAAAACAATCTATATCTGTCTGTCTATCCATTTATCCATCTCATAATAAGAGTGGTACTTGGCACTTACTGAATAGTGAGACAAAGTGAGACACATTATGTCATTTATTCCTCAGAGACCCCCAACATCTGGCTTCTGAGTTAACATGCTCCTCTTCACAGAAGATGAAACAGAAGCTCGGGGAGGTGAAGGTGCCCCCAAACCCACAGCAAGTCTGTAGCAAAAGCAGTGTTTTCACATAACCCAGTCTCTTATCTAGAGTCCGTACTCTTACCTACTAAGCCGGTCTGTCCCAAAGCCTGGGACACCTTCCATGGGAGGGTGTTTCAATGTTATGCCAATAGAGCATGGGATAACGTGAAATCACATAGCGATTTTTTAAAAATCTCATTTGCATTCCCTTTCAATTCTTTTAAATCCACAAGAAAGTCTCAGATTGGTGCTAGGTGGTTGTGAACACCAAACACTTGCTGATTCTCACTGAAAAGAAAAGACGGTCACTAGACAGGCAGCAGGCTCTGGAGGGGCCAGATATCTTGCTTGTGGGTTCATGATATTTATTCTTCTAATTACCTTCTAGTTTTTGGCAGCATTTTATATTTGCGATTTAAAAAAAATTTCATTTTTAGGTCTATTGATTTAAGTTTAAGTTTTAAAAACTGAGTCCATTCAAAGAAAATATTAAGGAAGTGACAGTGGCACCGTGTCGGGGACATGAATATGACAGAGTTTGGGAAAGACAAAGGTTTGAGCAGCTGCAGATGGACACCCCTCTCAAGTTCATGATGTTCGGATCAAGGTGACACTTTCCCATCGGTGGTCCCCACTTTCTTAACACTATCATTTAGGAAGGCCCTCAGTGGGTCATTTTCGCCATTCCCTTGTCCCTTCCTTCAAGGTTGTCCTGGGAATAACTGAGCCTTCTCTCTCGATGATATATGACATTTCCATGCTGTGTCATGTCCCTAGTTTCCGGAACCTGGAGGAGTGAGGCATAGGACTACTAGGCTAGAAATTCGGAGATAAGTGGTATTAGCTCTAGGACTTCTATACCAAAGCATCATCACCTTAGTGGTTTAAAACAACAGAAACTTATTCTCTCCAGAGGTGAGAAGCCCAAAAGCAAGGTGGCAGCAAGGCCGTGCTCTCTCTGAGGCCTTACCTCTTCCCGGCTTCTGGTGGTGGCCGCCAGTCCTTGGCATTCCTTGGCTTGTAGCTGCAACCCTTCCATGTCTGCCTCTGTCATCACATGACCTTCTCCCTGCGTGTCTTCACATGCCTGTCCTCTTAGAAGGACACCAGTCATACTGAATTGAGGGACCCCTCCTCCACTATGACCTCCCCTTAACTGATTACATGTGCAAAGGCTCTATTTCCAAATAAGGTCACATTCTGAGGTGCCTGGGGTTAGGACTTCAACAGATCTTTTTGAGGGACATAATTCAATCCATAACAGAGACTTATTCAAAAACTCAAGGAGTGGGAAAGAAAGATTGATGGCTGGCCCCACATAAGCACATCCGCATGGCAGAAGCACTGTCCGTGAAATCAAAAGGTAAATGACAAACGAGGGAGCATTTTTGTGGCGCCTAACACAGAAAAGAGGCTGGTTTTCGCTAACATATAAAATAGAGTTCCTAGAAATTGATCAGAAGACAAGAACAATAATTTCTAAAAAAAACAGATAAAATATATGAACAGGCAGTCCACAGAACAGGAAAGTGGAAAGATGTTCTGTCTCACTTAAAATGAGAGATATGCAATTAAAACCACACCCAGAAGATTGGCAACAATTCCAAAGTTTGCTAACGTACTCTGCTGGCGAGACTGTGGGGAAGCAAACACTCTCATCTCTTGCTGGTCGGAGTGTGTATCTGAGTGGTCCTTTTGGAGCTCCTTCCAGACCCAGCTTGGCAGGGTCTATCCACATTACAGATGCACCCACCCTTTGACTTAGTGATCCCTCTTTTAGGAATCCATCGCAATTGTCCACGTGCAAAGTAGCACGTGCAAGTCTTTGCGTGGCGTTATTTGTAACAGCAGAAGTTTGGGAACACTCCAGATGCTCAGATAGAGAACTGGTTCCATAAAGTATGGTTTATTCGTGCAATGGAACACTATGCAGCTGTCAAACAGAATGCAGATACTCTCTAGACACAAATTTGGTTAAAACCTCCAGAAAAATATTACAAAAGGAAGTTGTATACAACTTCCTTTTGTATAAAAGTATGCTACTTTTCATTGAAAAAAAATAGGAGTGGAGTGAATAAGAATATACATGCATATTTGCTTCTATTTACATGAAAAAACTGGAAAGGAGGGGCGCCTGGGTAGCTCAGTTAGTTAAGTGTCTGCCTTTGGCTCAGGTCATGATCTCAGGGTCATGGGATCGAGTCCTGTGTTGGGTTCTCTGCTCAGCAGGGAGTCTGCTTCTCCCTCTCTCTCTCTCTCAATCTCACTCTCGCTCTTACTCTGTCTTGGAAAAGAAACTAATGAAAGTGGCTATGGGGGGAGAGAGGAATGGGAAAGAGACTTTTTCACTACATTCCTTTATAATTTTCATTATGAATCATGTGGATGTAGAACCTGTTTTAAAAAGTAATCAAAAATAAATGTGAGACCTTGGTAGGGGAAAGCTTACCATGGTTTGCTGCACATAATTACTTTGCACATCCCAAAGTCTTTTTTTTTTTTTTTTTAAAGATTTTATTTATTTATTTGACAGAGAGAGACACAGTGAGAGAGGGAACACAAGCAGGGGAGTGGGAGAGGGAGAAGCAGGCTTCCCGCGGAGGAGGGAGCCCGATGCGGGGCTCGATCCCAGGACCCTGGGATCATGACCTGAGCCGAAGGCAGACGCTTAACGACTGAGCCACCCAGGCGCCCCATGCACATCCCGAAGTCTTATTTTTACTCTGGGAGAGAGCGTGCGCCATGGGATACCCGAGTCGAGTAAATCAGTGCAGGTCATCTTGTGGGCCCACAGTGGATAGATTAGCAGAGTATGGGAGCCCTGTGTCTTGGGTAAGGAAATGGGCACCTTTTGAGTCATTTTCCTTTATTGTAGTCAAGAAATGCCTCGGAGAGGTAGGCTCTTACCCAGCATGGCAGTAGGATTTCAAGCAAGAGAACACTTACAATTACGACAAATAATGTTAACAGATAACACTAATGTCATGTTTGCTGTGCTGTGGGGACACTGTTCTAGGCCCTTCATGTATATTTACTCCCTCCTGCAACTCTGAAGTAGATATTTTAATTATCCTCACTTTACAGATGAGTGAACTGAGGTATAGAGGTTAAATACCCTGCCGGAGATGACACAGCTCTGTAGTGGAGACAGTGGGATTGGGACCAAGGAGGTCTAGCTCAGAGATCACTCTTCTTGGCTTCATCATTCTGTTGAGTGGGTTCAGGGACAGGAGTTTGAGTGGACGGAAGAATGGGAACCCAAAACCATCAGCGGAAGTCTGCGGGGGGCATAAGGCTCTGATCTTTCCAGTATTGCTTTGACCATTCTGTTTTTGTCAGACAAAAATGACAATGACGATAGTAGTAACATCTACTATTTATTGAGCACCTGCTAGGTGCCAAATACTGTGAAGGGTGTCTTACACATCTCATTTTATCCTCAGCTCAGCCCTATGCGGTAAGTTCTGCTGCCCCATTTTGTGGATGAGAAGACTGAGGTTCAGAGAGGTTCAGAGTCTTAGGCCGCCAGTAAGGGGCAGAGATAGAATTGGAAGCCAAGTCTCATGGATTCCAGAGTCTGGATCGGTCACCACCCCCTGGTCTGTGCCCTTGGGGAGCTGTCTCCAGGATGAGAGCTCTTCTTTGGGTAGCATCTACCACATCGCTGGGCACATACAATCACTAGTGCTTGGGGTGGTGATGTTACATTTACTCATGGGAAGTTGACCTCGGTCGTGCTGGGGTCTCCCTTCCCTCCTCTGCCGGGTCAGGATGCGGACGGGAAGGGGGGCTTTCAGGCACTGCTTTGTGGAAGAGGTTCCAGAAGGTTGTGTGGCCCGGAAGCAGCGCCGCGCTGATGTCAGGGGCCTCTACCTCCAAACTACAAGCAAATTCTTCCCTCCAACAAGAGCACATTGTGTTCTGGCCCTGCTCTCCCACCCAGGCTACTTTAAATGCAGATCCTGCTGCCAACAGCTACTTTTAGCAAGGGCAGACTATCATAAGGAGAGAAACATACGAGAAAATAGCAAAATGGAGGCATTGTTCCTGAGGGTTTGGAGCAGGCTCAGGGAACTGTGGGGTGGGAGAGGCCTGGAGACGTGCTCTGCCATCACAAATAAGTCATACAAAAAAACAATAATAATAATAAAGTCACTTAAAGTGTTTCCTTGAAGCTGGCGGGAAGGGAGGGCTAGCAGGACTAACTCTCGAAGGGTCAGGATCCCATAGTCTCGTGGACCCTCATCCGAAGGAGCTGGGAGATGTTTGGAGAAGAAAATCACATGTGGAGGCGGGAAGGAGCACAGTGAGATTGGTGGAGTGATCGTTAGGGAAGGAGGGCAGAATAAGCATGTGGCTTGAGAGAAGAGGCCCTTTTTTGAGGAAATCAGAGTTCCCAGGAATGAGCTAGGACGATATGAGTAAAGGACGCAAGGACAGTTCCAACTAGTTAGAGCTTCTCATGCTGCAAGGAGGTTGCTTCACACAGTAGTGAGTGGACTGTCCTTAGAAGCATTCAAGCAGACTCTGGGTGATGTTTACAGGGATGCCAGTGTTGAGCTAGGACGCAAACTTGAGCAGGGGTTCACAAACACTGGGTCATGTGCCAGGCCAAAGAGGCTTGAGTGGTGAGGTTTTAATCCAGAAAGTGAAATTGATGTTTATTTAAAGGACTGTCCTTTGAGACTGTGCCCTTCCTATATTTGGGTGTTCCAGTGTCCTTTATAAAATTACCAGTTTGTGGAACGTAAAAGTGTGGAAATACCAGGATTAGACAATATCCAAGTCTTTTCCACCGCTAAGATTCTGTGATTCTAGGAAAGTATGCTTCTGATTTGGGTGAAACAGGATAGGGCAACGAGTGTAAAATCCAGCTTAAAACTGACACATCAAGAAATGGCCGTGTCAGCATATTATTTAGAGATGTGGAGATCATTACCAGACAGAACAGCTAAAAAAGTTGACAGTGGTTGGCCCCAGAGAACGGGGCTGGAGGTGAGATTTCTCTTAAGTATCAATCTTGTACTATTATGTGAATTTCAGAGCGACATGCATGTATTATATGATCTTAGATCAAAATAAAACACTGGGAGAGAGCGTGCGCCATGGGATACCTGAGTAAAAGACAAATGATAATAGCTGCCATGCATTGGATTTTGTGCTAAGAGGTTTTCATTATATTTTTGTACTTACTCCCATCTTAGAGATGAGGAGACAGGCTCAGAGAGGGGAGGTGACTCGCTTTGCTCTACAGTGACGGGGACTGTCAGGGGTTTTGACTTGAGAACCCAACTCAGACTCATACACACGATGCTTCTCAGTTTGGCCTTGATGGGAGAAAGGCAGAGCGAGAGACAGCAGACTGTCTTGAAGAGTCTGTCCTATGCCAGACACCATGCTGGAGCCTTGCATAAATATCATACCATCTCATCCTCTCCGTGACACTGAGAAATAATAATGCTCAGCCTCACACTGCTGATGTTGGGGGCCGGATAATTCCCTGTCGTGGGGGAGCTGAGCACTGTAGGATGTTCAGCAGCACCCCTGGCCTCTGTCCACTAGATGCCAGGAGCATCCCCCACCCTCCCCAAGCTTGACAGCCAAAGATGTTTCCAGACATTGCCGGATGCCTCCAGGGAGGCAAGACCACCCCCAGTTGAGAACCACTGGCTTTCTGTGACTGGGTGTGTCTTATAAATTGTCTTTTTTTTTTTAAGATTTTATTTATTTATTTGAGAGGTGGGAGGGAAAGCACAGAGGGAGAAGGAGAAGCAGGCACCCCGATGAGCAGAGAGCCAGATGCGGGACTTGACCCCAGGATGCCAAGATCATGACCTGAGCTGAAGGCAGACGCTTAACGACTGAGCCACCCAGGCGCCCATCTATTGTCTTTAATTGCCATTTTACAGACAAGAGTACTGAGGCTGTCAGGAGAGGAGAGATTCACCTGGGCTCACGTAATTGTCAGTAGCAGAGCTGAGCGTCCAGCCAAGTCTTTTCAATACCGAACTTCCAAAACCAGCCAATGAAAATCTGGGCCCAGACTTGACCCCAGGTTGACCCCCAGGCTGGCACTAAAATGCAGATTGAATCTTTTCTTTTTTAACAGCAGTGGACATCTTAGAGCAGGTGCTGGCGTTTCATTAAGTTTTTAAAAGTAGGCGGAACAGCACCCAATGCAGACGAGGATGTGGAGCAACGGGAACTCTCATTCATTGTTGGCGAGAAAGCGAAATGGTACAGGTGCTTGGAAGACAGCTTGGTGGTTTCTCTAAGACTAAACATCCTCTTACCAGGCAATCCAGCACGAGTGCTCCTTGGTATTTACCCAAAGGAGTTACAAACACGTCCACACAAAACCTGCACATGGATGTTTATAGCAGCTTTATTTATAATTGCCAAAACTTCAAGCAACCAAGATGTCCTTGGGTGGATGGATGGATAAACAGACTATGGGGTATTATTTAGCACTAAAAAGAAATGCGCTATCAAGCCATGAAAAGACATGGAGGAACCTTAAATTCATATTGCTAAGTGAAAGAAACCAACCATATATTGTATGATTCCAACCGTGTGACATTATGTAAAAGGCAGAAGTGTAGAGGGGACGCCTGATTGGCTCAGTCGGTTAAGCATCTGCCTTCGGCTCAGGTCCTGATCCCAGGGTCCTGGGATCGAGCCCTGCGTCGGGCTCCCTGCTCAGTGAGGAGTCTGTTTCTCCCTCTGCCCTTCCCCTGCTGGTGTGCATGCTCGCTTGCTCTCTCAAATAAATAAAATGTTTAAAAAAAAAAAAAGCAGAAGCATGGAGACAGTGAGAAGATCCCTGGTTGCCAGGGGTCGGGGAAGAGGGAGGGATGAACAGGCAGAATGCAGGGGATCTTCAGGGCAATGAAACTACTCTGTGTGATACTATGATGATGGGTACCTGTCATTATCAGTTTGTCCAAAGCCATAGAATGTACACCACCAAGAGTGAGCCCTAATGTAAACTACAGACTTTGGGGGATTTTGATGTGCTAGTGCCGGCTCATTGATTGTAAAAGATGCACCGGAATCTCTGTACCTTCCTCTCAATTTTGGAAACCTAAAACCACTCTGAAAAACTTAAGTCGGCTGGAAGCGTGGTGGCTGAAAGCATGGCCTCGGAGCCCAGTGCCTTTATTCCGTCCACTCACCAGCTCGGCAACCCCGGTGTGCTGCTTAGTGTCTCTGGGCCTCAGTTTTCTCCATGAAATGGGGCTCACGGTAATAACTCAGGGTTGTTGTGAGGATGGAGATAGTGTGAGCAGGTAGAGGCTCGGATCAATAAACAGGAGCTGTTGTTTGCAAGCTGTGAAATCTGTTTCACGCGGTCAGATCTGGAACTCGGACCCCAGTGACGTGTTGCAGAGCATCATTTCTGAAGTGGCTGACTCTGCTTCTTTGCAGTTAGGCCCTGGAGTTGCAATTTGGGTCGATTTTTCGCTGAGCACTGAGCAGTCATCCCTGGGGGCTGCAGGAGTAGCCAGATTTGGCTGGAGCGTCCCGAGGAGGAGCCATCCGAGCTGATCAAGCATTTGCCTTCCCCACCAATAGGAGTCTCAGGAGAATTATGGAAATATCTTTGCACATGGAAGAGATTAATTCGTGTGGCCACAAATAGCTTGAACACTATGTCCTCAGTGCCGTGATCTCCTATCCCCTGAAATTTATTCAGGGTGCCAGCTCAGCAGCCAGAAAAGCCACAGGACTGCCTTAACTACCCAGCACACTTAGCTAGAGGACCTCTCAGGAATTGGGGGGGGGGGGGGGGATGAGATTAAGTGGTTTGATTGTTTTTAATTTCACCCCTCCGCACACACCATAGCCTCCTTCTGCCCTCCAGCACGTCAGCCAAATGCAACTGCTGCATGGCCCCGAGTTCTCACCTCCAGCCCTTTGTCTGCCTAGTTCCTGGACTCAGTATACCCTCTTCTTATCCCCATGACCACCTTCCAGTCTCCACATTGGTGAAATACCATTTTTCAAGTCTGGTGTCACCACCTCTGCCTCCCATTAGCAGATCCTACGTGGTTTTCGAGGGTGTGGGATTTGGAATGGGGTTAAGGCCCCAGCTCTGCTAAGGAGAGGCAGGGGGCATACTCTCTATGAACCTCAGTTTCTGCCCCAGTAGAATGGGAAGGCTGATTGGTACCTTTGCCATAGGATCATTTGGATGAGAGAAGGCATGGTGGGGGCTTGGCACTGTGCTGTTAAGCATGTGGTAAGGACTGTAAAGGTGAGCTTGGTGCAGAAAGAGACCACTTTAGATGGCTGGGGGGGGGGGGCACACCTCCAAGAATTTGGCCGGTAAGGAGACATCGTGCCTGCATGGATTTAGGCAGCAACATAGGCAAGATCAGCTTAGTGTCGGCTCCTGCATCCCTAGTCCCACGGGGCTCTTCCTTCCCAAAATTTCCTTTAAAGTCAAGAGATTGACTCTCACTGGTCCAGTTTGGGTCACAAACTTGTCATGGAACCAAGGGCCATAGCCAGGGATGGGATGAGGCTCTGATTGGACAGGCTTGGGCCACGTGCCCATCCCTTTGTAAATGACATGATGGGACCCAGGAGTGGTCCGCTCCATCCGAATGATGTGGACAGAGGGTGAGGTAGGAGGGATTCTCCAAGGGGAAGTCAGGATGCTGTTCGAGAAGACAAGATGGATGCTGGGCAGGTACAGACAACAGTTGTCCACCAGACCCTCAAAGAAGTTGGCTCGTTGGAGCCTGATTGTTCAGACTGAATAAGAGTTTGTCAGGTAGGATGGAGGAACTGGAGTGAGGGGAAGGGAATCTCGGGCAGGGGAACAGCAGGAGCAAAGGTCCAGAGGAATGAAATGACGTGTTTAGGAAACCTAAGGTTGCTCACATGAGTGGAGCACAGGGAATGGGACTGGGAGATGGGTAGGTGGGCAAAGGTGGAGAATTGAGTAGGGTCCTTGGATGTGAAGTGATTCAAAGAGGAAAGAGCTATGGTTCAGTTTGTGTTTAAAATTCATTCATTCATCTTAATCTCAGAAACAAACTGAGGGTTGCTGGAGTGGTGGGGGGTGGGAGGGATGGGGTGGCTGAGTGATGGACATTGGGGAGGGTATGTGCTATGGTGAGCGCTGTGAATTGTGCAAGACTGATGAATCACAGACCTGTACCTCTGAAACAAATAACACATTATATGTTTAAAAAAAAAAAAAAAAAAAAAAAGAAGGAGGGAAAAACGAAAGGGGGGGAAATCGGAGGGGGAGACGAACCATGAGAGACTCTGGACTCTGAGAAACAAACTGAGGGTTCTAGAGGGGAGGGGGGTGGGGGGGATGGGTTAGCCTGGTGATGGGTATTGAGGAGGGCACGTTCTGCATGGAGCACTGGGTGTTATATACAAACAATGAATCATGGAACACTACATCAAAAACTAATGATGTAATGTATGGGGATTAACATAACATAATAAAATAAAATTAAACAACAGCAACAACAAGATGCCAGAATGACAGGTATCAGCAACCAGAAATGGTGCAGCTGTAGAGGACTCAGAGGTGGCAACCCCAGCCAGAGGAAGTCCCCGAGGCAGGCACTTCCTTTTAGAGAAAAAAAGTAAAAAATAAAAAATAAAATTCATTCATTCATCCAACACATATTTACCAAGCACCTACGATGTGAATAAACAAAGTCCCTGGTTATGTTCTAATGATACCAAAGGGCAGTGACAGGAGACCAGACCAGAGACACCGAGTCTGAGGGCAGGGAGGCCAGTGGCGAGGCTGGTGCACCAGTCCAGGCAGGAGAGGAGAAGACTTAACTGGGGGGTAGAACACATATCCCCCTATCACAACTCTGCCCAAAGCCATGTAGAGTGAGCGCACAAGGCAGATTTTCAGGCTCCTGTTTGATGTGTCTTCGGGGCAGCCTGCAGGGAACAATTGTGCACCATCTGTTTGCATAAGCTGCCACCCCCAGAATGAACCTAGATTTGAACCTTCGGTGCTCTATGTACTGCTTGCTGTGTGATGTGTTTACCTCTCTGGGCCTCAGCCTCCTCCATTAAATGGCTTAGCATAGCACCTGCCTGGGGGGACCTTGCTAGCATGAGCCGTAGGAAACGTTCAATAAATGGCAGATGTTATTAATTAGTATTATTACCACGACTCTCTTCAGGGAAGATTACTTCCTGATAATCATCGTCCTCTCTTGGAAAATGGGGACCATGATATCATGTACCTTAGAAGAGAGGTAAACCACTTAGTGTGTGACCTTGGGCAAATGACATCACTTCTTTGTGCTTCAGATTCCTCATCTGAAAAAAAATAGGGCTAATATCAGTACCTGCTTAAAGGGCTGCTATATGAATTAAATAAATTATGTTCGGTGCTTAAAAGTGTTCCTGGCACATAGTACGGTCTCGATATATGTCAGAGAAGTAAATAATAGTAGTAGTAGTATATTCTTACTGAGTAGGAGTGAAAGTGATAATTAAGTGAGGTTATGACATAATAAAGGCTTATTAAGTGGTCAGTATCATCATTTTCCCATCAGATGCTTTGAGGGGAAATGACAGCATTTAGTTTGGGGGACAAAAGGGACACCATTTCCTCCCACAAAGGCGGATGCCTTTCTCCCAGAACACATGGATATTAAGTATTGCTCCTTGGGTGGGGCGGAAAGACATGAATTGGGGGAAACGGCTCCAAAGCCTGTTCAAGCAGGTCAGGAGAATGAGGCTGGTCCCTCCCACTGACCCACTTCTCCCAGGAAAACCACAGGGGCGTCCCCCAGCCCCGGACAGCCGCTCTCCGAAGGCAGCTCGAGCTGTATTTCACTTTCCTAACAGGGATTTCTTTGCTCCCTCGTGCCTGGAATAATTTGTGGTTCCACTTACAAGAGTAAAGCTCTTGTGATCAGCCCCAATCGGGTCCCGGAAGCAGTGACGCCTGGGAAGCAGTTTGAAAAGGTCAGTTGAGGGCAAAGTCCAAAGTGATTTTAAGTGGCCCAGCTGAGTGCCAGGCTGAATGGGAAGTCCTTTTAATTTATGACAGTCTTACCCTGTGAAGAAAAAGACAACACGGCTTTGGAGCAGTTTGATCGCCAAGTAATAAATCCCTTTGTGTTTGTAAAAAGTACAGATATATCTAGCTCACGTTTCCAAAGGAAAAAAAAATCTCTGGTGTCTGGGGTATGGAGCTGAACTCATGTACATGAAACTGTTGGAAGAACTTCACGGAGAATAAGGATTTTATAACCGTTACACCTTTTTAATTTACAAGGATCTGAGCCAGCCTGCCTGACGTCCCAGCTTCCCAAGCTGTGTGACCTTGAGCAAGTGACTTCATCTTTCTGTACCTCCGCTATACAATGGAAAGAATAATATTAGTACTAGTTTCTAGGATTGTTCTAAGAATTAAATGGATTGCTTTTTTTTTTTAAGATTTTATTTATTCATTTGAGACACAGAGATACAGAGAGAGAGAGAGAGAGAGAGAGAGAGAGCATGAGCAGGGAGAGAGGCAGAGGGAGAAGCAGGCTCCCCGCTGAGCCAGGAGCCCGATGCGGGGCTCGATCCCAGGACCCTGGGGATCATGACCTGAGCCGAAGGCAGACGCTTAACCATCTGAGCCACCCAGGTGCCCCAGAATTAAATGGATTGCTACACGTCAGGCAGTTAGAACAGTGCCTGGAACAGTGGATTCACTTGGTAAGGGTTAGTTACTTTTACCTTACAGACTTTTGTTTTGGGGTTGGTGGCAATTTTCTGCCTGGCCCACGGGAAAGCCGGTGGAGAGAGTGGCCTTGTGGTTTGCAACAGAAACCTATAATCGTCTCTTTCTCCTTGGTGTTTTAGCCCAGTAGTCCAATGCACACACTTCATCATGACTTGATTTTTTTTTTTTTTTTTTTTTCTTTTTTAATCCAACCTTTTAGGACATGCTTCCAGCGAGGCATTTGGAATTCTTGAATTCCAGAGATTTTTTTCTGGCCACATCAGCTAACAGAGGAACTCTTCAAACCCGAGAGAAGCCAGCAAACCACTGTTTAGAAAATCGACTCATTCATTCATTCATTCATGCTGCAAATATTCTTGTGGGCTTACTATTTGCCAGGTCCCTGTGCCGGGCTTGGGGTACAAAGTGAGCACAATGTAGTAAAGCTGGCTCTTTGGGGAGCCAGGCCCTGATTTAGGAGCTGTAGCTGTACATATCTCAGTCCATTTCATCATCCTCATCATCTCAGTCCTGGGAGATAGAGTCCCATTTAACAGATGAGGGGACTGAGGCCCAGAGGGGTTAAGGCAACCCCACGGGCACACGGCTGGGAAACAGAGTCCAGGTTCAAACCCAGGCAGCCTGGCTCCAGTGCCTTCACGCCTCTCTTTTTCTCTCTAGCTTTTTAATTTGGAAAATGTCACGCCTCCAGTAAATTTACTGGTATTGTAACCATGAACATCATATACCTGTCGCATGGATTCGCCACCTATTAAGTTTGCCACCTATCTTTAGCTCCCTTTCTCTAAATTTGTGTTGAGCTCTTCACTTGCAGATATCCTGATTCTTCACCCCTAAATATTTCAGTGTAGATAGTAATTATCTATTGCTGCATAACGAATTACCCTCAGATGTAATGGCTTAAATAAACATGTTTTTTCTATCACAGTGCTGTGGGTCAGGAATCTGGCTGCAGTTTAGCTGGGTCCTCGGCTTCAGGGTCTGTTGCTAGGCAGGAATCAAGGCCTCAGCTGCGGCTGCTTTCTGGTTAGGCATCATTGCACTCACTTGTGTGCCTGTTGGTGGGAGCCCCAGCTCCTTCCCCATGGGCCTCTTCATAGGGCTGCTCGTGATCCCCTGGCTGGCTTCCCCCAAAGCCACGGATGAGAGAGAAAGGGAGAGGAAAAAAAAGAGAGGGCGGGACAAGGTCCCAAAAAGGCAAGACGGAAGCCACAGTCTTTTGTAACCTAAACTTGGAGGTGATAAATCACTTGTGCAGGATACTCCTGGTCACACCGACCAACCTTGTACTGTGTAGGAGGAACACTCCCACGGGGGTGAAGACCAGGAAGCAGAGACCAGCAGGGCCTCTTGGATGCTGGTTAGAATGGGGTGTCTCTCTACACAATCCCAATACTCTGATCACACTCAGAGCATCTGCTCCTAACACTGTATGACTGTCTCATTTACTCCGCATTCATGGCTCTCTGGTTGCTCCGTGGCATCCTTTTGATGAGATCTTTTATCCAGTCTAGGCCCTGCTCTACACTTACTAGTCCTGTCTCTAGTTTCCTTTCATTTGGGGACAGTTCCTCAGTTGTTTGTTTGTGTCTTTGCTTTGTCTTTCAAACCATTGCCTTTTATTTTATTTTTTTTTTAACAATCCAGGCCAGTTATTTTGCAGTGTTTTCAATTTGGACGTATTTGATGTTTCCTGGTGATTATTCAGGTTAAACATTTTTGTCAGGAATATTGACATCGGTGACATTGTAGAATCTCCCCCTTGTAATCCCTGACTTGGGTCACCCAATGGGGAAGACGGTCCTAGAAGGAATAACGGTTCTGTGTGATAAATGATGCTAATGGCTGGGGGCGTGCAGGATACCACAGAGGGCCTGTAGGACATGCGACCATATAGACCACAGGGCATCTGACAAAGTTTGGTTGGGGGCAGGGCTTGGGAAGACTTCCAAGTGCAGGTAAGAGTACCAGTGAGTGGATGAGTGGGTGTGACCCAGAAAAAGAGCGGGGGGAGATATTCCGGAGGGGCAGGAACAGTACGTATGACAGCCCAGAAATGAAGCCCAGCCAACTGGCAGAAATGAAGGAAGTTCTGAAATCTCAAGGGGCAGAGACACAGGGATGTCATCGTGTGGGGTGGGAACGGGCAGCAGCCTGCTCAGGTAGGGCCTGCTAAGGCATGTGGATCAGTCACAATCTTAGTTGCAAATAACAGAATCCGATTCAGCTACTTTAAACAGAAGTGGAAGAAGGGCCAAGGGAAAGGCATGGTGGCCACATAATCCCTGGACTACACCTGGGGGCTGCTCCAGTGGACAGTGATCCTGCACGTCCCCTAGCAATTAGCATCACTTATCACACGAGGTCCCGGACTCTAGAGACCCTTCCTTGACCCTGGCAAGGATGTGGCTGCTGGAACATCTGCCCTTTCTGCTTCTGGAAGCGATTTGCCTTTGCCACCATGGGGATGGATTCTGCATGACCCATCACCTCCCTTGAGTCATCAGCTTTTAATCTAAGATTCAGGAGGATGAGTCTGATTGGTGGATGTCAGGTCCCATGTCTGCATCCTAGTTGCAAAGGAGGCTGAGAAAGCAGGTTTCTGGCATCCGCCATGGGGAGCTCGGGTCTATAATGTCGCAATTCCCCCAAATGGGAGGAGTGTTCAAAGGTGGTGCCAGCCAGCAAGAGAGAGAGTTGTCCACGTCACATAGCAAAGAGTTTGAACATCACCTGTGAGCCCCAGGGCACCTCCGAAAGATTCAAAGCAGAAAGTGCAGTGGTCAGACTTTTGGAGGGGACAGAAGAGAGAGAGAGGGACAGTTGGAGGCTGTGGATCAGGCCAGCAATACATGAGAGTGTGTCCTAGACTAGGTGTTGGCACAGGGATGGAGAGGAGGGATGGATGAAAGAGAAATCTCCAAGATGGAGTCTCCCTCTGATTGCAGAAATGAGAGGGAGTCAGGGAAAGGCAAATGATCAGATTGAGGAACAAAAGAGAGCTAGGAGGTCAGAGTGTCTTTAAGAAGTGGGGTTATGGAGGTGGGGGCTGTGGTCTGGATTCTGTACACCAGCATGTGGTGCTTCCAGCTGCCTGAGGATGGGAACTGCTCCTTCACCTGCAAGTTAAATCACGTGGCTCAGACTCTGCCTGTTTTAGGAGTAATCGGGATGGTGGTTAAGATCCTGCAGCCCAGTGCTTGTGTTTAAGTTCAATGCTACTCAGCTGGGCAAGTTGTTTAGACCATCTATCTCCCCAGTTGCAAAGAGAAACCAGTTAATTGGGCTCTTCTGGACCGACCATTTCAGGCCAGGCCCAGAGAGACTGCCGAGGTTTGGGGTTAGCTGACATTTCCTTCTTCTTCCTTTGGTAACTTGCCTTGATTTCCCTTTGAGGAGCCCCTCACCCGCTGTGAGGCAGCATGCTTTTGCCTCTGTTCTATTTCTGTTGTGCTGTTTCGTTATTTTGAAATACGAAATAATGTGGGCTTTACACAACAGTACAGCATTGTCATATTTCGTTATTTTATCTGTTACCATATAGTTTCCGGATGCGTTTCCACAGCTCTCTCTGCTCCTGGACTGTGAGTTGCCAGTCCAGATCCACTCCACCTTCTTAACATAAAAGCATTTCGAATGTCCTTTTGGGAAACACTCCTCCCCCATTCTCTGTCCACCTGGATGGGGCGGGGCTGACTCCCATCCCCCCCAATCAGGGGCTATGACATGTGATTCATGTGATTCTGGCCAAGGAGCGGTCAGCAACACACTGGTGGTGGTGATTGGTCCAGGGATGGCACGTGACCCAGGCTGGGCCAATCAGAATAATTCCTGGATTATAGCTGGTACTATTGGGGGAAAAAATACGGTAGTACCCACCCACCCCCTTCAGACTCTTAATCCTCAGTTTGAGTTTCCTGGGGTTCAGGTCCCTGCTATCAACCAGTGGGAAAGCAGATGATTCTCTTTCTGATTAGCAGCAGGTCAGTAGTAGCCTAACGTTATATCACAACACCTAACGTCATTTACATCACTTTATCTAGTTGAGTGGCATTTTGTCAGCTCACATCATCCCAAGAAGGGTGAGGACAAGGCAATAAGATACTTAGAGAGAGAGAGACCACATTCATATAACTTTTATTACGGTATACTGTTATAGTTGTTCTATTTTATTATTAGTTGTTGTTAATCTCTTACTGTGTCGAATTTATAAGTTCAACTTTATAAGTACGTGTGTTTAGGAAAAAAACATAGTCTATACAGGGGTCAGTACTATCGGTGGTTTTAGGCATCCATTGAGGGTCTTGGAACGGATCACCCCGTGGATAAGGGGGGACTATTGGACTGTCTTACCACTGGGGTTGGAAAGCTGGCAGAGTGTCGGGCTAAATGCACACCAAGGATTATCTTTGCCAACAACTTGGGGGAGAGAATGCTTGAGAATGAAGCCAACATGGAGGAAAGAAAAATGAGGGCGGGGGGCGGGTAATGACTTTATTACTTTTAAATCCCTTGATCAAGTTGTGTCTGAAGCTAGCTACTGCTAAGGTCCAGTTATTTGAGTCGATAAGTTTCCCTTTTTACTTAAACCAATTTGAGCTAAATTTCCTGTCATTTGCAACGGAAAGGGTTCTGACTAATACATGAATCTTCCAGAGAAAGAGAATGATTTACTGTAAAGCCTTACCACAGAAACTAATTTGTTTGCAGCAGAAGTTTGCTATGAGAAAGCAGGGCTGATATTCTTAGAAGTCAGAGTGCTTTGCTTTTTGCCCTCTATTTGTAAGGGGTGGAGCAGTGAAAATTCTAGCTTTCCTACCTTCCATAATGGCTGTCCCAAGGAAGCTCAAGTCCCAGGTCCACTTATTATTTCTGGGACCTTAACCTCTCTGTTTCCTCATCTGTAGAATGGATATATTATTAAGACACAAAGTTTGGGAGGAGAGTAAAATAAGATAATGTATGTTAAGCGTAGGGACAGTACTGGGTGTATGCTAAGTGTTTAATAAAACTTAGCCATTCGTAATTATTATTGGATGAAAAATCTGTGTGCCCAATGTTGTGCCAGGATCCGAGAGAAGATACACAAGAAGAATGATATGCTCACCCCACTATCTCAGAAATCTTTATAGCGGAGAAAAGGTTTGATCTGGTGTTTCAAGAATTCACCCAAATTTAAAAACATAAATAAACAGAGGGCTTCCTAGACAGAATGGGCAGAAACACACATCAACACTAGTAATAGGTAACATTTATTGACCACCAGCTGTGTACCAGGAGTGGTTGGAAGTGCTTCTGTCGTGTCAACTTGGATGAGATGCCTAAGGGCCCTTGAAGTGGGCCCTGTGATGAACTGTTTTACATATGAGAACACAGAAACACAGAGAGGTGAAATCATCCACCCTCTCACCTGCAATCACTTGGGCCCGAGGTTGTGACCCAGGACTGAATCCCCCACGGGGTATCTGGATCCAGAGCCCACACCCTTAACCATTCTGCTGATACTACTATTACTAATAAAATAAATAAATAAAAATAACAGAGAACATTAGTTATTGAGGTCATGCAGCTTAAGGCACAGGGACAAAACTCAAAAGGTGATAAGGGTGTAAAAGAAAAGGCACAAAGATCTGGCCCTCGAGGGGTTAAACACTTTGTTCTGTGATCTCTGATCATGGCAAGGACCAAGTGAAGGACTCTGGGAGGGGAAGGCGACAGGCAGCTGGTGACATGGGGGGCGGTGGCCAGCTGTCTCCCACTGACCAGGCCTCTCCCAGGCGAGGCCCCAACAGCTGTGGGAGCGGAATGGCGCCTGGCGGCTCCAGTGGCCTGCAGAGTGAGCCAGTGACCCTGAGGTGAAAGATGGGCCTGCCGGCCCTGCAGCCCCCTGACTCGCCATCTGTCTCACCACCTGGAAGTGCCACTTCTCATTGTTCCCTTTGGTGTAAACGGGGGAGCAGCATCAGGGTAAACAAGAGGAGCTGTGTAAGGCACCCCGATCTTTCAAAAGCCTGGAGCCTGCTGGCCACCAAGGTGTATTTGGTGGAGAAGGCTGGCCGGGGCACTAGCAAGGAGAGCAGCGTGCCGGATGGGGCGGTGGGACGAGCTGGGCCTTGCAGTCCCACGGGCTTAGGTTCAGATCCAGGCTCTTCAGGCAGGCCACCCCCGTATCACGTATGTCTTCTGTAAAGTGGCGCAGAGACTCCAGGGAGGGACTGGAAGGATTTAATGAGACGATGAGGTTGTGCGCAAGGTCTAGAACCAGACTTGCAGGTTCATATCTAGGCTCTGTCCCGTCCCCCACTCCCCACCCCCCTTCTTAGCTGTGTGGCCTGGGCAGGCTCTTTAATTTTTCTGGAGCTCAGTTTCTAAATCCCTTAAATAGGGAGATAATATCTATCTCCCGGGGCTGTGGTGAGAAAGTAAATGCATTACAGTGCATAAAGCATCTAGAACACTTCAGTAAGCACTGTTAAGAGAGGTGGTTTAGCGTGGTGGTTAAGAGAACAGCCTCTGCCACCTACCAGCTGTGTGACCTGGAACAAGTTACTTCCCCTCTCTGTGCCTCAGTTTCCTCATTTGTAACATGGGGAGGCTCATAGCCCCTGCCTCAAAAACTTGCCATAAGGATTAGATGAAATGTTATAAAAGCCTTTGGAGCTTAGTGGTAAGTACACGGTAGACGTTGCCTCTTAATGTTATGAAGGTGTTTGTCGATCTTAAAGTGGTTGTCACTAGAGTTATTGTTAACATTCTTTATAGAACATTCCTCCCCAAGGAGGGGGCAGTGGACAGTCTGAGGAAAGGCACCATTTTGTAACAGAAAGACCCTCTTAGAGAAAAGATGGGGAATGGGGCAAAGGGCCCACTGACATTTGGGGACATTTTTTGTGTAGTCAAGAGAATTTAAGAGTTGAGTTCATCCAGCTCCAAACTGGGATATCTCAAAGGGTTCCAGGAACTAGCTGCACAGCCTTGAAGGTACACTCATACGGCCAAGCCGGGCTCCAGGGTGAGACTTGCTGGGTTCATGTCCCTTCTCTGACACTAGCTGTGGGACTTTGGGCACAAACAAGTTGTTTAACCTCCCCATGCTGGGTTCCCCCATCTGTAAGACGAGGACTCCAACAGACCTGCTTCCCAGGGAGGATTCTTTGAGTTAGTCCACAGAGAGCAGTGGTTCCCAGTCATGGGGGACTTCGCCCCCCAGGGGACATTTAGCAGTGTCTGCAGATGTTTGTGTCACAGCTGGGGGGGAGGATGCTTCAGCATCTGGTGGGTAAAGGCCAGGGATGCTGTGGAACATCCTACAGTGCCCAGGACAGCCCCACAACAGAGAACGACCCAGCGCCAAATGTCAGTAGTGCCAACAGGAATCCTGACTTATATATGGGCCTTAGCACAGCGTCGGTAAACAGTTGGTGCTCATGTTTGTTGAATGACTGAATGAACTTGCTCTCGCCAAGGCTCACCTTCTCCTGGCACGGAGAGAATATGCATACGTATGTATAAGGCATGTGTGCGTACATACGTGTATCTATCTATACGTACACACACTATACACACAGACACACACACATATACATATATCTCACAGATCCATCATGAGATTCAAGGAGAAAAATCCATGGATGTGCCCGGCCGGAGGCTTGGCCCTCTGCGGGCCGGGTAGCTGTTGTCGCTGTGGAATGAATGTTGCTGTCGGTTGGTGGGGGGCACAGAGAGTCCAGATCCGAGATCCGGGCAGGAGGGCTCACGCTGGAAGCCGGCTTGCCTGAGCTCGGCATGAATTTCTTCTTGTTCAAACTGTTTTCTCCCCGAAGGATTTCAGGGGTGACACGTACACCAACAAACGAGGATGGTGGCACAGTGCGCCGAAGGAAGCTAGAGCTGTTTTGGTCGCTGGTGTTCTCCCTCCCCGCTAATTTCTGAAGCTCTAAGAATTTTAAGGGAAACTTAATCCCCACGTTGTTGCCTCCTGTGCACGTAATTCATCTAAATGCCTTTCTGTAACAGAACCTCTCTGTGGCTTGAAGCCCTCCCTGTACTTTTATTTTTAATTTTTGCTTCTTTCTCTTTCTGTCTCCTGCTCCCCCCACCCCTCCGCCCCACGTCTCTCTCTTTTCTTGCTCATTATAAAGATGCATTTTCTCTCAAGTACAGGAAGTTGGCTTGTGCCAAAAACAAACAGGGTGGATGCTGAAAGCTCCCGGGGTGAGTGAGCTTGGAGGCTCCAAACGCTGGGCCCTGAGCAGCCTTCTGACCAGACGCCTCCTCCCTGTTCTGTCTTCTCTAGCTGGCCCTGGGGAGCCTCGGGGACGGCGGCGGGGCTGTGGCCAGAGATGCTTACTCCCGCCCCGAGGACGGGTCAGGTCTGGGGACAAGATGCGCAAGGTGGCATCTCTGATTCTGCAGCGGGTCTGTAGGGGCGGCACGAGCTGCGGGCCACTTGCGGCCTGGGTTTCCTCGTCTGGGCTCTGGGGGAGCGAGGGGCTGTTCAGATGTAGGGGTGAGGAGCCTGTGAGGTGAGGGGCACAGAGTGTGTGTCGGGTACCTGGCGCTGCACAGCCAGGGCTTGGGGCTCGCCAGCCACTGGCGCCACGGCGTCTTCGGGGCACCTTCGGAACCTCGCGTCTTCCTCTCCAAGGTGGGGAGAAACCTACAGCGTCGGTGGGAAGATCCAAGCAGCTCTTTGCTAAGGGCTCCCAGTAGGATCTGGCGTGTAAGTAGGGCTCAGAACCGTTTGTTATGTTCGTGCCTCGTCCTGGTTTGTTTGGGCTGCTAGAACCAGTGACCATCAGCTGGGTGGCCAAGACAACAAACACCTATTTCTCCCAGTTCTGGAGGCTGGAAGGTCCAAGATCAAGGCGCCAGCAGACTTGGTGTCTGGTGAAAGCCTTCCTCCTAGTTCTCCCCGCGTCCTCACACAGCGAAAGGGCGAGTGAGCTCCCTGGGGCCTCTTGTAAGAGCACTAATCCCATTTGTGAGGGCTCCACCCTCATAAGCTCATCACCCTCCTCCCCCCGAAGGCCTTGCCTCCAGATACCCGCTACCAGGGAGTAGGCTTCCACAGACAGATTTTGGGGGGACACAAACATTCAGACTATAGCATGTCTCAGACCTTCCCTAACTCCTGCCTCCGTGTCGTGAGAAGAGGTATCAGCTCGGGAAGGAGGGCAGGAGAAAAGGTAAAGATGCTCCATTTACCATGTCCTGCCAGCTCATTTGGTTCTTGAAAAAGAACGTGCCTCCTGCCATTAGCAGTGGGAAGTTCCTCCCTTTCTCTGGGTGCCTTAGCCTCTCTGGACCCCAGTTGACTCCTCTGTATAATGGGGATAATTATAGTATCTGCACTCTGAGGGTATTGGGGATTAAAGGAGATGTCCTATGTAAAGAGCCTAGAACAGTGTCTGCCATTTCTTAAGTGCTGCTGGAGAGTTGGCCACATTGAGCCAGGGTGGCGGGATGCTCCTCAACTGCCTGATGGACTTTTTAAAAGTTCAAGTTCCCCGTTTTTAACCAGCTTCCAACATCTCCGAGAGTTCAGCCACCTCTCCTATGCCTCGGTGCTTCTGTTCTGTAGAAGGAGAAGGATGCAGCACGCCGTCTACCAAGTTCCCACAGACGCACCGTGGGACATTTTGCAAGCCTGGGAGCCCTGCCGAAGCACAAGCTGCCATGAGTGCTGTTACCATACTCCACATTCTCCGGGGCTCTTTGGGGAAGTGGGAAGCTTGGATTTGTGTAGACATTTCATGACGCGACTCTGGTCATTGTCAGGGCATTTGATGGTTTTGGACGAGGCCTGCCTTTCACCTCTGTGGCCTCCTGGGCCCTTCTGGGTGTGTTGCAGGAAGGGAATGCATCATTTCTCCTATTTCTCCTATTTGCCGAGTCAGCTTTTGCAGCAAGCTCTTGATATGACAGTTGTGTGTTTTGGTTTAGCTTTCCGACCTTCTGCAGGCTTCGCTGCAGAGGGTGGAGGTGCTGAGACAATCTGAGCAAACCTTTGGCTGCCAACAGTGGGCCTGGCGAGGTCTCACTTTGAGGAAACTCTGAGCTGTCCTACTCTGGCTTGCAGCTCAGCGCTTGGGGTCTTGTGTGCCAGGACTGAGGGCCCAGAAGACCCTGAGCACTGAGGGTCTCAAGAATAAGTGTTGACCTTGGGATCTGGATCCTGTTTCCCAGTGGAGGTTAGTCTCCATCACCAAGGTTGTTTGTCTCTGGAGCCTGCCTGTATTTGAACTTCTTCCTCCTCTGGAACTCACCCATTGGGTCCCAGTAGGACCATCAAACCCTCTGCCAAGATGGGCCATCAGTGGGGAAGGCTGCTCTCTCCTTACTTCTAAGCTCAAAACCCTGGGAGGTCTTGCCTGTGGAGACAGGGTGCGTGGCTTTGTGTTTTATTACTATTTATTGTTCTTGTTATTTTAACATTTATGGAGCACGTCTTAGCTGTGAACTCATTTCTTGAGCGTCACTGTGGTCAAAATCTCTCCAGGGTGCAGGGCCAGGGGTTACTTTGATTCGTTTTTGGCTTTTGCCCTATTCACTTTATTAAAAATATCATTCTGCTTGGGGCCCCCTTTGTTCTAAAGACTTTTCTGGATATGGCCCTGGGTCCACCCTAAGCCCCTAAACACCATTGTTTGAACGTGAGCCGGGGCACGCATGAGCAAACATTTTCTGTAGAGAGCAAGATAGTAAAATTTTAGGCTTTGCAGTCTAATGGTCTCTGTGGCAACTACTTAGCTGCATTGTCATTGCAAGAAAGCAGCCACAGGAAACCAGTAATTGAATAAAACTTTATTTATGAAAACAGATGGCAGCTGGAATTTGGCCCATGGCCATAGTTTACTGACCCTAACGTGGATGATGGCAGCTTTGTTCTTCTAATAGGAATTCATCTTCGGTTCTTCCGTGGATCTAAAATGTAAGTCATTCTTACATTTCAGCCTGATTCTACCTCATTGTTTGATCCCCTAGAGCAGGGGTCAGCCAACTGTGGCCCACAGGTCAAATCTGGCCATCTGCCTATTTTGTCAATAAAGTTTTATTGGAACATGGCCATACCCTCTGACAAGTACCATCTGTGGCTACTCCCCCCCCCCCCCCCCCACATCAGCAGAGTTGAGTAGTTGTAACAGAGACCTCTTGGCCCCCATAACCTAAAATATTTACTGTTACTGTCTGGCCCTTCACAGAAAATGTCCCTCGCCCTAGAGAGTTGGAGAATGGCTGGAAAGCACCCTTTTTTTTTTTTTTTTTACATACACAAAGTGTACAAACTAACCCCTTCAAACTCCTGTCCTTAGGCCTTTTCTCCCAAGTTCTCTCATCTAGTCCTGCAGATATTTTAGATGTTCTTTTCTGGACACTAAGCTTTTTCCACTGCTTTTAAACACTTTTGACCAGGATTCTCAGAAACATATTTACGATAACCTTGTAATAACATAAAAAAGGAAAACAACACATACGCTCAGAAGACACACCCCACCTCCAGCACGACACAAAACACACCTATAAGTAAAAGTTTCAGGAAACAATATTTACTTGTACTACATGCAGTACACTCTCATGTTTTCCATTAATATCAGTCAGGATAGGCTTGACTCCGCTGTAGTAACAAATAACCCCAAATCTGAGTAACTTTAAGTCAACAGACATTTATGTATTGGTTCTGCTCCATGTCCTTCCTGGGTCTTCTGGAGACTCTGAAGCTACAGAATATCACACATTGGCTCTCCAAGAGTCTGTCCAGAAGGATCACTTGTCATTTCCTTTAATACTTCTTTGGCCAAAGCAACTCATATGACCATAACTTTAAACAGGGTGAAAAAGTGGAGTCCTACTGTGGACCCAAAAGATGAACCAGAAATACTTGATGAATAGCATTCATAACTACCATATTATTTATCCCACAGATAAGATTTTAAATTGCTGTTGGCACTTGAGACCCTGTTTTTAAGGGTTAAGGCCTTAGACTGGAAGTGTACTATAATATGCTTTATAAGGTGATACCAAAAACATACATGACCCTGCTTCTTTTATGGAAAAATCTGAAGTTAATGGGTGAAATTGAGCAGTAGGGAGGGCTTAACACTTTAGAAACTGTCCTGCTGAGTATGGGAATAAGTCAGGGCAAACATCACAATCTAGACTTTCAGTAACACGTGGCAGAAAACCCAATTCAAACTGGGCTAGCAAGTAAATGGAACTTACAGTCTCAAGGAACTGAGAGTCCAGGGCTAGGGCTCGAGTTCAGGTATAGCTGGATCAGGGCTCAGGCCATGCAGTAGGCTTTCCGTTGCTTTCTGGCTCTTAAATTGGCTTTGTTCTCCACTTTTTTTGGCTTGATCTTCAGACTGCAATGGATAGACGGTGTGCGTGTCAGGCACTGAGAGGGTGCTCAGCAAATATTTATTGGATGAATGGGTTGCTTATAATTGGCTTAAACAGTTGATACTTTCAAGTGTGAAGTTGATACCCACTTTAAGACTTCTGTGCATTTGTATGTGTACCACAGAGAAGTTAAAAGTGAAACACATGGCTTTGCTTGCAACCTCGGGCTGTACCACTTATTCACCATGTGGCTTTGGGCGAGGGTCTGCAACTCTGTTTGCCTCCATTCTGCATCTGCGCAGCGGAAGCTCCTCATGGAGTTGCCAGGACATCCAAATGAGGTCATAGTAGTATTTACCATCTACTGATGGCTCACTGAGAGTCAAGCATTTTCCTAAGAGATGTACACGTATTTACCGAATCCTCACAACCACCCAGTGAATTATGTACTCACATGACACACGAAAGCGTGACAGAGAGGCTGAGAGGCTTGTGTAAGTAAGGTGAGTGCCAGAGTCGGGGTGTGCACCTAGCAGTCTGATCCCAGAGCCCGTGCTTTTCTCCATTATGGGTGCAAAGTGCTTAACACAGTGCCTGGCACAGAGCAAGCACTCAGTAATTGAAATGTAGTCATCAATGTATGCTCGTTTGAAGATGAGGGTGAGACATGGAGAAGCTAGGCACAGAGAGGAGAAGCCCAGTTCCCACCACAGGCTGCATCCCCCCCCCTCCCGCCCCGAGCCACTACCCAGAGCTCTTCTGCTGAAGGCCAGAGAGCCCACAGAGTGGGGCCCAGCCCTGTCTGTCCAGCCCCACTGACCCCCCTGCAGCAGGCCGTCCCCACATTTACCCTGCAGGAACCTCACGCCAGGTTAGCCCTGCTGGGGTGGACACAGGGCATCCTAAGACTTTTATGGAAGAGGTTGCATTCCCAGTTATTTTAAGATGCAGAACTTCAGACATGTCCCCAGGGGAATGAAGGTAAAGGAGTCACTCTGTGTCTCTGTGTACAGAAAATGAGATTTCATCGATATTTCTGATTCATTCTGTTTCAGTTTTGCACAACTCATATCATTTCATCTTCAAGTGTCCTCCCTCTAAGAAACCCAATGTTTGAAGGCCTGGAACTTTATTTTAAAAAAAATGTTTTAACACCATTATTTCTAATATTAAAACTTGGAAAAAGCAGAGAGATAGTTGAGTAATCATAATAGCTTAATGTTTGTCTAATGGTAATGTGCCTCTATTTTATGCTTTATGTGTACTAATTCATTTAATCTTCATGACAACCCTCCGAGGCAGGTTTACTGTTGACCCTGTGTTACACATGGGGAAACTGGGGTCCCTCAGTAACTTCCCTTAAGCTAACCCAGCTAGTAGGAGGGGCCCAGAAGCTGTGTCAGTAGCCACCACACTATGTTAATCCAGTTGTGATACCTGACCCTAAGAAATATGATACTATCATTGGTAGTGTGTGTAAAAAATTTTGAAATGTGTTCCCCCATCCCTTTTGCCCTCACCCACCACACTCCAGCTGCTCTGTTATGCTTTCCATTCCTTAGACACTCCTGGCTCATTTCCACCTCAGGGCCTTTGCACATCCTGCCCCGCCTGGTTGCTCTTCCCTTCCTTCTCATCACATCACTTGTTAGCCCACATCAAGTGTTTGCTCAAATGTCACCACTCGAAGAGGCCATCCCTGGTCATCCTGTCTAGAATAGTTGTGTGCCCCCCCACACACACTTATTGTCTCTCTCCCCCATTAGAATGTCAACTCCAGGAGCACTAGGACTTTGTTTTGTTTACTGTTCCATCCCCCAAACCTCGAACAATGCTGGGCACATAGTAAAAGTTCAGTTAATACTGTGGAAGGAGGGAAAAAGAGAAAGAGAGAGGGAGGAAGGAAGGAGAACAACTAAAAAAATAAAATCTGTAAATTTAGGAGCTTACAGTAAAGGAGCCATCCCGCACCCCACACAGCTGTGTTTCTCTCTAAACCCCAACTTATTTTGACTTGTGGTTTATAGACAAAAGACTTGCGTAGCAAACAGGCTCTGGGCAGCTAGCTCCCTCTGAGGGAACACATTCATGTGATTTTTATGCTGCCTTTCTCCAGAAATACCATGCTGATGAGTGGCCGGTGTTAACACAACAGCAATCGCATAAACAGATGCTCCTCCTGCCGAACTGGTGAGCAACTGAAGATACTCTTACGTTTCTTGGTGTTGTTCCCCTAATGCCACCTCATCCTCCCTGTGGTCTCCTTCTCAGCCTGGAGCAGAGCTGAGTTCAAATCAGCCATTTCACAGGGCAGTGGGCTCTGACGACACTAGGTTCTTACTATGAGGCGTGCGCCATGCCAAGGGGAGGCTGGACTGTGGTCTGCGGGCCACACATTTTTGGCAGAGAACTTATTCTAGGTTCTTTTGTTTGTTTGCCTTGATTTGGGGGTGAGGAAGAAGCAAGAACAATACCTTTGGTGATTCTAAAGGTCAGACTAGAATGTCAGCACGTCCTGTGGGCATTTTCTCAGCCCAGGTGTTTGCTGGGTGAGCAGAGGGTGGGCTTTGCCTTTTATTTTCTCTTCTTGTCATTCTTTGTTGCATTATTCATTTTCTTCAATGCTTGTTCATGCAGTCATCATACATTTAATGAGCACCTACTGTTTGCCAGCCAGGCCCCAGCCTGGCATTTCAAGAAACTTAAGAGGTATAAGAACCACCCTCAACAAATTCCACATCACCAGCAACCCTTACATTCTTTCGGGTTCAAATTTCTTGCGACTTTTTTCTTTCTTCATTGGTTTTATTTTGAATTGCAGAAGAAATTAACATGTGCATCATGAACCATTAAGATGACACTGACATATATAAAATAAAAAGTGGGCATTCCCATGGTCCCTCTTCTTTTTTTTTTTTTTTAAGATTTTATTTATTTATTTGACAGAGAGAGGCACAGCGAGAGAGGGAACACAAGCAGGGGGAATGGGAGAGGGAGAAGCAGGCTTCCCGCGGAGCAGGGAGCCCGATGCAGGGCTCGATCCCAGGACCCTGGGATCATGACCTGAGCTGAAGGCAGACACTTAACGCCTGAGCCACCCAGGCGCCCCCCCCCCCATGTTCCCTCTTCTAACACAAGCACCATTCATTATTGGATGGGTGCTTCTGCAGATGTGGTTTAATATGTATGGAAATTATCCTGCACGTTCATATGGTTTTCTTTTCACAAAATTAGACCAGACTTTATGTACCACAACTTACTGTGCATCCTAACTTACCCGTTATGATACCTGACCTTAAGGAATAGGATACTATCATAGGTAGTGTGTATCCTGTGGACATCTTTCCATGCCAGCACATCTAGATCTTATCTGCCTCCCTACTGACAGCAGTTCATTCATGGATATAGCAGAATCTTTATTTTTCCCATGTTGGCCCCCAGTACAAGGATCCACACACTTTTTCCATAAAGAGACAGATAGTAAATATTTATGGCTTCGCAAGTTATTCAGTCTCCATTACAACTACTCAGCTGTGTCATTGTGGTCTGAAAACAGTCCACAGACAGTATGTAAACCAAGGGGCATCGCTGTGTCTCAATAAAACTTTATTCACAAATCGGAGGGTAGACCGGCTTTGGCCTTTGGGCCATAGTTTGCCAACCTATGACCTTTTAGTCTTCCACATTTTTCTCCATATTCATGTGTTCCTAAACAGATGGATTTTGGTTTGGTTTGAATTGGTTTTGGGGTTAGTTTGGGTTTTTTGTTTTTTGGGTTTGGGGGTTTTTTTTTTTTTGATGGGTGGGAGGGTTTGGAGGGGGAAGAAGAATCACTGATTTTTTTTTTTTTAATAACATATTACACATGTTTAGCATCTTCTTTCCATCTTTAAATGACATTCATGGAGTGGGCTCCAGGACTACTGGTATAACTCTTATCGTTTCCAGTGGCCACACAAAATTCCATTGTATGGAGAGATTATCAGTATTGGTTAGTGCTGTAACAAGTAAATCCTGTCTTCTCAGGGCTTAACACAGTAACAGCTGCTTTCTCACTCACATGAAGACCAGTAACAGCGTTCCTGGTAGACCATTGTCCTGATGTGGTCCACCAGGGCCTCAGGCTCCTTCTATTGTGTAGCTCTCTGTCCTCTAGGGCCTCAGAGGTGAGTCAGATCAGCAGACAGAAGAGAAAAGAACGATCAAGCTTTAGAGTCTTTGCAGGCAAGACCTGTACATTGCAAATATTCCATCTGCCCATGGTCTGTTGGCCAGAACTCAGTTATTGGCCGACCCTAACTTTGAGGTAATCTGGGAAGTAGTCTAGATATGTGTTCAGAAGGAAGAAAAGCCCAGTTTCAGTGAGCACAGAAGCATCTCTGTCTCAAGAATGGATTGGTTAGCCCGGTGATGGGTATTAAGGAGGGTGCGTACTGCATGGAGCACTAGGTGTTATACGAAAACAGTGGATCGTGGATCACCACATCAAAAACTAATGATGTATTGTATGGTGACTAACATAATAAAATTTTTAAAAATATAAAAATTAAAAAAATAAAAAATAAAAAAAGAATTCCATGACTTATGGATGGAGCACACAACAGATGCTCCATCGCAAACAAAGATTGTTGTATCATTCTGACATTGTGATGCTCTTAAGACCTGTTGTGGGCTCTTTGCCCTGCAGAGCACTGCACTTCCGCCTCCTTCTCCATGCTTCTAGTCATTTATCAACTGGAGAGCTAATTATGCAGACTTGTCAGAATTTCGCTGTAAAAATTAGCCAGTTCTTAAGGTAGTAGCCTGAACATGGTGCTAAAAATACCAGGTCCTAATCGTTAGAACCTGCAAATGTCACCTGGCAGAGCATAGACCTCTCAGGATCCTCGCCGTCATGATGGAGATGACTGGGCTGGGAGACAAACCATGCCTGGTTGCAATAAAACTTCATGATTTTTGATGTATCTGAGTCCATGTTTTCTATAATTATGAGAAACACACAACCACATATAGTTTTCCACTGATGGTTCATGGAAAGGTAGCAGTACTGTAGAAATAAGCACGAACATTCCCATGAGGGACCCTCATTTTTCCCGCACCATCCAGCACATAGTAGATGCTCAGGAAATAGGTGTTGAACGCATTAATGCATCTGTGAAAAACAGATCTGACTGAGTCCCAAAGACCTCTCTAATTACATTTGTGCCTGTCACGTGTACAGTGAGACCCTTCTGGCTAGCTCGGAGCTTCTGAACCTTGCCACTATCAAGAGTTTAGGCTGGGGAGGGCCTGGGTGGCTCAGTCGTTAAGCGTCTGCCTTCGGCTCAGGTCATGATCCCAGGGTCCTGGGATCGAGCCCCGCATTGGGCGCCCTGCTCCATGGGAAGTCTGCTTCTCCCTCTCCCACTCCCCCTGCTTGTGTTCCCTCTCTTGCTGTGTCTCTCTCTGTCAAATAAATAAATAAAATCTTTTAAAAAATAATTAAAAAAAAGAGTTTAGGCTGGGTAATTCTTTGTCATGTGGAGCTATCCTGTGCATTGTGGATGCCATACTCTCCCAGTTTTGACAACTAAAAACGTCTTTAGGCATTGCCCAATGTCCCCTGGGGACACAGTCGCCGCCAGCACTGTTTTAGCTGACTATAGTGAGGTGCTGTCCCTCTGCAGCTTTATTTCATCCCCCCCATCCAGCGTCCTCTCCTTCCTCTTGCATCTCTCAGCGGCTTGTACCCCAACACACACACACACACACACACACACGCGCGCGCGCCCCTTCAACTGCTCCCACTTCGGCATATAAAAGCGTCCGAGAATAAAATTTTCTGTCTTACCCCTCCCCCTCCCCATTGTCCATTTCCTGAACCCGGCACCCAGCTGCCGTTGGGGGCGTCTCTTCCCTCTGAAGCCTCCAAGCATCTCCGTCCCATCAATGTCAGCAGGAGCTCTGTGTGCAGAGGGATGATGTGGGGGAATGTCGGAAACTGTTGGCCCAGTGTTTTTCTTTGCCTTCTGAAATCTCAAGAAGGGGTTGTGTCGAAGGGGTTGCAAGAAAACAACTTTCGATAGGGCCCCTCTGGCCACACTGGAAGATTCAGGCAAAGTGAGGAAGCCTGAGCTTAGGGCCAGGGCTGCAATACACCCAAGTTTTGCTTCGATTTGTTTTTCTGGCAGCATCAGTCTGGGAAGTAATAATATTGGCTTTGGCTGTTGAGCTCTTGCTATGTACTGCAGCAAAGCACTTGATGTGAATTTGCTCATTTCATCCCTCGACAACCCTGGAGGTGGTTACTATTATTATTATCCCATTTTACAGCTAATAAAATGGAGGCTGGGAGAGTTACCTTGTCTGAGGACACACCTTGTAGGAGAAACAGTGGGATTCGATTTCAAGACTGTCTGCTTCCAGATAGTAATAATAAAAGTAGCTGAGATGTACTGTTGTGTTTACCACATGCCAGGCACTGTTTAGAGTGTTTATGTGAATTAATTTATTTAATCCTCCCTACCACCATATGAACTACATACCTTCATGATTCCCATTGATGAGTGAAGGAACTAAGGCACAAAGAGGTTAAGTGATTTGTCAGTCCTTAAGCCCTATACTCCAGTGCACTGGACAGACTACATCTCAAGGATCAAATATGTCCCACTGACCGCTTTTGTAAATAAAGTTTTATTGAGACATGGCTGTTTCCATTCATTTACACGTAGCTGCTTTCAAACTATAGCCACAGAGTTGAGCAGTTGCAGAAGAGAGAGCATGATCCACAAAGCTTAAAATATTTACAGAAATATTTTATGGCTCTTTACAGAAAACATTTGCCAACCCCTGTGCTAAGATCTTCCCTGATCACCATTCTGCCCCCCGAGCTGTGGGACCCCCACAGCCTGCTGGATTTGAAGTGTATTTTATAAGTTTAAACAAGGGAGCATTTTGGCAGCTACTGGAAAGAAAACCAGCATCCTAGGAGATGCTGTGGAGGTGCCCTCAGAAGGCTGACTTCTCATCTCCATTATGTTTCTTGGAGGTTTGCTTTAAGATTAGCACAAGTGTGGAGTCACTTTCCTCAGCGCTGGGGGAAGGGAGAGGGGCATAAAAATCTAAGACTCCTTCCCCTCAGTTTATTTAACCCTGGACAAACAAACAAGCAAACAAATAAATGCATAAGCTACTTTAGATTGAAAAAAATAAAATAAGTTTGGAGAAAACAAAACAGGAGGACATGCTAGGCCTGAGGGCTCTAGGTCTCATACTCACAGGGGAATTTTTTTAAATGCTAATGTTCAGGCCTCACCCCTAAAATTACCTGGATTCAATTGATCTGAAGTGGGGACTGGGGATTGGTTTAAAAAACAAAACTCCCATGGTTTTGAAGATGCTGGTGAGACAGTGGTCAAGGGGTGGTGAGGTAGCCTTTGGCTAAGCCAAATGGACAAGCAAGAAGAGTGCTGTAGGCAGAGGAAACAGCACATGCAAAGGCCCAGTGGCAAGAAGGAATATGATGCCAGGGGATTCGGCATGACCAGAACTTAGGCTGTCAGGAGTGGGTGGGGAAAGACGACGCTGAAGGGCTGCCAAGGCCTGGGTCAGAGAGTTCTTAACCCAGTGCTGTTCAGACTGCAGGTCTTAACACATCGGTGGGTCGTGAAATCACTTTGGTGGGCCACAGCCAGCACTAGGGGGAAAAAAAAGAACAGAATAGAAAATACCCGTCTGTGTCACACATGAGGTCAATGTGGTTTCTTGAAACTTCTATTTCAAGTTTTATAAAGGTGTACACTGCACTGCATTGTAAAATGTGTTTCTTACTGTGAGTCTCAGTCAAAGATTTTGAAAACCACTGTTTTTAGCCCTTGTGAAAGTTTGGAATTTAGCCCGAGGGCAGTGGGGAGCCATTAAAAAGGTTTTAGTGGGGGCATGACAAGGTCAGATTTATGTTTAAAAATCTCGCTCCAGGAGCATGGAGAACAGATTCGGGGTGGGGGGCAGTGGAGGCTTGGCGGGGGGTGGGGAGGCAGGAGGGGATGGAGTGGGTCATCAAGGAGTGAGGATGAGACCCAAGTAGTTTCTGGCACATAGAAGGCGTGCAGGTAACTGTTGAAGGGATGCGTGCCCCCACAACAGTGCCAGGGAGTAGGGGGCCTAGAGGGTTGAAAGGCTGAGTTTCAGGTTCTGCCTCCCACCCCTCCCCGGGAAGCCCTGGCCCTGACTTGTCACCTTTCCTGTGGCCCAGGTATTTCAGGCACAACAGATACTGGGCTTTTTTTTTTTTTTTTTTAACACCTCTTCTTTGTCAGACACTCTGCTAAAAATGCTACCCAGGATTAACTAACTTGACACCCTCACAACAACCCTTTTGGTGGGTACTATTATCCCCATTTATAGATAAGGAAACTGAGGCCCAAAGGAGATAAAGTACTTGCCCAACCAAGGTCACCACGATCATCAAGGTGCAGGACTGGGGCTCCAGAGTCTGTCTTCTCCAGCATCTGTAACAGTTACTGGGGAGCCAGCCTGCGGGACTTAGAATTTAGGGGGCAGTAATAGCTGAGTGTCGTTGTGCGGGGTCCATGAGCAGGGCATTCAGTGAACACTACGCTCAGAGCAGTGCTAGATCAGTGACAGTTACTGATGCTGTGACCCTTCCCCCACTTGATGAAGCAAGTAAGTACTGGAGCTGGGGTTCAAACCCACATAACTGGTGAACAGAACGGCAGCTCCAACTGCCGGGGTTCGAGTCCTGCCTCTGCCGTCTGCTTTCTGCATTGCTGAGGTGAGTTACCACGGTCAGCTCCTGTCATTGGGCGCTCTAGGTCAGAGACTCGCTGAGCCCGGCCTGCACTGGTGACCGCTTTCCGAATGTGAGTGGTAGGTCCTACTGATAAAGCTCGAACAGGAGTTTAAGCGCCAAGACCGGGGTTCAAGCTCCCAGCCAGCTCACTCTTGAGCAACGAAATCTCTTTAAAAGGGGCCAAGACACCAAGTCTGGTTTCTCTCCTCGCCTCTCAAATCCTTAATCCCCTCTCCCCACCTCTAACCCCAGCAGTGGACAGGATAGGGCTTCAGGCCCAATGGGGCCATCAAGGTCCCTGGGCACCCCCGAGCTGGCCATGCCACACTGCACAGCTCCTGAGTGTGACCCAGGGTACCTCCTTCACGTCTTGTCTCAGAGAACTGTTTCCTTTGGCGTATGATGGAGACAGGTGACCCCACCTGGTTGGTTCAGGCCCAGGCTTGTTCAGCCTCCCAAACTCTCTTGTCCTTGGCCTCTCGACTTTCCTGGTCTGGCACAGCCTTGCCCGTGTTGGCTCCTGTCCGCCGTGCTGTTCCCTGCAAATATGAGTGGCCCTTCTAGAACGTGTTTGTCCAGTCAAGGTTGATAGACTTCTCAAGCTGCCGTCTGTTGACTTTTCTAAGAGCCTTCTGGCTGCCGGGCTGCTGTGGATGACTCTCAAGCCCTGTCTCCTCTCGGGGTGTGGAGTCAGCTAAGAGAGCGGGGGGTGGGCACTGGCCGTGTTCACGGGACTGTATCTGAAGAGAAGGCTGGGGCCTATATTGGTTGGGATTAGGCAGGTGAAAGGGCTGTATTTCTATGGAGATAGCCCCTGGTGATTGTTTGGAGAATTTTAAAACGCAGTATACAAACAGACTGTTCTTGACAACCAGGATACAAACAAGGCAAGCTCTCACAGTCTCTTAGATTTTATTTATTCATTCATTCAACAAATATTTATTCAGCATATATTCTATGCTAGGCGCTGTTCTAAGCACCAGGGATAGAGCAGGAAAAATCTAGTTATGATCTCTGTCCTCGTGGAGTGTATTAAGCTCTCAAATAGCACTGTCCAGTACAAATGTAAGGCAAGCCACGTGTGTAGTTTTAAATTTTCTGGTAGCCACATAAAAAATATAAAAAGAAACAAGGGAAATTAATGTTAGTAATATATTTTATTTTATCCAGTATATTAAGAGATATTATTTCAATGTATAGTTAATATTTTTAAGATTATTATTTTTTTAATAGATTTTATTTATTTATTTGACAGAGAGAGACATAGCGAGAGCAGGAACACAAGCAGGGGGAGTGGGAGAGGGAGAAGCAGGCTTCCCGCGGAGCAGGGAGCCCGATGTGGGACTCGATTCCAGGACCCTGGGATCATGACCTGAGCTGAAGGCAGACACTTAATGACTAAGCCACCCTGGTGCCCTATTTTTAAGATTATTAATGCGTTACTGTACATTTCCTTTTGTACAGAGTCTTTGAGATCCGGGGTGATTTGGACACCTCTTAGTTTGGACTAGCCACATTTCAGTGGCTCATGGCTACTATCTGGAGAGCCTAACTACAGAGATAAGCATTATACAACTAAATAATCAGCTAATTATTAAATGCAGTGGTAATAAATGGCATGAATGAAAGTTCTAGATGCAGTGAAGACTAATCTAGTAAGGGAGAGTGGTGGCAGTCATGGTGGTCAGAGGAGGCTTCCTGGAGGCAGTTGCATTGTGCTGTTTATGCAGAAACCTACAGGTGGCAAGGGTCGGGGGGAGATGAGCATCAAGGGCAGAGGAGACAGCAACCCCCAAGGTGTGTAGACCACAAGGTGGCAAGGAGGGGCAGCAGGTAGAATGCTGGCGTCACTGCAGGGTGGAGTAGTGAGGGGTGGGATGGGAGAGAGTAGCAGGGGCCAGGTCACCAAAGCCCCCAGCACAGTGTCTGATGCTGGGGGAGGCCTCACTAAGACTGATTGCTGGTGCTTGGAGGGTCAGCTGAGGCTTGCAGTTATTTCGAACTTCTGGAAGATTGGTTTGGCCAACCCAATCTTGTAGTGAATACCTCCAGGACAGGCCCCTGCCGGCAGCTCAGCCAACAGCCATTGCCCCTCTTCTGGGGCAACAGAGCCTGGTCTTGTTTGGTTGGCCGTGTGCTCAGGCCAAAAGGATGAAGGATGATTATAGACTAAGCCCCTTTACCATGATCCAGTGCTCACCAGGGAAGCATAAGGGAACGTCCGCTGGAAGAAGCTGCTAGAGATGTTCCTCTAAGATAAAATGAAGGGGGCCTGTGAGGGGCGCCCCCTGTTTCACTATCTTCCTGCTTTGGATAGGGTAATGTCAAGTCACAGTGCTTGGAGCTGCCAAAGGGAGAGGCCAAGAGATACACAGAGGTGCTTGACATTGTCGGCCCTGCGAGGCCACCATCGCCAGCCATCTTGTGCGTTAATTAGGACAGCGCATGTGTGTGGTCTCTTGCCATGTGTGGAAGGAGAATGTGCCAGGCTTTCTGCAGAGCACCGTATCTCACCTCATCCTCTTAGCACCTGTCTTCGTCCCTGTTGCATGGGTGAGCCAGAGTCACACCCGGGCTTTCTGGCTGTTTTTAACCCCGACGTTGTGCTGCCTCTCTGTGTTTAATGTGCTAGTTTGGAAAGCTTCCCCTCCCCCCCCCCCGCCCCCCCAGAACATTCCTCTAATACAGGGTTTCTCAACCTTGCCAATTTGGACGTTTTGAGTCAGATGATTCTTTGCTGTGGGACAGTTCCGTGCACTGAAGGATGTTTAGCAGCATCCCTGACCTCTTCACTAGATGTCACTAGCACTTTACCCAATTGTGACAACCAAAAATGTCTCTGGATATTACCAAGTGACCCCCAGAGGACAAAATGGTCACCCAGTGAGAACCTCGGCTCTAAAAGATGTGTTACCGCCATCCACCTAGGTAGCTCTGTACCCTTGTGCAGGTTGTGTAATCACTCTGGTCCTCAGTTTTCTGTAAAATGGGTGCGGGGGGGGGGGGGTAGGTAGGGGGACACAGTATTATTTACCTCAGGGGTTATTTTGAGGATTAAATGAACCAATATATGTAAAGCACCTAACATAGTGCTTAGTGCACAGTGAGCTCTTTCATAATGTGACGATTTGGCTCAGATGTCCCTCTGTCTGAATTGCTAGCTGGATTTTACCGGCATGAGTGAATTCCATGATCCACAGTGCAATCTCCTAGGATGTTGGCTCTGGGAGTCAGGAGTGCCATCTATATATTGCCCCTCACTGGATTCCCAGGAATTAGATGAGTGCATGGCACATAGTAGGTGCTCTGTGGTGTTTACTGAATGAATAAGTCTTAAATCCTTGTAAATATCTACAAAACAATTTTTTTAGATCTCTCAAATTTCTTTTGTTCTTGTCTTTCTTTGTAAAATTTGTTTTTACTATTTTTTTTTGTTCTTTATTGTTTTGTTTTTTACTTTATTTTTGCTATAGCTGTGTTTTTATGAACACCAGAAATTACAGATCCTGAGGATTCTTCAGCACTGCTGTGAGCTGGGCCAGCCTAACTTGGGAGCCTCAGATCTGTTTTAGTAATCCCCTTGGCCTGTTTTAGCCCCCGATGCACACTTTTAGGGTTTAATATTTTTCCCAGAAGGTTCTGGCTGGATATTAAATCTGGCCAAGGGCAGATCTCGGCAGAGGGTGTGTGCTGAAGGCTGTTGAGTTTAGGTTTCAGTTAGAATTTGGAAGTCCCTCCTCCTTTTCTGTACAAGCACCATTATAATCCAATTTATTATTAAATTTGAGGGAGAAGGGGGGAATAAGGAGAGTCATGCATGTTCCTTGAAATATAACCCTATCATTGATTGAATGTTGGACCATAAAAATTAGGATATTGTTCCCATTTGTAAACTAGTTTTGTAAAATATATCTCATGTTCTTCCATCAGATTTGCTGATTTGAGGCATGTTGTTAAAAAACAGATCAACTCAAGGGGTTTTAGGGTGACATGATAAATTTGCAGACACTAACTGCAGTTCTTTTTGAAGAATCAATTCTCAGATTTTCACAGTAAGCATGACTGAAGCACAGCTAAAGTACTTACTAAAATCCAGAGTGGGTGTAAACATATTTTTCTCAAGGGCCACCATTTTGAAAACTCTTTGGTTTCCATTTCTTTACTGGCCCCCACTGCAGAAATCAGAGTGTCCTACTTGTTTAAGTGTGTATGTAAGTATTTGGAGGAGAGGTCCTCAACCAGGGGTGGTTCTGACCCTAAGGGACGTTTGACAATGTCTGGAGACATTTTAAGTTGTTACAAATGGGGAGAGGTGTGTTACTGTTAATACTGTTAATCTAGTCAGGAGTGGGGCCAGGGTTGCTGCAAGATAGCCTACAATCTGCAGGCCAACCCCACACAGAAAAGAATCATCCAGGGGTGCCTGGGTGGCTCAGTCGGTTGAGCATCTGCCTTCGGCTCAGGTTATGGTCATGGGGTCCTGGCAGAGAGCCCTTCGTCAGGCTCCCAGCTCAGTGGGGAGCCTGCTTCTCCCTCTGCCCCTCCTCCTGCTCATGTTTTCTCTCTCTCTCTCTCTCTCAAATAAATAAATAAAATCTTAAAAAAAAAATCATCCAGACCCAAAATCTCAAGAGTGTCAAAGCCGAGAAATCCTCAGATAGATGTTCATTGCACCAATTAAAATTGAAGGAAAAAAAATAGAAAACCTGAATGTCCATCACTTGGGTAATGGTTAAATAAACTTTGGTACATTATTTCCATGGAATACTATGCAGATATTATAAAGAGTTAGGTGGCTTCATGTGTACTGATTAGAAAATTGTTCATGGTGTATTTTTAAATGGGAAAACAAATACACAACATAGTTTTTGTTAAAATAAATTAATATCTGCTTTTAGTGATATTAAGGAATTTTGTAGGCATGATAATGGTATTGTGGCTATGTTTTCAAAAAAGGTCTTTTTTTTTTTTTTCTTTTTTAGAGAGAGATGCATACTGAAATGTTTACAAAGGAAAATATGTTATGGCTGGGATTTGCTTCCACGTTCTGTGAGGGGAAAAGTAGATGGGGTGGAAATGGGATAGGATTGGCCATGAGTCGGCAGTTGGTGGGGCTGCGTAATGGGCAGAGTAGACTCACTGGATGAGTCTGGGTATTTTTGTGTATGTTTAAAATTCATTATATGAAGTTGCTACACACAAACACACACATACATAAATGCATTGAAGAAAATCTGGTAGGAGATGATAGATAGGTTGGAACAGACAAGCATAGATTTGGCACTTTATAACAGGTAACCAGCATAATGGTATAACTAGCCCGGAAGTTTATTTTTCTCTCATATGAAAGTCTGGGCTGACACAGCAGCTCTGCTCTGCGGGGTCAGCAGTGGCCTAGACTCTTTCCATCTTGTTACAGCATCCTGAAAGTGCTGCCCTTTACCTCATGGTCCAAGATGGCTCTCTATCACGTTGCATTGCAACAGGTAGGAGTAGGGAAAAGGTCAAGGTTCTCCTGATTCCTTTAAGGGTGTGGCCTGCATGTTGAATGCATTGCTTTCGATTCCATCCTGTTGACCATACTTAGGCACATGGCCACAACCTAACTGCAAAGGAGGCTGCAAAATGCTCTGGGTGGCTGCATGCCCTGGTAAGAATCAGGAATTCTTTTATTGTATAAGAAGGTGAGAAGAGAGAGAATACTGGGGACCACCTAACATACTCTTACGTTATGTGTACCCCAAACTGTGAATGATGGTTATCACAGACCAGTGGGGGGAAGTCTGTCTTTTTAGGTTATATGTCTATTCAGCTCTCTTACCATGAGCCAGTATTTCTTTTTCTTTTGTAAAAAGAATTAACTATAAAAATCGCTGTTGCTAACCAGTGCGTGCATGGTCCTTGCATATGACACTGTGAGGCTGCAGTGTCCCTAGTAGTCATTTAACTGCTACTTACTGCTGACTGTTTAGTGCCAATTGCAGTTACTGTATTAAATGCTAAGGATGCAGCAGTGAAGAAGACAAAGTCGCTCTCCCCTCAGAAGGTGAACAAATATACAACACATTTTAAGATATTGATCAGAATTGTAAAGATGAGGGGTGCTTGGGTGGCTCAGTTGGTTAAGCATCTGCCTTCGGCTCAGGTCATGATCTCGGGGTCCTGGGATCGAGCCCCGCATCGGGCTCCCTGTTCAGCAGGGAGTCTGCTTCTCCCTCTCCCTTTTCCCTCCCCCCCCCATGCTCTCTCTCAAATAAATAAATAAAATCTTTATTAAAAAAAGAATTGTAAAGACGGATAGAGCAGGGTCAGAAGATAGAAGGTGGAGGGTCTGGTTGGAAAGATGGAGGAATGGGTTTGATAATATGATCAGGGAAAGCATCTCTGAGTAGGTGACATTTGAGAGAGAAAACACCTAAATGAAGCAAGAGACGAGTCAGGAAAGATCTGGGGAAGAGGATTTGTGGCAGAAGGAACAGCCTGTGCAAAACCATGAGGCAGGAACCAACTCACTAGGTCTGAGTCATAGCAAAAGGGGTAGCATCCCTGCAGGAGCGGGAGTCGGGGCAGAACCCCCCAGGAGGTGCAGTTGGAGGGGTGCTAGGGCCCATGTGGTATGGGGCCGTGGATCAGGTGTTCTATTAAGCTGTGTAGGTATTACTCTGAGCCATTATGGCCAAAAGATGTTTTTCCTAATTATTTGCAATTATTTTCAAAATGTGGGAAGACATCCCATGGAGACAATGGAATGCAGGGGAATGAGATTTATGCTTGTGGCTGTCATTAGCTGTGGGACCTGAGGCCATTTACTCAACTTACTGGCCCTGTCTTCACTTGTAAGGGTGGAGAAGAGAGTTCCCTCTGGTTCCTCTTCTGTTCTGAGAACTTGACAAGTAGCAAGTCATTCATCTTCAAAAAGCCCTAAGCCATGGGGACCATCTGTATCCCCATTTGACAGGTGAGAAACTTGAGGCAGGGAAACCAAGCGAGATCCCGTACCACCAGTAAGTGGCAGAGCCGGGATTTGAACCCAAGCCCCTGGGCACCCAAGGAGGCCTGCTTTGTCACCCCATTGTTCTGGGTTCCCGCTGGCTTGTGGACTGGTTGGGGGAAGTGCAGTGAGGAGAGATCTGTGACAACAATTTGCAAGAATATAGATGCTAAACAAATGTGTTAATATTATTGTAATGTTCTTCTCGTTCTTCTTTAAAAATATATTTTTTAAAATTTCTAAATCCCTAATGAAATAATCAGTTCAGGTCATGAGCATTAGTGGGATGAAGCCATTAGATCAAAGGTTTATGGGGAACTTCATAATGGCAGAAGCAGACCTGAGACCTCTATTAGTATTAGTAGGAAGGAGACCCTGGACATCACGCCCCTCTGATGTGATGTCGCGGAAAGAACTTAGCACCATTCTGAAGCATTGCTGCTCCCCCCATTAATCTGAACCTCCTCCTATTTTATTTTATTTTTATTATTTTTAAAAGATTTTATTTATTTATTTGACACAGAGAGAGAGAGAGAGTGAGCACAAGCATGGGGAGTGGCAGGCAGGGGCAGAGGGAGAAGCAGACTCCCTGCTGAGCAGGGAGCCTGATGCAGGACTCGATCCCAGGACCCCGGGATCAGGACCTGAGACGAAGGCAGCCGCTCAACCAACTGAGCCACCCAGGCACCCCTGAACCTCCTCATATTTTAAAGAGAATTTGTGGGAAGTATGGTAGAAAGAGAAATAAGTTAACAATGCCATGAGGGAGCAAACAGAAAAATCCAGTACATGAGATGTCTACAAGACAACTAACCTAGTTTCTTCAACTCTGTTGGTATTCTGTATAAAAAGGGGGATGGGGTGCGCCTGGGTGGCTCAGTCGGTTAAGCCTCTGCCTCAGTTCAGGTCATGGTCTCAGGGTCCTGGGATCGAGCCCCACATCAGGCTCCCTGCTGAGCAGTGAGTCTGCTGCTTCTCCCTCTGCCTCGCCCCCCACCCCACTTGTGCTTACATGTTCTCTCTCTCTCAAATAAATAAATAAAATATTTTTTAAAAGGAGGGGAGGCTGTTCTAAACTAAATAAATGTAAGAGACATAATAAGCAAACATAATGTGTGGACTTTGTTTAGATCTTGAATCTTTTGGTTTTTTTTTTTTATAATTGAAGTATTGTTGAAAGAGTATTATATTGGTTTTCAGGTGTGCAACATAGTGATTTGACAATTATGTAGTTCACGAAATGTTCACCATGATAAGTGTAGTCCCCATCTATCACCATACTGTGTTCAAGAAGACATGAGGAATTATTGTGAATTTTGTTAGATGTAATAAAAGAAAGTGTCCAAATTTTTTAATGAAGTATAACAGAGAGAAAAGACTTCAAGTTTGAATTTGCTTTAACGACGTCACCGAAGAGAAAAATATATCAAAAAGCTTAGAAGAGACACATGTGGTCAAATCTTGAAAAATGTTGAATCTGGTAGGTGCTCGGCGATTTATTTTACTGTTCTGTCTGCTTTTGCGTATGTTTGGAGTTTTTCCTTAAAAAAAACTTCTAGCCCTTACCGTGAAACCATCTTGCAAAAGAAGGAGAAAAGAAACCTCTCCGTATGAAATGGCATAAAATGGAGCCAACCTCAAAACTAGAAGAAGAATATTTTAAAATGTACAAATCAGTGCATGGCCCCTTCAATTTCAGGGTAACGATGTAATTAGAGATCAGTCATTAGGAAAGATTAATGCTAAGACATCTGCTGTAGTCAATGGCAGATGGCAGAGAGGAGAACATTCGGAGTCAGACTTCCTGGCTTTAAGTCCATCACTGCCACTTACAGCTGATTTTAGGCAAGTGACTTAAACTTCCTGTCCTTAATTTTCTTATCTATGAATTGGGATCTTCATTCTGCCGATTTCATAGGGACTGTTGGGGAAATTAAGTGAGCTCAAATACAAAAAGCACTCAAAACAGTGCCTGGCTTTTAGACAGCATGTGAACTATTATTATTACTATTTTTCAGCTTCCTGGGGGCACAAATAAGGATTTGGGTTAAAATGAAGATATTCTATAGGGCACCTGGGCGGCTCAGTCAGTTAAGCGTCTGCCTTCGGCTCAGGTCATGATCCCAGGGTTCTGGGATCAAACCCCACATTGGGCTCCCTGCTCAGCAAGGAGTCTGCTTCTCCCTCTCCCACTCTCCCTGCTCGTGTACTCACTCTCAAATAAATAAAATCTTTTAAAAAAAATGAAGATATTCTAAAATTCGGTTTTTAGTATTCAGTTTCTCCAGTGTTTCTCTCTCACCCGTTCCCCTTCACTCAAATTAAGATGCCCAGGTCTGTAGCTTCAGAACGCGTCTCTCCATGGTCCGAAGGAGGTCCAGGTCATTGCAGTGTACTGTGGCTGGGTGAACAAGAAAGGAACAGTGCTGCTGGGGTGGTACCTACGGAGTGTGAGCACTGCACACTCAAAACGAAATGTCTTTGCAGCTGAGAGAATGCTGCATCTCGCCTGCTGCTTGCTCAGCTGCCCCTTGGGGGGGCCTGGGGCTCCCCGTGGCCTCCAGCCCTTGACGTTCTCCAGCCATTACTGGCAAGGGGAGGCCTTCCCTTACAGTGAAAGTCCTTGCTACTTTACTTTGTGCCTTGTTTTGTTGGTTGTGGGTTGGGGCTTTTTTTTTTTTTAATGGCTCCGCATGAGAAATATTCTATAAAGTTTTGCATTTTGCTCCAGGGCTTTGCTGAACCCAACCTGAAGTCAGTAAAACGTGTGTGGTCCTGTCTCAGTCTGTCACTGCACATTGGGTGCTTTTTTGAAGGCTATCCCTTATGGGCCTAGTAAATATTGGAAAATGCATTATAAAATTGCAGTCATCTGAACTTGAGTCATGTTAACAACAAAAAAGCCAATCTCAAGAGGTCATATACTGCATGATTCCATTCTCAAGATGACATTTCAGAGATGGAGAATGGATTCGTGATTGCCAGGGGTTAAGGGTGTTTGGGGGGTCCGGGGCATGAGGGCGGGCATCCCTGTGAAGGGAGAGCACAAGTTGAGGTCTTTGTGGTAAACGGAATAGTCCAGTGTCTTGATTGCAGTGGTGGTTACATGCATCTACACGTGTAATAAAATGACACTAAGCTACACACACACTCACGCAGCCCCAATGCTGGTTTCCTGGGTTTGATATGGTGCTGGAGTTATGTAAGAGGGAATCACTTGGGGAAAGTTGAGGGAAGGATACCCAGGACCTCTCTGTACTATGTTTTGCAACTTCTTGTAAATCTGTAATCTCAAAATAAAAAGTTATAAAAAAAAGATCCCGGGGCACCTGGATGGCTCAGTCGGTTAGGCGTCTGCCTTCAGCTCAGGTCATGATCCCAGGGTCCTGGGATCGAGCCTTGCATCGGGCTCCCTGCTCGGCGGAGAGCCTGCTTCTCCCTCTCCCTCTGTGTGCCGCTCTTCCTACTTGTGCTCTCTCTCTATCTCTGTTAAATAAATAAATAAAAATCTTAAAAAAAAAAAAAAGATCCCATGGATAGCAAAACGGGATTACAAAAACAGTGGGCCCTTGTTTTCACATGCTATCAAGAATGAGGGAAGCATTGTAAAACTATCCCATCAACCATTTTTATTCTGCACCAAGTTCATATGATTGAGAATTTATCAAGCATGAGTGAGAGAGCTTGTTCTGGAACTAAGATGCCAGACCCAGGCTGGTTTTCCTTTCTTCTTTTTTTTAAAGATTTTATTTACTTATTTGAGAGAGAGAGAGCAAGAGAGTACAAGCAGCGGGAGGGGCTGAGGGAGAGGGAGAAGCAGGCTCCCCGCTGAACAGGGAGCCTGATGCAGGGCTCGATCCCATGACCCCAAGATCATGACCCAAGCCAAAGGCAGACACTTAACTGACGGAGCCACCCAGCGCCCCTGCTTTTCCTTTCTGACACACGACTCCCTAGAACTTCATCTGCTTGGCTGAACAGTGATGCTGTGGAGGCGGGTTTCTGAAATTGCTTATGTCTTCCTAAAAGAGTTTTGGATAAAAAGCTCTCATTTCAGGAGTAGAAACCTGTGCAAGATGTGAAAACGAGACATGGCCATTGGGAATATAAATTGGATCAACCACTCCGAGGGGCAATTTGCAAACGTCCTTTACAATTTTAAAGCTAGAGCCAGCAATTTTACTTTGGGGTATCACTCCCAGGGAACTGCACGCATAAGCCCCCAAGACTTAAGAAACTTGGGGAGTGGCCAGAATACTGCAGTGTAGACATACCAGGGAATCCTATGCAGCAGGTAACAAGAATAGGCTAGATGTCTGTATTGTGACATTGAATGAACATCAAGCTATTTTATTATTAGAGTAAAAAAAAAAAAGTCCTGGAACAGGAGGCACAGATCAATGACACTGACAAAACAATACTATGTGTTTTTAAGGAAACACGTGGGTGTTTGAGTTTATGACTAGGAGAAGGTCTGCAGTGCCATTCATCCTGTTAGTAACTATGGCTACAGCTGGTGGGAGATCGTGGCCAAAGGCGATTTGAATTTTACCTGAAATTTTAAAAATGTATTTACAAATGTTTTGAGATATTACCTGGTTGTTAAAAATTTCTCTTAAGAGAAGGTCATACAGTTATCTTCTCAGCAGGAGGAGACCCATCTGTGCAACTGTGTGATCGATATCTGGGTCGCCCATTGATGAATTCCCCCTGAGACTGGATACAAAATCCCACTCTAGAATATGGACTTCATGAGAGCAGGGAACTTGTCTGATTCAATGCTGTATCCCCAGTGCCTAGAACAGTTCCTGGCTGTCCAAAAAAATAAGGTGAAAAAAAATTACTGAATGAATAGCCACCTTTCTTTTTTGATACGCAATGTAAATAGAGTCAGTGGATCTAAACCATCAACAGCCTGACTCAATGAATGAACCAGTGGATGGATTTAGCATCTGCTGTGCCCTACTTCATCCTTCTCTCTAGCCTTTGCAAAGGAGACTGACAGCCCCTTGTTCGTCCAGGGAGAGGGGAAGGTATCCTTACACCTGCCCCTACAACTTCTATTAAGTGACACCTTCCCCACTGTAAGGGAGACAGGCTGGGGGAGGCAGATGTGGACAGGAGGGGCAGCTTGTCACCTCACCAGGGCAGCATGTGGGATCTTTCCCTGTGGATGCTGAAATTGGCCACAGTAACAGCAGCCCCCAGATTTCACGGACTGAACTTACAGTTTATTCCTATTCTACTTTTTCCACTGAACACTGAGGATGTGGTGCACATGTACTAGAACGGGGGTCATAGTCCTCCAAGACTCTGCTACTCAGAGGGAGTCTGGGGACCCTCACTGCCACCAGCTCTAGGTAGACACCTCCCAAGGTTCATGTCCAGTAGGAAAGAGCATCTCCTCTCCAACCATCCATCCGGGGCCTCTCACTGGCCCCATTGGCTCATGTGATCCCCATCCCTGAGCCAATCCCTGTAGACTGAGGAGTAGGAGATGCTAATTGCCAGGCTCAAGGCCTATTGGTAGTGTCAGCCCCACCCAAGCCATACAGGCAGAGAGTGGGGGAGATGCCGTTCCCCCAAGGAAATAAAACATACTCTTGCCACAAAACCAGGTCAAAATGCCAGTACCCACACTGCTTCTACCCTGCCCCCACCCTGCCCCCACTCCTCTTCCATGCTGTGGCTCTAGACATTTCCACTTTCTCCTCCTGCTTTCCAATCTCAAAGCAGGACCACCAGATTCATTTTGCAATATATACATGTATCGAATCATCTCATTGTACACCTTAAGCTTACACAGTATGTCAGTTGTATATCAATAAAGCTGGGGAAAAAGCCTAAGAGGGGGACAAGCAGGACTGCCAAGGGCATGACAGCCAGGCAGAGCTTAATAGTAAATAACCGTAGTTCACATACACTTTGTGTTATTGGGGCTGGAGCTTTTGGGCCACTTCTCCCTTCTGGGAGGGACCAGGGGGCAGTAGCATCCAATGTCCACATACTGCTGACCATGTCCTACTGTATGGAGGCCTAATGCTAGGAAGAAGAATAAACCCAGGGTCTCAAACTCAGTGCCTGGAGGGGCCCGACAGGTAATGTAAATGTGTACATCGTCCAGGGTAGTGACAGTGGCCGTGACCAGCAGTGTTTGGCACAAATAGCAGACAATTAATATTGGTTGAATGAATACATTTATTCATATAGCAGTTCATTCATTATTCAAGAAGTATTTATTTTTTTAAGATTTTATTTATTTATTTGAGAGGCAGAGAGAACACAAGTGGGGGAAAGAGGCCAAGGGACAAGCAGACTCCCTGCTGAGCACAGAGCCCCAAGCAGGGCTCCATCCCAGGACCCCGAGATCATGACCCGAGCTGAAGTCAGACACTCAACCGACTGAGCCACCCAGGCACCCCTCCAAGAAATATTTATTAAAGAGCTATCAAAGGCCAGGCCCTGCAGTTTTGGGGAATGTAATGGTGGACAAAATAGAATCCTTGCCAGGGAGTATACAGTCTGGTAAGGAAGACAGATAGAAATTAAATGACATCCGAACACCCACCCAAAAATTGGGTGACTGGTGTATAGAGAGGGACATGACCCTGTGGAGGTGGGTGCAGAGGGATGGGCCCTACTCAAGGAGGGCCTGGGGAAATCATGGTAGCTGAGACCTCTGAAGGGCGAGCAGGAGGGAATGGTGTTCCAGGCAGAGAGAACAGCATGTGCAAAGGCCTCAGGTCAGGAGGGAGCGTGGAATGAGAGAAAGGCCAGCATGCCGGAATGAGACCTCCCTTGCAGGGAGGCCAGATCAAGGCTGTGTTCTAAAGCCTGTCACATTCTGAGAACAATCAGAGGTTATAAGCAAGGATGCGATGAGGAAGGCAGGTTCAGATTTATGTTGTCAGGAGCTCCTGAGGCTGCTGCCCAGAGAACAAACCGGAGGGAGGCTAGAGTGGCCCAACAGAAACGGGCACAGAGGCTGCGGTGGCTGTCCAGGACAGAGATGGTGGTGGCTTGGGCCAGGCGTTGCCCATGGAGGTGGAGAACAGTCAGCGCATTCCGTGGATTTTTCCGAGGTAGACTTAACAACACCTGGTGACGGGTTGGATGTGAGAGCTGGAGGAGAGCGAGGAGGGGGGAACAGTCCTGGGCTTCTGGTGTGAGCAACTGCCCCCCCCACCAGATGGGGGAGGCTGGGGCAGAGCCAAGTTTGTGATTAGCAGATGTACTTTGAATGAAATGAAATGGGGGTGGTGGAGGCAGCCAGAAACCTCCAGGTTTGGGCCACAGCTGTTGTCTATCCAGAAGCTTGTGATTGCTGTTAGCAGGTTTGGATTTCTAAGCCCTTGAAAGATGCTGGGAACTGGCCGTCTCTGAAGTCCCCTTGGCTGATTGGCCATCTGTCCTCTCCATCCAGCGGGGCTGGGCCACTGTTCTCAGCCAGGGTAGCCAGGGCACTCGGGGGGTGTGGAAAGGTGAGCCACCCACCCGCCTGGGACCCTCCATCTGCTTTTGATCCTTCATAGCCTTTGAAGTCCCCCCTACCCCCCACCCTCCAGCTGTCATCTCTTGGGCTCTTCCAGCAGCCCCATGCTCCCCCAGTGCTTCTCAGTCCCCGGGGACAGGGGTGGTGACAAGGGTAACAAATGGTGCAAGCCCCTGGCAGCAGCAGGCCAAAGAGAAGGCCAGAGGGCGGGGGCTTTTGAATGCCTCTTTCTTCCCACTCCTCTTGGTCTGGTTCTGCAGCAGCAGGGGTATCGGTGTTTTGCAACAATGCAACAGGGGGGAAATTGTTTTTGTAAATGAATCCCATGCCTTTGCTTCCTTTCCCTGCCTTCATGAAAGAGAAGCTAAGTCTTTCTCCTCCCCTCCAGACTCTGTTAAGATTGTCTGATTTCTCTCTTCCCCTCCCCTGCAAAGAGAATAAGCTGTTATCCTATTTCAGGTAATTGTGAGCAGGGGAGAAGGGAGAGAATGTGAGTGAGGGCAGCCTCCCCACAAACTGCAAGAGAATTCAACTCTGCCCATCAAACTACAATAGGAACCAGTGGTTTCTAGGTGATCCTTATGACAGTTCCTAGTATCTCCCCGGAATGAAACTAATTGTGTCTTTTGTCTGTGTGAATGCATTCTCTAACTTAATCTGCACATAATCTGCTGGGGAAGGTACTATTATTTTCTCCATCCTTATGGATAAGGTTCAGAGAAGTTACATAACTCGCCCAAGGTCATACAACTGATAAGACGCATAGCTGGAATTTGAACCCATGTAGCACATGACAAAGCCAGAGCTCTGACCAGGTGGCTTAGTGGATATTGGCGCTGGATCAGCCCTGGGTTCAATTTTTGACCCAGTTTTACTTGTAAGCTGTGGTTAAGAGCACAGACCTATCCCTGATGAACATAGATGCAGAAATTCTCAACAAAATATTAGCAAATCGAATCATTCATCACAAAATGATACAAAAGTATCATTCATCACGATCAATTAGGATTTAATCTAGGAATACAGGGGTGATTCAGTTTTCACTAATCAATCAATGTGATATATTGAGGAAGGATAAAAACCAGATAATCATCTTGATAGATGCAGAGAAAGCATTTGGCAAAATTCAACATCCACTCATGATAAAAACTCAAAAAAGCACGTTTCGAGGGAACATACCTCAAAATAATAAGGGCTATATATGAAAAACCCACAGCTAACATCATATTCAGTGGTAAAATACTGAAAGCTTTTCCTCCAAGATCAGGAACAAGACAGGGATGTCCACTATCACCACTTTTATTCAACATTGTACTGGAAGTCCTAGCCATAGCAATCACACAAGAAAAAGAAATGAAAAGAAGATAGGGAAGAAGTGAAACTGTCACTTTTGCAGATGACATGAGACTGTGCATAGAAAACCCTGAAGACTCCACAAAAACACTATTAGAACTCAGGTGAATTCGGTAAAGTTGCAGGATACAAAATTAATATGCAGAAATCTGCTGTGTTTCAATACACTAATAACAAAGTAGCAGAAAGAAAATTTTTAAAAACAGTCCCATTTATAATTGCACTAAAGGGATTCAGATACCTAGGAATAAATTTAACCAAGGAAGTAAAAGACCTATACTCTAAAAACGATAAAACATTGATGAAAGAAACTGAAGATGATACAAATGGAAAGATACACCATACTCATGGACTGGAAGAATTAATATTGTTAAAATGTTCATACTACCCAAAGCAATCTATAGATTCAATGAGATATCACCTCACACCAGTCCGAGTGACTAGTATCAAAAAGACAAGAAATAACAAGTATTGGCAAGGACACAGAGAAAAGGAAACCCTCCTGCCCTGTTGGTGGGAATGTAAGTTGGTGCAACCACTGTGGAAAACAGTATGGCGGTTCCTCAAAAAATTAAATAGTAATACCATATGATCTAGATATTCCACTAGTGGATATTTACCCAAAGAAAATGAAAACACTAATTTGAAAAGGTATATGCACTACTATGTTTATTGCAGCATTATTAACAATAGCCAATATATGGAAGCAATCCAAGTGCCCATCAATAGATGAATGGATAATGATGTGAGATACATATATAGATACACACACACACACACACACACACACACACACACTCTCAATGGAATATTACTTGGCCATAAAAAGGAATGAAATCTTCCCATTCTTGCAATGGGTGGACCTAGAAGGTATTATACTAAGTAAAATAAGATACAGAAAGACAACATACGATTTCATTTATACATAAAATCTAAAAGACAAAACAAAAAACAAAACAAACAGACTCTTAAATACAGAGTGATTAAATACAATGTGATTGCCGGGGGTGGGGAGGTGGGTAGGGGAATGGGCAGATTAGGTAAATGGGATTAAGCGGTATAAACTTGCAATTATAAAATAAATAAGTCACGGAAGTGAAAAGTACAGCATAGGGAATATAGCCAATAATATTGTAATAACATTGTATGGTGACAAATGGTGACTACACTTATCCAAGTGAGCACTGAGTAATGTAAAGAACTGTCACATCACCATGTTGTATACCTGAAACTAATATGACATTGTACGTCAACTGTACTTCAATAATTAATTAATTAATTAAAAAAATACACCACAGACCTTAGAGCCAGACCACCTGGTTGTGAATCCTGGTTCTACCACTAACTAGAAGGTCACTTTCTGAACCTCAGTCTCTTCATCTCTACCCACCTCATAGGATTAAACAAGCCAATATATGCAAAGAGCTCTTGGCCCCAGACTAAATGCTCTTCAAGTGTTCATTATTTTTATTTCTATTATCTGTAAAATGAGCACTATAATTAGGACCAGGTTAAGACCTTCAGAGGCCTCAAAACACCAGAGAGATCAACCTCCCTCCTCTGCTGCCCCATGTAATTCAATAATAAAACAATATGACCCATAAAACCCAAATCCGAAACTCAGTGTGCTGAAATTTTACTTCTTTTCAGATCCTCATGGCAGAACAGGGTGAGTTCACCAAACAGGAATGAGTCATGTTTCCTTGGTGCTTACGCTGTGCCCAGACCTAAACCTGTGTTTAGTTGACCTGTTGGGAAATAGAGGGCGGACTATTATATCTCCCAGGGTAGTTGAGAGAATTTGAAGGACGTGATGTCAAAGTGATGGGGGAAATTGCCTGGCATGGAATGGGTGCTTGGGAAGTGGGAGCTATGATTAGAATTTTTGGAAGGGTTTTTCTCACTGAACTGCTCACACTGCTATACTTTGTGGTTAATAGTTTGCTTCTGCAAGATAGCAGTACCCGTAAGCTCTAGCTGGCAATAGGAAAGAACCATTGTCAGGGTCCTGTTTACTTTGTGAGAACTAACATTTCTATTGCTTTAGCTTTGTTAGTGATACTTACTTATTTTCTCCAAAGGAGGATGTGTTTGAATTGCTGTTGGTATGTTTGAAGTTGGATCTTGAATTCCTAACAAAATTCTAGACTCTTTATTCCTTTTTAGAGTCAATTGCATGCAAATTAGTTTTGGGAAGGGCAAACTTCCTAATCGTTATATCTTCATTCTTTTATCATTACAGTATGTTCTTCTAAATCTGTAGTAGTGGTTTTTATTTTCGTGTCTATTTGAAATTATGTCAGCTTTCTTTTATTTGGTGTTTGCATCATGTGGATTTTTACAATTTTTTGCTGTGAGTCTTTGTCTTTATATTTAAAAGGGATATCTTGTAATAAGCATGCAGTTAGTTTTTCAATCCAGTCTTGTAATATTTATCTTTTAGTGGGAGTATTTATTCTGTAAGGTAAATGGACATTAAATGTTTACATTTAATGTAATTATTGATAAATTTGAATTTAAATCTATTATTTTTTTTCTATTTGTTCCATCTCTTCTTTGTTTCTTTTTCTCTAATTTCTTGCTTTCTTTTGGATTAATGAAGTATTTTCATTGTTCCATTTTCTCCTCTATTAACTTGTTGGTATACATTTTTTATTATTCTCTTAAGTAGTTACTCTAAAGGTTAGAGCATGCATCCTTATAAATTTTAAAGTTTGCTATAAATTAGTACTTGTACCACTTCCAGGAAAATGCAATGTCCTTAGAACATGTAAACTTCATTTTTCCCCCTCTTATTTATATATTTATCCTTTTATGTTGTTCTCCATCCTTTGCCAAATTTTCATGTTTCCAAAGCATTCTTTTGTAGTGCAAATGTACTGGTGAAAAATAATCTTAATTCTGGTTTGTTTCATTTTTGTCTTCATTTTTGAAGGGTTTTTTGCTGGCATAGAATTCTGGGTTAGCAGATGAAATTCCATTGCTTTTTGGTTTCCATCATACTTGCAGAGAAGTCTTATTATTCCTTCTTTAAAGATAATTTGTATTTCCTTTTTATTTTATTTTAGAGAGAGAGAGAGAGAGAGAGCGAGTGAGAAAGCACATGAGCAGGGGGAGAGGGAGAAGCAGGCTCCCCACTGAGCAGGGAGCCCAACATGGGGCTCAATCCTAGGACCCTGAGATCATGACCTGAGCTGAAGGCAGATGCTTAACTGACTGAGCCACCCAGGTGCCCCGATAATTTGTCTTTTATTCACCCTGTGGCTGCTTTTAAGATAATACATTCTCACATGTGTATAGTTTGATTATGATATGCTCAGGAGTGTTTTTCTCTGTATTTATTTTTCTTCTGATTTGCAGAACTTTGCTGATTGCATTGGCTTGATGTCTTTATCAGTCTTGGAAGATTTTCTGTCAGTTTCTTGTTAAATATTGTTTCTGATTTGTTTTCTCTTTTCTTTCCTTCTGTGGCCCCTGTTACATGTATGCGGGACCTTTTCTCCATGTCCCATATATTTTTATGCTTTTTTTGAACCTATTTTCCTTTCCAACCTTCTTTCTGAGATTTGTCTGCTGACTTATCGTCCAGTTCATTATGCCTTTCTTTTGCTACATCAAATCTGTAGTTCAACTGCTCTGTTGAGCTCTGAATTTCAATTATTGTATTTTTCAGTTTTAGAATTTTCATTTTTTAAAAAATATTCTAGTTCTATAGTAGTATTCTCCAATTAAATCTATTTTCTTGATCATATTATCAAGGTAGTTGGGGAGTCCGTGTTTGATAACTCCAATATCTGAATCTTATTATGGGTTTGGTTTTTTGTCTTAGTTTTTGATCATTTGGTCTTGTCTCCTTGCATGCCTGGTAATTTTTATTAAAAGCTGAACACTGTGTATGAAAAATTGTGGAAACTCTGGAAGGTAGTACCTTCCCCAAAAGAAAAGTTTCTTTTCTTCTGCCAGGTGGTGATACTAGAGGTAAATCACTTTGAACCAATAAGGGATAATTGGATGACAAATCAGGATCCATTTGGTTTGCCCAGACTCTAAGGGAGTGACATTTCAAAGGTCTCAGTTAAAAGCCTGGTGTGTTTACCAAGGATTCTCATCCTTGACGGACCATGAACTCCAATTTTCACCTCCCTAGTACTGGGAGATTGCCAAAAGCTCTGCTTCATTTCTTGTCTTCTTAGCTACCTCCCTGTGTTTGGCTTCTCTCACTCCCACCCAACCCAGTATCACCAAACTCCTCAAAGGTTATAATTGTCAGCAATGTCAGGCTCACTCCGCTGTGGTTCTCATAGCTCTAGGATCTCTGCTTCTTGGGTTCTAGCTGCCTTAGTAGCCCTGAACTCCAGTTTTTGTCTCCCCAGCCCAATGACATTGGGTAAACCCTAAGCTGTTCTTTTATCTTCTGTGCTTAAAAATTGGCAGATGTTTTGAGGGGCAAAGTGACAAAAGTCAGACTTAACTCAGTCCATGTCTCATCTCTCTGGGATCCTGGGCCCTCAAGCCCTCCCTTGGATGCTGTCTGATACCTTAAAACAATGTTTTATAGCTTTTATTTTGTATTGTGATAGTGAGATTGAACCAAAATTACAAACTATCCCATCATAGCTGGAAGGTGAACTCAGTTGAAGAGTTTACTACATACTAGGAAAAATGGCTTATTTTTATTTTCTCCAATATTGGAGAAAAATGCAACTCTAAGCCATATTAAAAGGAAGATTCCAGATGAATTAAAGACTTAAGCATGAACGTTAAAATTCTAAGTGAATATGAAAATATAAACAAATTAAAATATGGACACATTTTAATATCCTAGGGTTAGGGAAATAATTTTACACCTAGAAAAAAAAATACTGGGCAAATATATTAGAAATTTTTTGATCTCCAAAACACCATAAATAAAGAAAATGAATGGAAACTTAAGGAAAGAAATTTGCAGCATCTAAAACCAGCAATGAACACTCCAGCAAATCAGCAAGAAAAGACAAAAAGAAAACCCAATAAAAAGGCAAAGATAAAAGATATAAATAGACAGTTCCCAGAAACTCACATGTCCCACAGTTATGTGACTGTGTGCTTAAACTCACTAGTAATCATGGAAATACAAAGTAAAACAAGTATGATATCACTTTCCACCCATCCCCTGACAAAAATTAGAAAGCTGGAGGGACGCCTGGGTGGCTCAGTCAGTTAAGCGGCTGCCTTCGGCTCAGGTCATGATCCCAGGGTCCTGGGATCGAGCCCCGCATCGGGCTCCCCGCTGAGCGGGGAGCCTGCTTCTCCCTCTCCCACTCTCCCTACTTGTGTTCCCTCTCTCGCTGTCTCTCTGTCAAATAAATAAATAAAATCTTTTAAAAAAATTAAAAAAAAAATTAGAAAGCTGGAAATGCCAAATGTTAGCAAGAATTTATGAAACTAGAACACTTGCGCACTTTTTTTTTTTTAAGTAGGCTCCATGCACAGTGTGGAGCCCCGTGCAGGGCTTGAACTCATGACCCTGAGATCAAGACTTGAGCCAAGACCAAGAGTTGGACGCTTAACCAGCTGAGCCACTCAGGTGCCTCTGATTTATATACTCCTGACGGGAATCTAAATTAGCACAGGAATTAGTGAGGAACTGTCTACTAGTAGTCGGTCAAGTTCAATTCACATATACCCAATGACAGAAATCATCCTTGTATATATATACGTTTAAGAATGTGTGTGTATATAAACACACATATATAGATACACATTATATATATATCTGTGTGTGTGTGTGTGTATATGTATATATATATATATATGGTTTTTTTTTTAATGAAGATGTTCGTTGTAGCATTTTTTATAGTAGCCAAGAGATGAAGGCTTCCTGGATGTTTATCACTAGGGCAATACATAAATACAATAGAGTAAATACACAGTATGGAATTCTAACTATAAGCTAGATGCCTATTCAGCAATATGTACACATTATAAAATCATAGTGCTGAGTGGGAAGAAAAAGCCTAAAAACAGGACAAGATCTCATGCACAGCACTATTCATGTAAATTAAAACACAAGTCACACATAAAACAATCCAGCATCATTTTATAAGGGGACATATTTACATATTTAATACATTAGAGTCATCGTCTAAGATGGGGTGGAAAAATGAGAATAAATGGGAACTTTTAAAAATTTTGTTTGAAGAAGCTAATCGCTCAATTATGGATTTCCTCCTTCCCTCCCTCCCTTCCATCTTTTTTTTCCTCCCACCCTTCTGCAGATGGTAACAGGATGACAGAATGAACAAGATTCCGTGTCAGGTGTTGTGGGGGAAATAAAGGTGATTTCCATGTTGGCTTGGCCTTCAAGGATGTTAGGCAAAAGTCTACAGTGAACACACCGAAAGCTTTAGTTAGCAGTACTCTGTCCCAGAGTTAGAACTCACAAGCCCCTTCCTGCTCTGAGCTCCTGAGGATGACAGCAGCTCTTGGTAAAATAAATAAGCAATGCGACCGAGACCAGAAGTCACAGTGCTCCTTCTTTCCCCGTCAGGCAAATGTTTCCCAGCTAACATAAAGACATAAACACTAGGAGCTTACTTGTGTGGAATTCTCTCATCAGATTAAAAAGTGTATATAAAGTACTTCCTATGTGTAAGTCCTAGAATAAGAGATTTCTTTGTTGTTGTTTTTTTTAATTATTAAGTGTTTCGGGCCCACAAAGATGTGCGGTAGCCACATCACAGTGGTATGCCCACCACCCTGTTTCCAACTAAAACAGGAGCTGGCAAACTTTTTCTGCCGATTACTAAATATGTTCAGCTTTGCGGGTCTCTGTCACACCTACTCTACTCAGAAGGTGCAGTGTGAACATAGCCCCAGACGATCCAGTCAACCAACGAGCAGGACTGTGTTTGGAGAACACTTTGCTTATGGACACTGCAGTTTTCACATGTCATCAGAAGTTATCCTCCTTTTGGTTGGTTTCCAACCATTTAAAAATGTGAAAGCCAGGGCGCCTGGGTGGCTCAGTCGGTGAAGTATCCGGCTCTTGATTTCAGATCAGGTCACGATCTCAGGGTGGTGGGATCAAGCTTCGTGTTGGGTTCAGCACTGGGTGTGGAGCCTGCTTGAGATTCTGTCTCTCCCTCTCCCTCTGCTCCCCTTCTCTAAAATAAAATAATAAACAATAAAAATGTGAAAGCCATTCTTAGCTCACGGGTAACACGAAAAGATGGGCTGGATTTGGATGGGCCACAGTGGATGTCAACCCCTGAACCAAACGTTACAAACTCAGTTGAAGCTCCCAGGGTACCACTTCCCAAAGTGCCTTCCCCCTACCATCCCCAGAGTCAGCCATTCTCTGAAATTTGTGTTTCATCCTATACATACTATCATCTGTGTATTGCATGTGTGTGTATCCTTAAACAGTATATAGTATTGATTTGTATGCTTTGCACTTCATAGAAATGATACCATACTTTGGGTACCCTTCCGCCTCTTTGCGCAGGACTTTGTCCGTCCTGCTCTGTGTGGAGCCCCAGCTTAGTCTTTTTCACTCCTGTATGATATTCCACCACGTGTACACACCACCTGCAATTATTCTTTCTCTGGGAATGCATGGGCATTTAGGTTGCTGCCCACAAAGACCTTTCCTTACAGCTACCACCTGTTTTCATCCTTACTGTGATTTTTCCAGGGAGGTACTTTGATAACCCCATTGTCCAGATGAGCAAGGTTTTCACTTAGAGCAGTTTGGTAGCTTTCTCAAGATAGTGAGGAGCGAAACTGAAATTTGAATCCATGACCTTTGCACGATGGAATCTGAGTTTATAATCACTTTGCCATCGGTCGGTATGTTTTGTTTTATTAAAGTAATGATAACAGATCCTCCCAACGATGACCTTGCAATACTGATGTGCTTAGCCTTTCTCTGAGGACACCTTGAATCAGTGCCAAACATTACTGGTTGTAGCTTAGCCCTTTGGAAACCACCAGGTATGGTATTATGCACATGAACCAGAAACCTCACTTCCTAACCATGGTGGGGAGGAATTTAGGAGGAGTAAGTACTGGCATGGTGCAAGGACTGAACAGGTTTCAATAAAAAATGAGAAAGACTCAGGAGACTTGTCCCACACTTTCCCGGCCCCCCATAACATTTTACCAACATCGTGAGTAATTCAGGAGCTAGCGTTTCCTTCCTTGGTGGGGACCAAGGTGATGGGCTGTGGAGTCTGGCCGCCAAGAGGGACTTGTTAAATATTACGGATGCCTTCCGAGCCTCTGTCTGTCTGTCCAACTAACACCATGTCCGTTTTTCCCTCGAAACTGCAGTCAACCGCCTCTGCTCCCTAAGCCTCTGCTTTTGGGGATCCAAACCCAAACTCTCCCTCCCCACCTGTCTCTCCCTTCCTCTGCTGGGAAGCCTCCCTAGCTCACTCCAGCTCATTCAGATGCCATTTAAAAGAGACCAGAATATAATTTTTCTAATGGCAAAATACCGTATGAAGGAGGGGAAAGTTTTAATCAAGTGGGTGTATTCTCCGGAGGGGAGCAAGTACTTCATTTTAATTCCTCATTTCCCTTTGATGAAAAGTTTAGTGAATTTTTATTATGTAGAATTTATAAGACGGCTGGGTTTAGGTAATCAGCTTTAATATTTATACTCTTAGGGAAAGAAATAGGAATCATTAGTAAGCATGCATAATTAATGAATAAATTATATTTCCCTTTGTTTTCTTTCAGGTACAAGGAAATGCTAGAACTGGTGATCTCACCCAGCCTCACTGGAAACAGCGATTGTCCGGGTAAACCGAAGCTTAACCTTGCTGACGCCGATGTCTGGACTCTGAGTGACATAGAAGGTAGGCCTCCCGGCGTGAGTTTTGGTGGACCTGTGGTGGTCCCGCTCGCCCCGCGGAATTTAGTTAAGGGACTGACAGCCTTCGACACGTGTCCTTTCGCAAGTACCGTCATTAGGACAGTTTCTCCTCTCGCCATTGGGATTGTTGCCTCTGGACCAGAACTTGGGCGTGCGTTGCTAACAGTTCTGTCTGGTCATTAGAGAGGCAAGTGTGCTCGTTCGTGTTCTGAACTTCCTGTGCCGAGAAATGCTGACACCTCCGCAGATGAGACGCAGTGTCTGTCGGGTGTGTTCCAGGGCCCAGCCCTGGGTGTGTCCCGCAGGGTCGCGGCTCCGGCTCCGAGTCTGTCCCCCAGCGCTGTCCCGCCATCACGCATCCAGGCAGGCGTCTTGTTTACGAAGGTTTGACGCTGGGACAAGAACTCATCTGCCTTTTGCTTTCAGGTTGGGTTAGAGTCAAGGAAGCAGAGGAGAGTTGAGCTGTTTAAAAAATTATTGGCAAACGATGCAGCTGAACTAGTTTTCACTAGAACAATTCCAGCTATTGTTTGCTCTGTTTGGGATCTGTCAGCCTTCCTGGGAGAGCTGGGAGTTAGCAGAAGGCATTAAGCTATTATGTTTAACCATTGGGCTTAACCCTTTATGTGGCCAGCTTTGGGATTTGCCGCTGGTGTCCTAGGACCTCGGGCTGTCTTTCCTTCACTGTCTGTGACTGATGCCAGCTCAAGGGACACAAATGCTACCTAACTGTCGTGGAGAACCAGAGACTTGTGTCTAGTCAAATACAGCATCGCAAGGAATTTGCTTTTCAGCAACTCCAGGCTACTGGGAATAATTCTTGCTGTCACCAGGACAATGACATTTCCCTTGCATGCTGCTAATGAAGCTGGGACAAGCCCACTCAAAGTACCACCAAGAGGGTCTGGGCTCTCCCACCAAACCACATGCTAGAGAACACACCCTCATTCTTCTGGGCATTTTGGAGTGTCCGTGTAAACCACCCTGGGCTCTGTGAGACTTGGAGACGATTTATTAAGCCCTGTTCAAAAGCAGTCATTCTCTTCTTTCTGAGTAGAGGCACTATTCAACCTAGGGCTTCATTTCAGAGCCAGGAGAGCTAGGAGGAAGAGGAGGCTGCCGGGTGAGGAAGATCCAAGTCTGAATCCCAGCCCCACTGCTTCCCAGCCAAATGGCCTCCGGCAAATTGTTTCACCTTTCTGAGCCTCCATTTTCTCACCTGTCAAATGGGGGCATAGGCACGACCCACTTCAGAGGATGTTTGTTGCTGCCTGGCACACCATGGACGTGTGGTACCGTGGTTAAACGTAGTATTGCACGGTCATTCTCCGCTGAGTCCAATCACCGCGGGGAGGGTAGAACCAGGGTTGCCAACTAGCAGCTCACAGCCAAGTCTGGGCCTCATGAATGCCTTTGTTTGCTTTACACTGTAATAAAATAAAAATAAAAGTAAACTTGTAAAAATCGGGAGCGCTCACATAAAAATCTGGATTTCTAGGTGCTCTTAAAATGCCGAACGCCTTGGAGACGCGGGGCCCACATTCCCACCTGGCTGCCACTAGTGGGAGCTGAGGAGCAGCTGTCCCTGAGATGAGTCCCGGCCGCTTCCTTTGTCCTTAATTTTCGTGAGCACATACTTTGCGCCAGGCACCGTGGAAAGCAGTGTGACTGCAGATTAACCCTCCTACTCTCTGTCACCGACAGAGCAAACACGCGGCGGCTGGCTGTGTGCCGGGCATGGTTGTACAAACTCACTGAATCCCCACAGCCCCCGGTACTGGGGACTGTTGTTAACCTTCGTGTTACCAGTGAGGGAACTGAGGCACAGAGAGGTCAAGAGATCATGAGGTCACTTGATCGAGATAACACAGTTCAGTGACAGCCAGAATTTGAACTTAGGCAGTCTAACTCTGAAATCTCTTCTCCTAATCAGTACACTATAATGTTTCTCATTGAGTTATTACACCCTTATTAGGCTATGAGCCCATCTTACAGATATGTAAGTTGAGGCACAGGGGGATTAAATATTAAGTAAGCAGCCTAAAGACACACAACTAGTGGCAGGAATCAAACCCGGGTGCTCAGGCTTGAGTCCCTACTTCTAAATTTTAGACTCACTTTCTGCCAAGCCCTTAAGAGTCCTCAGACCCCAGATATTTGTCCCCCACAGTGGTGGACATCTCTCTTCTGTCCACACCCTTTCTGCTGCCCTGGCAGCCAGAGCCAGTAGGGTCAGGTTACACACACATACACACACACACACACACGCACGCACGCACACACACACTTCTTTCTCTTGAGATGGGCGGTGAGTTCCTGGGCTCTGCAGGGAACATTCCGCCCTAGCTGTGGCCTCTAGTGCCGGATTCGTCAGCTGCCCTTCCAGCCTGAGCCCTTCTGTGACCCTTCTGTGACAGAGTCATTATTGACTGACTGCAGGGGTCTAGATCTGCCCCAGGGGGGCAGGAGCAAGGGGGCCTCCATTCAGGGGGTTCTGGAGGGAATGTGAAATCCAGAAATACCACGGTGGTTCCCACTGCATTCGTGCTGTCTCTTACCACCTGGGGGCCCCTGGTCTGGTCACCCAGACTCTTTGAAGTTTATTTGCCTCATCTGTTAAAGGGGAGTATTGTTCCACTGACCTCCCTGAGTTGATTATAAGGATAAAATATTGTTAAAACATGGAGAGAGGACTTAGCGTTTCTTAAAAAGTATAGAATAAGATCTAATTTCCTTACCCTTGGCCACCAGGCTCACCTGTCTGTCCCCGCCAGCCTCTCAAACTCAGCTCGTCCCCATCCCTTTGCTCAGTAGACCTAGCCTCAGCCTTGTTTCTTTCGTTGTAACTCAGAAACATGATGCTGCCCTTGGGGTCTTGGCACATGCTGTTCCCTTGGCCTGAACCAGTCTCCCCCATCTGTGGGACCATCCCTCAGCCTTCAGTGCTCATCAGAAAGGTCTTTTCCTATCAGAAGTAATGGTTCATTCACTCATGCAACAGGTGTTTTTTCAGCCGCGTGCCCGGCATTGTTTTAAAGGGGCATACTAAAGCCCCTGCCTTCCTGGAGCCTACTTTAGGGGGCCGGCTGGCCAGAGGCTGATGATAACAGGAAATAAGCAAAACACAGAGCATGTCAGGCAGTGATAACATGCTATGGGGAGGGGGCAGGGGGGAAGCAGGAAAGGAGGATAGGGAATGCAAGGGTGTGGGGATGTCCCTGGGAAGGTAACACTTGAGTAAAGACCTTAAGGAGATGAGGGAGGGCGTCCATGTCGATGCAGAAGAAGGGCCTCATACGCAGAGGAAACAAGTGTAAAGGCTCTGGGACAGCAGCGGAGTCCCCAGAGCACCTGAGGAGCAGTAAGGAGGCTATCGTGGCTGGAGCCCAGGGAGCCAGGGGCCGTGGGGGGAGGAGCTCAGACCTCGCCAGACCTTGAGAGCCACGGGAAGGACATTGGATCCTACCCTGAGTGAGATGGGAGCTATGGGAGGGTTTGGAGCAGAAGAGGAGACCTCTGATCTGTGTATTAACAGGACCCCTCGGGCCATTTGTGAGAACGACTGGGGGTGGGGATCGAATGGGAGCCCACAGACCATCGAGGGAGGCGTTACCGTAGCCCAGGAGAGAGGCGCCGGTGCCCTGGACTGGGGCAGGGAGAAGGGGCAGATTCTGGACCAGATTCGAGGGTAGAGCCGACAGAACACCCACCCACACCGTTCTCTGTCCTGTTTTCTTTTCATCATCCTAGTCTCTATCAGAAGGTACATGTTTGTTCACCTGTTGTTTATTGGGCTCCCGGCCTGAATGTCGGTTCTCAGAAGGCAGACTTTACCTCAGTTACCCGTGTATCCCCTCTGCTGAGACAGTGTGTGACACCACGTTGGTGCTTCAGAAGTCCTCCGAATGAGTGAGGACAGAAGACGGAGCCTTCCCTGTGACTGTGCGCGTGCCCCTCTTGCGGCCTCCCATGCTTTCACTCCTCACAGCCCTTGCTGCCCCGGACCCCTGCCTGAGCGCCCTTCCTTTTCCTCTGTTTCTCCGTGACACATCGGTTTCTGCTCACCAGCTAACACATGAACACACAGCCCTTACAAAGTCTCGAAACATTGGCCACATCTATCCAAGCTCAGTCTCTCCTCCCTTCCCTGGAAGTAACCACTGTAGCCTGTTTTGTGTGCATCTTAAGACCTGTTTGTAAGAATCACATTTGTACCAACATTTACTTATGTGACTTAGGTGTGTATATTTTTATATATTTAAACATGTATGTTTACAATAGAAATTACAGTATCGCTGGAAAAAAAATCTGAAACACAAAACTGTCACATACTATGTATTTGCTATAACTTGTTCTGCTCACTCAGGACACATGAAGTAATGATATAATAATATACCAAAGAATGACAGTGCCCCAGTTCATGAAGCCATCCCCCCGTGGAAGAACATGAGGTCATCTGTACAGACATGCTACCAGGGTGGGGTCATGCAAGCTACTGTTTGAACACGTGCCCTCTTTCTCTAGGGAAGATGCTGAGAGGTGAAGGGCAGCGTCACAGGGCTCCCTTCCCTGTCCTTTCTGCCTTACAGACTCCCCCTCATCAGTGCTGCTTCTGCCTCATAGCAAAACCTCCCGAGCCCCTCCAGAGGGTTGGTAGTTTCTCGTGTATTCCTTCATTTCTGCAGCCATGTGGTCAGCAGGTTGTTTGATGAGCCTACTGCGCACAAGGTGCTGGGAACCCCCCTGCTGCCTGCCTTCAGGGCCTCTGCAGGTCACTCTGCTCCCAGAGGCACTTTTTGCATCATCCCATGGTCACTGCACCCTACATCCTACAGGGTTTGGGCTCAGCCAGGCTGCGTGTGTATCCCAGCTCTGCCATTTGCTCCCTGGATGAACTTGACCAAATTCCTGTTCTCTGTGAGCCTGTGTCCTCATCTGGATAATGAAGATACGTTGGCTGCATGTGTGTTCGGTAAATTGTTCCAGAATGCCTGCTGTGAGCCCGTGCCTCGTGTGGGTGGTGGGGATATAATGGTGAACGAGACAGACGAGTCCCCCTCCCAGAGCTTCTGTTGTAGTGGAAGAGACAGGTACTGAATTTTTAAACAAATATGGGATTTCAGATGGTGGTGATTTTTATGAGGAAGTAGAGCAGGGATGAGATAGAGTGACCTGCAGGCGGGCCAGTGGTTAGAAGGGCTTTAGCGCGATTATGCTAAAGCCTGGCAGGGTGCTTAGAAAACACTCGGTAGAGGTTAGCTCTGTGTCTCTCCCTCTTTAATGTGCATAGACTCAGCCGGGGACTTTGTTACATTTCAGATTCTGATCCAGCCTAAGAGTCTGCATTTCTAACAAGCTCCCAGGAGATGCTGATACTCTGGTTCACCAGCCACTCTGAGGAACAAGGGGCTAGCTTGGTGTTTCTCAGATTCTCTTGTGCATCAAAATCACTTTGCAAGTTTTATTAGCATGCAGATGGCAGGGCCTCACTCCTAGATTGCTGATTCAGTAAAGGTTTGGTCTGGGGCCCAAGAATTTGCATTTCTAACAAGTTCCAGGTAATGTCGATGCTGTTGGCCCAAGGACCACGCTTTGAGAACAAGGCTTCTGCACTGGTTTTAAACCTGGCTGCACACCAGAATCTCCTGGGAAGTTTAAAAAAAAAGTTTAAGGCTCATGTCCAGATCCTACCCCCAGAGAATCTGATTTAATTGGTCAGAAGTATGACCCAAGCAATGGGATTTTTCTAAAGCCCTCCAGATGAGTTTATTGTGTACCCAGGATTGAAAACAGTTGTTCTAGATGGTGAATTCCTCCAGGACAAGGATAGTTTTTTATTCCTATATATGTATTCAAATTCTTGTTCCTGATTAGCACACAACTCAGTCTGTGACTCATGGTAGATCCTTAAAAATTATTTATGGGTGGATAGGTAGATAAATGGATGGAAGGGTAGAGGATGGATGGATGGATGGATGGAGGATGGATACGTGGATGGAGGATGGATGGGTGGAGGATGGATGGATAGATGGATAGATGGATGGATAGAGGATGGATGGTTGGGTGGAGGATGGATGTGAATCAGTGGAGGGTGGATGTATGGATGGGTGAAGGATTGTGGATGGATGGAGGATGGATATGGATGGGTGGAGGATAGATGGTGGGTGGATGGATGGATCAAGGATGGGAGGATGGATGGATGAGTGGAGGATAGATGTGTGGATGAGTGGGTAGATGGATGGATGGGTGGGTGGATGAATACAGAGTGGTCTTGAGGAATCACAGATCACTTTAGGCTGATACTAGTTTTGAATCCTTAGTAAAGTTTCCTTAATTTCCCTCTGCCTTATTTCCATATCTGTAAAATACAGATAATAACTTCCTCCTTGGGTTGTTATGGACAGTGATAGAGATAAGTCTCACGCAGTCCTTAGCACAGTGCCTGGCTTATAGAAACCACTTGAGAAATAGTAGCTATCATTCATTACTATTCAAGGGAAAATTGGATTTGAATTATATCCCGTCTTCTGGAAGGAAAGGAAAAAATGTTACAGAACTAAGAAAGCAAAACCTATTCAAAATACAAAATACACACACACAAAAAAAATGCGGATATATTTTGCAGAAGCCAAAGCTATCATGTCATTAAGGGTTTCCTCTGAGAGGCGAGGCCGTGCCCACGGGGCAAGTTGGGCTGTCTTCTCTCGGACCTCCCACACCTCCTCTGCCCTGGGCATGATAGAGTCTGATTTCCCGTTCCTGTCTCATGGGTTCCAGCCTGGAGCTGGCACGTTTTGATTCATCTCATCCAAGCCAGGTGGAGCTGCCCAGACCTCTGCCCGAGTCCTCACCTGGGGAGATGCAGATCAGCTTCACCTCTCCCACCCTTCAGCCTTTCCCAGCTGGCTTCCTGGAGGCCCTAGCGCCCAGAACAACCTCTACCTGAATAGGACAGAAATCCCACTCTGGGGGTATTGGTGTAGTGTGAAGGAAATTGCCAATTCCCTCTTTATGAGAAAGGGCACTGATGATTATTCATTATCGAACGCCTTCCCTGCATGAAGAGCTCTCACCCCTGGAGGTGTCTCCGGGACTCCCCATCTTCTCCAGTCACTCTCTCTGGTATGTTGGTCCCACCTCTCCTGTTGCTTGCTTACTGATTTTTCTTTAAAACAATTCCCTTTCATTACATTCATTTTAAAAGGATGACTTAACACCAGTTCCAGAAATGAAAAGTTATGCCTTTGACAGTCTTGCTGTGGTTCTAATATACATTCAGATAAATAGGTGATGATTTAAATAGAAGAGCAGTGTATTTAGGTGTCTTTTCAAATCCTCATACTCTGGGATATGCTGGCCTTGTTCCTTTCAGTCCTCAGGAACACCCCTACAAGGGACAGATGCCTTGTTCACTGTCACATAGCCACTCAACGAGGGTCAAAACTGGGGTTAGCACATCTGGACTCAATGCAGTGCTCTCTCCTGCTGTCATTGTCTCTGGCCTGGGAGCACTTTAAACCACCCATACAGAGGGGATGAGCTGATTAGGTTAATAGCCTTGCACCTGTCGTAGCAAAGACCTGCCTCAAGACATCTTGCACTAGAAACGGTCTCATCTCATGGGGATCACTTAGAAGCGGGCCCGTGGGGTCCAATTAGGCAACATAATAGTGGTTGCTGCTTTCAGAATCATTAGCTTCTTAATCCTCCCAGGGAGAGGTAAAAAAGTGTGAACATTCAAATTGGGCTCCCGGATTTAAGTGGCTTAAGCAAGGGCCCCAGGAGGATGGAAAGCTAATAAGCGCTCCCATGTGTGGGGCCCTTAACGCTTGGCGGGTCCCTGCCTCTTGCAATGCTAGCAGCAGCCCTGCGGGTATGAGCTATTGCTCCATCTTGTGGGTGTGGAAACCAAGGCTTAGAGAGAAGAAGTGACTGGCACAAGGTCACACGGTTATCTTGCAACAGCAGCAGGATTTGAATTTGGGTCTGACCCCTTAAGCCCATGTGCTTTTGGAGGGAAGAACGTTAAATTGACAAATTAGATTTGGGTTGTAGATCCGGCCCACAGCAGGTGCATGAATGCACAAATGAAGGAACAGAGTATGAAGGCCCTTGCACAAGTTTCTTCACACAATCACGTGTACACACAGTCACACTCAAGTGTGCGTTCACACATACAGACCTAGCTCTAGTTGCCTTATTTTAAAATTTGGATCTTAGGCCTTGCTCATTTATATTGTCTTCTGGGCCCCATGTGCATTTGAGTTTGTGACTTCTAGAGTGGGGATTTATTTTTATGAACCTGGAGTTGTGATACTTTTTAATGATTTGCAGTTTTTTAGTAGCCCGTAGTCCAAACTCTCACCACTCAGAAGTGTGGTTTCCTGGCCTGCTATGTCAGCCTCACCTGGGAGCATTCTTTTTTTTTTTTTTTCCTTTTAGGATTTTATTTAAATTCAAGCTAGTTAACATATACTACACTATAGTATTAGTTTCAGGGGTAGAATTTAGTGATTCATCCGTTGCATATAATACCCAGTGCTCATTACATCACATGCCCTCCTTAATGCCCATCATCCAGTTACCCCATCCCTCCACCCACCTCCCTCCTGCAACCCTCAGTTTGTTTCCTATAGTTAAGAGTCTCTTATGGTTTGTCTCCCTCTCTGTTTTCGTCTTATTTTTCCTTCCCTTCCTTTATGTTCATCTGTTTTGTTTCTTAAATTCCACCTAGGAGTGAAATCATATGGCATTTGTCTTTCTCTGATTGACTTACTTCGCTTAGCATAACACCTTCTAGTTCCATTCATGTCGTTGCAAGTGGCAAGACTTCACTCTCTTTGATGGCTGAGTAATATTCCATTGTGTATGTGTGTATGTATGTGTATATATAGACCACATCTTCTTTATCCATTCATCTGTTGATGGACATCTGGGCTCTTTCCATAGTTTAGCTATTGTGGACATTGCTGCTATAAACATCAGGGTGCATGTGCCCCTTCGAATCACTATGTTTGTATCCTTTGGGTAAATGCCAGTAGTGCAATTGCTGGGTCATAGGGTAGTTCTATTTTTAACTTTTTGAGGAACCTCCATACTGTTTTCACCTGGGATCTTTCTTGGCCTACAGGCTGGGAGTCTGCATTTTCACAAGATCCCAGGGAGTCCTGCTCCTTACCGTCCACTTTCTTCCTTTGCAACTTGTTCTAATTGTAATTAAGACTTATTTGCATAATACTTTGTTTGCCATCCATCTTCCTCACTGAACAGGAAGTTCCTGACTGCTTTAGCTCATTGTTATAAACCACTTCCTATCACATGCCTGGTGCAAGTAGGCAATGAATAAGCGAATGAGTGAGTGAATGAATGAATGAGCTCATTCCAGAGGCTTTGGCCATCTGTTTAGCTAATCCTTCTCCCTTTACCCATGGGAAGCTGGGGAGGAAAAGGAGACTTAGAGTTTTAAATTCAGGAGTAAATGGAGGAGGCTGTATGTCCCTCCCACCTTGAGAGCTAGCTGTCCCATTTTATGTATCAGCCACATCCCCCAAAACACATGGTGAGGCTTGGAGACTGGCTACCTTGGGTCAGGTCACTAGGGCTGCTTTGGCCTCTGGCAACATGGATGTAAGTGATGCCTCCATTGACCTCAGCCTCATCTGTCATGGCAAGTTCAGTGGCACTAACCAGATTGAGAACAAGAAGCTGCGGTCCACGCAAGTCCATCAGGCTCCAGAGCCCGCCAAAAGGAGTGTGGGCTGCTGCAGCTTCTGAATATAGTGTTTCCAGCACCCTGAAGATGCTGGGGGCTCACTTTGACGAGTGGAGTCCAAGGGTCACCTTCCCCTTGTGCCAATGGCCCCATGTTGGTGTTGGGGTGACCATGAGAAGTATGACCTCCCTCTAGAGGGCCAGCATGCCTGCACTCCCGCTACTCCCATTGCTGGACTCTGTAACGCTTTGGCATCATGCAGGGACTCGTGACCACGGTCCCCCCACTGTCTGCCCCCTGGCAAGCTGTGGTACCATGGTCATGCTGCTGGCCAGGGCTGTGGGCGGGATTGTTCCGCAGCTGCATGGAGAGCTCGGTGGCCTGGCCTCCCGTGTCTCCACCCTCAGTGGGTCTGTCTGGCTCTGACCGCCATCCAGAGAAAGCTGTCAAATACAGTGGCTTTCAGAAAGTGGTGAAGCGGGCCTCTGCGGGATCACCGAAAGACATCCCGGGCTACACTGAGGACCAGGTTGTCGCCTACGACTTGAACAGCGATGTCACACTGGGGCTGGCATTGCCCACAGGACCGCCGTGTCAGGCCCACTTCCTAGTATGCAGATGGTGACAACGGCAGGCAGGCCTCCTGGTCCTCATGACCTCCAATGACATAGCCTTGGACCACAGCAGGAGCACCAGACGGAGAGAGAAGCTCTCCGCTCCTAGCAAGGCCCTGCCCTACCTCTGCGCCCAAAGCACTGAGCATCACCGTTCTTGAGACAGTCCCACTCAGGCCCTCTGACGAAGGGAAGGAGCTCAGGATTCCCAATGAGGTGTACACCATCCCCACCTGGAATAAAAGGCAGAAGGGAGGGTGGCAGGTAGGGAAGAAGGAAGGGGAATCACTCCATATGTAATGTACTCATTTTCCAGGTTTCCCTGCCCCCAGGTCTCCTGGGATGAAAAGTTCAGTATGATACCAGTCCAAAAAGATAAAAGCCTGTGTTTTTCAGAAGTCCCACAGTCTGCAGAAGGCAAATCTTTTACTGAATACCCGTCTCTCACTTGCACAGTCGTCTTGGGGGTTGCTGGGGCGGGAAGGGGAGAGGATTGTAGGCTTGCAAGCAGGAGAGGGAAACCTGCCCACGTGGGGAAGGCAGGTTGCTCAGCAATTCAGAGCAGAGGAAGCAGAAGTGAGGGAAACATGCAAATCACAGCGCGGAGATTGGGGCAGAAAGACGCTTCAAATTTACAGAACGCCAAGTTCATCCGAGCCCATAGGAATGTTGCCATAAGATGTGATTTTTATGAATATTTACATATTTATTTAAGAAAACATATTCAAAATGTTTAATTCAGTAACTTGTGTATTACTAAATGCACTGAGATCATGGGCTTTTACCAATAATGACATTGTGGCTGCTTCCGAAGGAGGCCGTTCATTCTCTAGTCCTGGGGGAGGATGAGGCTGGGGTGCTGGAGGTCCTGCCTGGGGCAGCAAGCCCGAACTGGGGAAACTAGCATTGAGTGAGCACCTACTGTGTGCCAGGGGCTTTCCTTGGCACTAGAGCACGGCTGTTCTTGACACACAGTTAGAAACGTATTTTTACACTGCTGTTCAGCTCACACACGCACACACACATGCCCGTGCCCCCCCCCCCCCCCAGCACATTCTCACGTCTGTAACTGGAACAAAAGTCTCACCCAAACCCTTCTTACTCTGGGCAATACATGCTGCTCTTGTCTATTCAATTTTATTGTTTAGCTCTAGCTGTTGCTCCCTGAATGGGCTTCAGGACTCCCACCCTTGACCCAGGGGTTTGGGACCCCAACAGAATTTGACTCAGCCAGGGTGGCGGTTCAGGGAACGGACTTGGGACTCACATGGCCCTGGGGCTCAAGTCCCAGTTCCAGTGCCCACAGGCTGTGTGACTTGAGCAGGGTCCGTAGCCTTGCCCAGTTTCTTCATCTGTACAGTGGGGACAGTGACATCGCCTGCCTTGTAGCGTTGTTGAGGGGACTGAGTGAGGTCCTGCCTGTGAGCAGTTAGCGCAGGGCCTGGCACGAAGCGAGCTCCTACGTGGATGCTGGTTGCAGTTGTTACAATGAGCGTCGGCATGGGCTGCAGCACCCTGGATCCAGGCCACCTGAGTTCAGATCACAGATCTGCCCCTTCTGACCCGTGGCCTTGGGTGAGTTAACCTCTCCGTGCCTCCAGCTCTTCACCTGTAAGGTATGAATAGAACCCCCCTCATGGGGTGATTATGAGGATTAAAAGTTACTAATCCAGGTAACAGACTTAGAAGAGAGCGTGGTACATAACAGGCCCTGGATAAATGACGGACGTTATCATCATCTCATTTAATCCACACACATCCTAGTGGGATCAATTGTTCCCCATTTCACAGGAGGGAACTCTGAGGTCCAGAGACATTAGGCAAGCTGCCCAAACTCTCACTGCTACCGAGTGACAGAGTTGGAATTGCAGGTTGCTGTTCTGAGCCTCCAACTTCGGGGGTGAGAGAGGCTCAGAGCTCTGGAGACCTTGGAGCATTTCTCAGGAGGCAGAGGTGCCCCCAGCCACGTACCCCAGGACATAGGCACTGCGTGCACATGAGGGAGTGTGAATTGGCAGGTTGGTACGATCAGAAGACATGTTATCTAGTATTTGCCAGGGCTTCCCCGTGAGGACATTGAGTTGCAGTGTTAAAGATGACAGAGCACAGTCCCCAGTGGACTGTCCATTTGTAAAATTAGCCTCTTGAAAATCTCCCTCCCAGCTTAATTCCATCAACTGTTTGTCACCTCTTGCATTATTATCTCCCACTGACAGTCACATGCTGTGGGCCCAGGGATACACTTGAATCAGCTCAGGCCTCTTCTGTCTTCCTGCTCCACACCCTAGCTGGAGCCTAGGAGATGAGTCAAGACGTGCCTTCCCCTAAGTACTGGGGCCAGCCCCACCTGAACCCCATGGACCAAAACTAGGGTGGGAGAGGAAGAACATCAAGATGTCATCAGAAGAAGGGAAATGAATGTCGGATAATCAAAATCAACTGGTGTCTGCCATTCTTGGGTTCTTGGGGTTGCCTTTGAGGCAGGGAAGGGAGCAGTTCTCCATCCAGGAGTGGAAATGGCACCAGCCTGGGAGTCAGGAAACCTGGTTCAGGTCCCAGCTGTGCTGCTCTCTAATTATGTGACCTTAACTCGAGCATGTTCTTTCTGTCCCTTTGGCCTCAGTGTCCCCATCCATGCAAGGGGTAAGGGAGAGTGTTCTACTCTGATGTTTCAAGATGCTATAGGCTCTTTATGTGTAGTCCTTATGAGTGTTCTACTCTGATGTTTCAAGATGCTATAGGCTCTTTATGTGTAGTCCAACTAGTACCTGGAGAGAGAAGTCACCCAGAAGGGGTTTTCAAGAAGGAAAGTGCTCAAATGTGCCTCGGATGAGCTTTTGTGGTTGAGAAAGTCCCTGGCAGCAATTCTCTGAGTTTCTTCCCACTCAGGTCAGCATCTAAAGTCACAGCTTCTGTGGGTCATCACTCTGACAGCTAAAGCCCTTCCAATTTTTCTTTTCCCTCCAGGCATCACCACATCGGCTTCTCCGAGTGTGTCTCAGCTCTTCACAAGGTGAGCACCCTGGCCCAGCTCCTTCTGCCTCTGTCCCTTTCTCCCCCTTGCTGGGCAGAGGCTCTGGGGCCAGAGTCCCGGAGGGGAGTCCCAGCACCAGCACTTCCCAGCTGAGCCACCTGGAGCACGCAACTCCACCTCACGGGCCTCAGTCTCCCCATCCGGAAGAGGGGCACCATCACGATGCCTGCCCCATGAAATGAGCTAGAACATGTCAAAAGGGCTTAGGATGGAGCCTGGAGCAGAGTGTTGAGTGTTGGCTGTTTTCTCCCTTCTTCTCTTTGTTCTTTTTGTTAGTCTTTCCTTCTCTTTCCCTCCCCTTCCTCTCCTTTCCTGGGCAGACTCTCAGTTCTTCCCGTCCTCCCTTCATCCCTGCCTTCCTCCTTCCTTTCTCCTCCCTTCTTCACTCTGTCTCCCCCTTGCCTCCCTGTCCTGCTCTCTCTGCCTCCCTCTCGCCTTTGCCCCTCTCCTCCCTCTTTCATCCTCTCTTCCGGTGCCAACACCCACCCAGCACTCCTTCAGGCCACATTCCGCATGGGACCCCGAGTCCCGGAGATGGGTGAGGTGGGGCCCTTGCCCTCGGGGAGCTGCCCATCGAGGGGAGGAGACAGGCCAGTAAAGCAGAGACCCCCTTACGTGGGCGGTCAACATCAATGCACCACCAGCGGTGTGCAAGGGGCAGAGGGAGCTCCCTGATGGCCACGGCTCACTGAGAGCCCTCGGGGAGCTGCCTACCTGCAGCCCGCAGTGTGGGAGGCCCTGTGGTGGGCCCGGCCTGGTGGCCAAGGCGCCCTCGGTCTAGAGGGTCCTCTCCTCCTGATGTGGACGTGCGCTTCCCTTGATGACACTGGAGAAGCTGCTTAGAAGGAGCACACTTTCTCGGCCTTCCTTTCCCTGCAGATGTTTTGGGGGTTGTTAGTAGCAACAGAGGTCTGTCAAATGTATCTAAACTTTTCTTCAGGGCCTCGGGGTTCTGCTCCTCTTTCTCAAGGGGGAAAGGGCTTCTGATGGGAAACCGGAGTGGACCGCCTTCTAGTTCCAAGGACAGGTGTAAATTGGGAGCAGGGTCAGATAAGGTTCTGTGCTCAGCACTAAGTGCCGACCCTCGGCACTCACCCTCAGGTGCTGCACTGAGCGGGACACTGGTGGATGAAACCCTCCAGGACTACTGGGTCTGGCGTCTCCAAGTCAAATGAGTTTGTCACGCGCTTTGGAACAAGTTCCCCCACCTTCTATCACAGTAGTAGTCGAAAGGAAAGAAGGGCAGGAGAACATCTTTTTGTAATTCCATAAAGTTTTGTACCCATCTCACACCTGCCATGAGGCTTCTTATGGAGGAGGAGTTCCGGAAACGAACAAGTTTTAACTAAAGAGATGTAACCAGAATGGAACCCGACCTGGAGTTGGGGATCTCATTACCATCTACTGGCAGGCTCTCCGGTTAGAGCAGCTAGATACGGGATGTGAGGTGCAGATGGCCCTAGTGTCCAGGTGTGGGAGCTCACAGGAGAGACTGGCACCAGGGAGTGGTGAAGGGCACGGCCTCTGCATCAGCTGTGCGCGTTTAGTAGGTTCCTTAGTCTCTCTCTCGGCCTCCGTTTTCTTATCTGTAAAATGGGAATAGGAATAGGAACTGCCTCCAGGCGTTGTCATAATTGTTATGAGGTTTAAATGAGCCAGTACGCGGAAAGGAATTAGGACAGTGCCTGGTACGTAATAGGCACAAACATTTTTAGCTGTTTTCATTATTAAAGGAGGTGGACCCTGTAGGGGCTGTTGCAGACGGAGTGTAATAGAGAAGTGGCCGCTGCTCAGATGGGTTGATAAAGTCATACAGGGGTACTTGGGGCGCCTGGGTGGCTCAGTTGGTTAAGCGACTGCCTTCGGCTCAGGTCATGATCCTGGAGTCCCGGGATCGAGTCCCACATCGGGCTCCCTGCTCGTCAGGGAGTCTGCTTCTCCCTCTGACCCTCCTCCCTCTCATGCTCTCTGTCTCTCATTCTCTCTCTCTCAAATAAATAAATAAAATCTTTAAAAAAAAAAAAAAAAAAAAAGTCATACAGGGGTACAGACCTAGGCTTGCTAAAGCTTCTGCTTTGTAGGGGTGTGTGAGAGAGAGAGAGAGCGGGAGGAAGAGAGAAACCTCATGGTTTGAAAATAATAGTGATGAATTCAAATTTTAAAAAATGAATAACTGCACTAGCCAAAGAAATTATATCCATGGATCCCTGGACCACGTATGGCTCCTGGGCCACCATCTTGTCCCCTTCCTGCTAGAACAACCCACCTTGACTTTACTTATTGCTGCCTGTAGGGCTGGGTCAAGCTCAGTCCTCTAAGTGAGAAGCAGCACAGTTACAAGTGTGGACTCTGGAGTCAGAGTCTGAGTTTAAATCTAAATTCCCCTACTTTCTAGCTGTGACTTCAGGTCTCTGAGCCTTGGTTTCCTCTTCTCAAAAATGGGAGTTACAAGAACCCCTACCCCAGAGAGCTGATGTGAGCATCCAATGAGATACACTGCATGTATCAGGTCTATGAGACAAAATTCGAGCCTGTGGTAAGAACACAGTGTTTGGAAGCACTCATTACAGATGTCTTAGGAGGTGGCCCTTTAAATCCTAGGCCTTTATGGAACCTGTCATTCACCATGGAGAGCAGAATTCATTTGTGTCCCTGGGTTGCATGTAACAGAATATAGGCTCCAGCTGATGTCAACCCAAAAGGACTTTCCTGGAAAATCTGGAGTAGCTTCCAGTGTTAAGTGAAAGCAGAATAATCAGACCTTGGAAAAGACCAAGAAAAGGACAGCTTCTGTGATCCAAGCAATAGGAAGGAATGAAAAGACAGGGTCTTTGGAGTGTAGCTGCTGGAGTGAACTATTCAGCCCAAGATTTAAATCCCCAAGACAGAATCTGATTGGATGCTCTTCCATCACAAGTCCACCCCTTGGTAAGAGCAGGACATCAATTGGGAAGGTGTCTAAGGGTAGATCAGATAGGACGGATAGGCTGCAGTCATCAGTGGCGTGGACCCAGTGACGTCACACAACAAAGGCTTATTTCTTGCTCACTGAAAGTTCAGTGTGGATTAAATGAAACTCCCCAGGGCAGGTGTCCTCTACATGCTGACGCAGGATCCAGGAGATAATCCATACTATAGCTCTGCCACCTCAGTCTTGACAGTTGCCACCCAAAGAGGAGAGAGGACAGGAGGGTCGCAGGGGATGGTTTTATTGGCCAGAACTGGGAGAGGCTTATACATTCTATGGGGCAGAATCCAGTCACATGGTGGAATCTGACTGCAAGGCAGACAAGAAATAAAATCTTCCTGGTGCCCAGGAAGAGGAAAATGAAATGGGATTTGATGAACACGTAAGTTGCCTCTGCCCTGGAAAGAGCAAATACCCAAAGGAAAATAAGGAGGAAGGGATACTGGGCTGGGTTTGGATTAATCTTCTCTCTTTCCATGCAGACCTCGCCCACACGTCCTGCCCAGCCAGCCTGCCACGGCCATGGCAGCCTACGGCCAGACACAGTACAGTGCGGGGATCCAGCAAGCTGCCCCCTACACCACCTACCCACCTCCAGCACAAGCCTATGGAATCCCTTCTTACAGTGAGTACCAGACCAAGCCCTGGCTTTCCCGCTGGGGTCCCCAACATCATGGCCTTTCTTCTGTCCTGTTGCCTCAGTTAAATGCGAAATGGCAAATGCAGCCAGGCTAATTTTGGGTTGGAAATAGAGGGAAAAGACAGACATATTTAAATATGGTTCTAGTTCAACGAACTATATCAAGACCTCTTTTGATTGCAAGACTAAGAAACTTAACCCAAGCTGGCTTAGGGAAAATGGAAATTTAATGATTCACATACTGAGAAATCTAGAGGTACGGTTAACATCAAGTGTGGCTGGATCCAGGTGCTCGGATGCTGTCGGGAGTACCACATCCTGCTCCAGGTTCAGATGTTGTCCTCTGAGTTGGCGCCAGTCCCACAAGCTTCTTCCCATGTGGCAGCAAAGATAGTGCCCATCACTCTGGGTCTGTGTCCGTTCAGCTCTGCACACCCAGTGGAAGGAGAGCGCCTCTTGCCCAGCAGTCCCACCAGAATCCCTCGCGGCCCTTGTTGGCCCAGACTGGGTCACGTGACCATGTTTCAGTCTAGGCCAGGAGGTCAAAGTGTGAGAAATAAGGAGGCTGAAGCATGTGGATTGTATCTGAGGGAGAGATGGTTCTCTCAAAGGAAAATTAATGGATGCCAGGAAGACAAAAACAACAGACCTATAGGCCTTGACTGTGAGAACCTTCCTGCTAAGAACCAGAGAGTCAGTGAACCTGGCCCACCACCCATGCTCACCTGCCCCTGTCTGTACTGGTCAGGGTTCTCCAGAGAAGAAGAACCAATGGAATGAAGATATCTATGTCTCTACATCTATATCTAAGGAGAGAGAGGTATCATAGGAATTGGTTCACCCAATTATGGAGGCTGAGAAGTTACAAGATCTGCAGTCGGCAAACTGGAGACCCAGGAAAGCCAAAGGTGTCATTCCAGTTTGAGTCCAAAGGCCTGAGAACAAGAGGGCTGATGGTGTCAGTTCTGGTCTAAAAGCAGACAGGCCCAAGAGTCAAGAAGGGCTGACTTTTCAGCTCCGGTCTGAAGACAGGAAAAGACCCATGTCCCAGCTCAAGCACTCAGGCAGAAGGAGTCCCCTCTTACTCAGCCTTTTTGTTCTATTTGGGTCTTCAACTGGTGAGATGAGGCCCATCCACATTAGGGAGGGCAATCTGCTTTATTCAGTCTACAGATTCAAATGTTAATCTCCTTCAGAGATGCTCTCACACAGATACACCCAGAATAATGTTTGACCAAATGTCTGGGCACGTTGTGGCCCACTGAGGGTGACACATAAAATTAACCATCACACTGCCTCTGGCTGTTACTCATGCTAGTCCTGCCCACCTTAACTGATGTATCAACCAAAAACTCTTTTGGTAGCAAATGACAAAAACCCAGTGTTAATTAGCTTAAGGAAATAAGGGTGTTTACTGCAAACACAGCTGAACATCTTAGGGTACTAGCTTCAGGCAGAGCTAAATCCAGGTACTCAAGTGATAATATGAGGCATCAGTCTCTCTGCTTTCCTTTGGAAGGTTAAGCTTCAGTCTCAGACAGGCCTTCCCACTGGGGTACTAAAGCCAGCCCCAGCAGTTCCAAGTTGTAACTCCCCCCAAAAGAGAGCTTCTCTCATCCAGGACTTTCTGCACCATCCTGGGGATTCCTCCAACTGGACTTCCAAAGCCATCGCTGACCCGGACACTGGGGCAGAAAAGATAGAATGCTCTGGATAGGCCACATTGGGCCACATGGAACCAAGAGTTAGAGCAAACTCACACAAGAAAAAGAACCGACCTGAATGTGAGGTAGGGGAGGAGGAGGGGGCAGGTAGAAACCACAGATGTCTAGTGGACAGAAGGTAGGATTGGTAGGCAGGAGACCTAGCTTCCAGGCCCAGCTGCCTCTGATCTACCCATGCCTCAGTTTCCTCAACTGTTACATTAATGTCTCATGTCATCTTCCCAACCAGATGGTGTGGCTTGAGTGCAGAGACCCAATCTTGTATTTTTTTTTCCTCCCTTTTCTCACTCTCTACTTCTCTGTTCATGTGTTCATTTATCATTCATTCATTCCTTCATTCCTTCATGACATTGGGTCATGTGCTAGGCACACAGAGGTCAAAAAGCAGAATGGGCCCTCCCTGGAGCTTATAGTCTGGAACAGGGGCTGAAAAGCCAATGGGTAATGTGGGTAGCTCTCTTAACCTATAAAATACACTTGGCGTTTTAAAAATTGCCAATTTTAAAATGTGAAATGCTAACATAAAAATTTATATTTCTAATGTCTTTAAAAAGAGAGATGATCAGGCAACACTGAGCCCACAGTTTCTGTGTTGGGAATAGGTGGCTCTGAGTAGGGCTGACCCCATTAGCCTAAATTCGTCATGCTCCCCACCCAGCCCACATGACTCATTTGAATTTTCTGCCAGTCCTCTGAAGACATTTGAGTTTGCAACCCCCAGCCTAAAAGGAGAAAAAAAAAAAATTAAAGATGTAAAAATCTTTATGTGTTTCAAACTATGATGTGTGATATAAGGCAGAGAAGTAGGTCATGAGAAAGAACAGAAGACGGAAGACTTCATCTAGGATCCAGCAGCCGGGAGGTCTTTTAGATGAGGAGCTGATTCAGCTAAGAACTGAGACAGCATCCAGGCAGGGGGACTGCCCATGGGAAGCCCCCTGAGATGGAGAGGAATTTGGCGAGTCCAACAAGCCCAGTAGCTGAAGCACAGTGGGGGATGAGGTAGGAGAGGTAGGCAGAGCCCTCAAGGCCTGAGAAAGATTTGGGATTTTATTCCAAGTGAAACGGGAACTCATTGGCGGGTTTATAAGCAGAGGGCTATATTCTACAGTCTGGGTTTTTTCAAGATCACTTTGGCCACTGTGGGGAGCCTGGATCAGAGGGAAGAAAGAGGGAAGCAGTCAGGCCAGTGGGAGACCGAGGAAGCAGGTAGACGGGGTGATGGTGGAGGCCTGGGGCAGGACAGTGCACAGACTGAGGGAGACAGATGCAGGAGCAATTCTAGAGATAGGAGTGATGTGTCCTGGGAGAGCAACAGGCCAGGTGTTGGTAATAGTCACCAGCGTGGAGTTGCTGCCACCCTCGGTCCCTCAGTGCTCTGTGTCCTTACCAGGGAGGGTAAATAAATCGCCCAGGGCCGCCCAGCTGGTTGGTGGCATTAAACCCAGGCAGCCTGGCCCTAGAGTCCAAGCTCTTAACCACTGAGCTCCGCTGCCCAAGCCTACATCCCGTAAATGCTGGGGGATTACCAGTGACAGACCTCCACCAACAGGTGTGGGCACCATTTCCAACTTTCTGTCCCTCCTGTGCTGGAAGACTCGTGATATAATCACCCTAAGTTACCCCACCTGGCTGACAGCCAGGGAAAATGAAGCCATATTATTTTTCGGTGTAAAAGAGAAAAGTAGCCTTGTTCCCAGGCAAAGCGTGGCAGGTGGTAAGAGCACATGTCCCGGGCTCACACGGCACCTCTGCCACTTGCTGGTCCTAACACACTGGGCAAGCCATCTCTGTTTCCTCATTCATACAGTGGGAGTGATACCAAGTCTGGCCTCCTCCCGGTTATTGTGAAGATTAAATGAGACTATCTGTATCAGAGGTCAGCTGCCATTTTCTGTAAAGGTCCCGATGGTTATTTCTGGCTTTGTGGACCATACAGCCTCGGTCACAGCTATTCAACTCTACCACCGTAGTGTGAAAGCAGCCAGACAATATGTAAACGAATGGGTGTGTCTGTGTTCCAATAAAACTTTATTTACACAAACAGGAAGTGAGTCAGGTTTGGTCCACCGACCATAATTTGTCAGCCCTTGATCTATATGAAGGGCTTAGCTCACAGGGCCGGCCCAAGGGAAATGCTCAATCAGTGCTGTAGGGGCCAGGCTGCCACACACACCTGGAGTGTTCATGTCACTGAATAATGACAGGTAAGATGAAAAGCTGTTTTCCTTCACATATGCCTATGCCCAAGCAAGCAGTGTTTGCTCGTTGTCTGGACAAACCTTGTTGAATCTTGTTAGGAAACTTTTCTCATTGATGCTTGGCAAATAGCATTATTTACTTTTGTTGAAACAGCTTCAAGGAAATAACACATTCGAACAAACTAGAGGGATGGAGGTTAGGGGTATTGAATATGTTTTTCCTCAGTTTATTATGCAACATTTAAGACATCTGTAAAAGCATAAAGAATAATACTATAAATGCCCATGAACTGACCATCCAACTTAAGAAGTAAAAAACAAAAGGTTATTTTCCTTTCTACTCAGAGATACCCACATTCCTGGGTTTGATGTTTATCATTCCTCTGCATTTCTTTATGTAGAATAGAGGTCAGCAAATTTTTTCTGTGAAGAGCCTGACAATAAATATTTTTAGCTTTGCAGGCATTACACGGTCTATCACAGGTACTCAACTGTTCCATTGTAATGCAGAAGGAGCCATAGTATGTAAATGAATAGATGTGTCTGTTTCAATAAAACTTTATTTTCAAAAACAGGCAGCAGGTCACTTTTGGCCATGGGCTTATGTAGAGTACTATTTTGCATGTTTTACAACTTTATATACATTGTTTCTTTTAGTAGCCATTCTCTTTTTGAGAGAGAGAGAGTGCAAGCCATCCCGGGGCGGGGGTGGGGGGTAGGAGGGGCAGAGGGAAAAAGAGAGAGAGTATCCTAAGCAGGCTCCATGCCCAGCATAGAGCCTGACACGGGGCTCAATCCCACGACCCTGAGATCATGACCTGAGCTAAAATCAAGAGTCGGACGCTCAACTGACTGAGCCACCCAGGTGCCCCTAGTATCCATTTTTTTGACACTTGCTTTTTCCACCCAACTTATGTCTGTGACATTTATCCCTATTCATGCATGCCGCTATAATTCATTCATTTTCACTGCTGTATAATATTCCATTATTTGACTGTACCACAACTTGTTTATCTATTATACCCAGAACTTAATCACTTAAAACAACACTCTGATATATTATTTCTGGGCTTCTTTGGGTTGACTGGATGGGCTTTCTCCTGGTCTCCCCTGGTCTCTCTCGTGCACCTGTATTTGGCTGGCAAGTCGGCTGGCATGGCTGAGCCTCTCTTTCAACCTGGCCTTTAATCCTGTGCTTGCTCACAGCATGCTGGTGTCAGGTTGCCAGAAGGGCAGAGGTAGAAGCTTCAAAGCCACTTGATGCCTAGTCTCCAAAACCCCCATCACTCAGCCACTTGTACCAGTCAAAACAAGTCACAAGGCCAGTGGAGATTCTAGGAGGTGAAAATAGACTCTACCTCTTGACAAGAGGAGGTGCAAAATATTGTGGTCGTGTTTTTTCAATTTACCTGAGTACATCTGAATTTCTTAACAAAGAAGCAGGAATCTGCCCAAACAGGCAGTGAATCTGTTGGCATCTGATGGTGGGTGACATTGGGAACTCAGGAACCAAGATAAAGAACTCAATACTCTGATCACAATAGACTTCACCATGTCTATCTTACAGAATCCTTTGACATCTTCCTGTTCTGCTCAAGAGAGAACAGTGGGCCAGCCTCAGTGCTGCCTCTAAAATGCAGGGGTGGGCTTTTCTTCCAGAAAAGTTTCTGGGAGTAGAAAGCAGGGACTTTTCTCCTTCTTTCCTTTGCTCCCCCATGGTTTGGAAACATTGTCTTCATTCACAAGACTGAGTGGGTGAAAAGGAAGGAACCACAGTTACAAAACTGGACCCAGAACTAGAAATGTCCTTTGAAGAGATGTAAACAATTTTAAGATACTATTTGAGACCTGTAAGATAAACAGTTTATTACGTTTTCAATAAAGATACAATATGTAGGCTACTGATGATGGATCAGGCCCCCTCCCTCAATACAGTCCCTTCTCTAGCCTGTTGCTCATAGAATCGGTGCCTGTGCTTTGGGGAAGCATGTCAGACTTTGGCTGGAGAGGGGACACATTTTTAACTGTGGCTTTTGGAGAAACAGTTTCCCCGAGCAGTAAGAGTGGAAGTCATCTTTACAGAGGAAGGATGGTTCATTTGACACATTCCTCCCAAATCCTGCTGGACATTAACCATACATGACACTACTCCATAGAGTAGGAGGTTGAAAACTCGCTACCCTCAGAGCCAGGCAGGAAGCATGAAGCTGATTGCATGTGCAAAATATGAGCCTCTCTTGACCTGCCTTTCCCTTCCCCACTTTTGACAATGTCCTAGTATGTTAAAAAAAAAAAAAAATACAACTGCAACAAAAAAATAGCACCTTAAAACAAGCATTAATGTCTCAGAGACAGTGCAGAATTTGTGGTGACCTGGGGAACCTACAGGGACAGTCTGTCTTCCCATGGGAATGCAGGCATGGTGTTGCTGGACCATCTTGTTGCTCAATTGAAGCCCTAAGTCCAGATTTTTTGGTGAAATCTCCTGATTTTTAAACAAAAGCAACTCATTTCAGATTTTCCCTTAACAATAAAAAAAAATTAAAAAAAAAAAAAGATTTTCCTTAAAAATATGCAGGCCAAGCAAAATACATCTATAGACTTAACTTTGCCTGACAAACTACCAGTTTGTAGCCCCTGGTTTAGAAGCTGATAAAATTGTGTGCTGTCTTGACTCAGTAGTTCTTCTGTAAGTGACAGGGAAGCATCCTAATCATGTGTCCCCGGTGCTTCTTTTTCCTCCTTCCAAGGCATCAAGACAGAAGACAGCTTGAACCATTCCCCCAGCCAGAGTGGATTCCTCAGCTACGGCTCCAGCTTCAGCACCCCACCCACTGGACAGAGCCCGTACACCTACCAGATGCACGGTCAGTGTGGCGCTGCGGCCACTTCCTGTCCACATCTAAGGCACTGTCTAAGTTAGGTGGTTGGTCATTCATTTATTTACTTGCCAGATTTCTTGAGCACCTACTATGTGCCAGAATCTATGTCGAGGAGTTAGAGCAGCAGACAGAACAGAATAGATATGAGATCTGCCCTCATAGCAAGTACATGGCAGGAGGGAGAGAGTGACAATAAACAAGGCAACAAATAAACCAGCTGATTTTGGAAGAGGTTGAATGCCGTGAAACAAATAAACATGGTGTTTGGGTAGAAAGTGATGGGCCATTGAAGGGTCAGGAATGGTGGGATATGTAATTGTGGAGGGAGTCATCAGGGAAGACTCTGAAGAGATGACATTGGACAGAGACCCGAAGGGTGAGGCGGAGCCAGCCCTGTGTAGACCTGGAGGAAGAGCATTCCAGGCAGAGGGAATGGCCTGTGCAAAAGCTGTATGCGGGGAAAGGTCTTGGTATGTTTGTGGCACAGAACGGAGACCAGTGAGGCTGGAGCAGGGTCAGGTGATGTGGGACGAGAGTGTCAGAGAACAGAGCCAAATCATGCAGGGTCCTGAGGGCTGTGGGAGGAGCTGGTTTTGATTTAAGTGTGATAGAAAAGGCAAGTCCCTCGTAGACTCAGAGAAATGCCAGGTGGTGGGAGTTTGGGGCAGGCAGGTAAAGAAGCTGTAATTCCATGCAGGAGGTTCAACGCTCCCCATCACCCTAGGGTCGCCTTAGGGAAGAAAACTCCAGTGTGTAGTTATTCCCATCCCACATCCCTTAAGCAACTGGCTTACTGGATTCTTCTGTCCCCACCTCTGCTCTTTGACCAACCTAGGACCCCTTCCCTTCTTACAGCCCCTTGGGAGCTGGGATGTTGGGGCTGATGCGTGGAGTAGAGGGCTGGTGGTAGTAATGTGGGGGATCCTCCTCCTGGTATTTTTTTCCCTTGATGAAAGCTGGTAAAAATGACCATCAAGGATCTGAAAAGTAATATGCAAGAATGAAGGAGTTATGACAAGGCCATGGGCTAATGAGTGATTGTACTTCTCTTAAAAAAAAAACAAAACTATTTGCAAGTCTTGTCACTTTATCTTTTTAAATTTTTTATTGAGGAATTAAGGAAACAATAAAGATGGATACCAAGGGCAGCCTTTCAGGGAAAAACATTGCGAAGGGACAGCAGATGATCTTGGAGTATGTGTAGAGAAAGGGGCTGATGCGCACTGATGCCCGGCCCTTGCAGTAGCTTCCTCGTAAAGGCCCGCATCAGAGTTCGCTGGCGACACCGTCAGCTGACATTGACCACACACTTACCCTGTGCCACATGGTCTTGTGGGGATCATCTTATACAATCTTCATGGCAAAGTGTTGGTGCTGGTTTAGATTTTACTGCACATGCAATGAAACCGACCGTGTCGAGCCTCTTAGTGGTCTGGCAGAATCCCGTCCCCCAGCCTCACCCAAAATCCCGTCCCCCAGCCTCACCCAAAGCCCTTGCACGCTCTCTCACTCTCTTCTCCACTTCTGCTGTCACCTCTGGCTCCCTACAGTGGCCTTTCTGAGTCCCACTGAAGGGTACAAGCTGCTGGGACCCACCTTCAAGTGGGAAGTGAATTTTGGCACCAATCCTGATAATGAAGACTTGTGCAGACATGAACTTGAACTTGCATTTGGATCACTCTCAGGCCAGTGTTACTAGCTCTGCAAATAGAGATAGGACTTACTGCCTCAGGACTTCTAAGGCTGTGGAGGTTGAAGGGCAAACACATCCCCCCTCCCCCATTCTGACACCCACCTCCTGCTCTGCAGGATAAGAAGTGCGTTCGGTCATGTAGGAGTGGCTCTCCATCCATCATTCTTTCACTGTGTATTATTGAGTACAAGTTCTATGCCTGGCACCCTTTTAAGCCCCGGGGGGCACAGCCGTCAACAATGACAATCCCTCATAGAGAGAGACAGACAATAATCAATTAACAAATAAGCAGACTATTACTAATTTTGATAGAACTTGTGAAGGACAAAGACGGGGCAGTGCGATGGGCAGTGACGAGGGAAGTGGTGGTTGGTATCACCCAGGTGGTTAGGGAGACCTGAGTGACGAAAAGGAGCCAGCTACTTGAGCACCTGGAGGCTCTCCCAAAGGAGAATCATGAATCTGGGGGCAGTGAGTAGGGAGGATGAGATTGGAAAGCAAAGCAGGAACCACCCCCCTCCCCGGACCAGGACGTGGAGAATATGTTATTTCTTCTATGGTCCTTACAGGAGCCCCATGCTGAGGGTACCATCACCTCTGCTTTACACATGATGAAAGTGAGGCTCAGAGAGGGGAAGTGACCTACCCAAGATCACACAGCCAATAAGTGTTCAGAGCTGGGATTCAGACTTGGGTTTCTAGAATTCCAGAGCCTGTGCTGTTTCCTCCAAGTGCTATTTCCGGGACTCCTTCAGGACTCTGTATAGCATCCTAAGCTGCGTATACACCATACACTATTCCCCTTAATCCTCCCAATAGCCCTATGACATAGGTTCTGTCATTATCCCCATCTTACAGATGGGGAAGCTGAGGCACAAATTGGTAAAGTAACATGCCTAAGGTCACATGGCGGTGGCAGTGGGATTTCAAGCCAGACGGTTTTACTCCAGAGCCCAGGCACACAACCCTCACACCATCCTGCCCTCCCTCCTCTCATAGAACCTTCTAGAAGACGATTCTTCATGGATGAGCCCTGGCCTACACCCTACCTCCCCACCTCAATCCCTACCAGTCCTTCACAAATTGAAAAACATCACCTGCTCTGTTCCCATCCAGGTTATTTGCTTATCGTCCTTGTGGCCCAGATGCCAGAAGGGCTGTGGCAGCAGCTGGACTCTGTCCCAATTAACTGCCTTCAGTCTAATGCTAATGGCCATAAGCTGCTCATGAGACAGCCCAGGCATTTTGCAAGCCTGACATATTCCTCCTTAAGTATTTTTTTCAAACACAAACACACAGAACGCTCACACACCATGCCCATGTGCTTCCTATTAACTTTTTTTTCAAGTTGTTCCAGAGGAGAAATAAACTCTCAAACTACTCTGTGTGTGTTTCAGAATGGAAGACGTCAGCTGAGCTTAGTTTTTCAGACGGGGAAGGGAATGAAGAGGGGACCCGAAAACATGAATAGAGTGAAATTGGTCCGTATTTAGAAGCTGGGATAAGTCTTTATCCTCTCTAGGAATTAAAATCATAATTTCATAGAAGCCAAAAAGCACCCAAGCAGGGACCACCCCATCATTTTACAGATGGGTAAACTGAGGCACTGCCATGGAGTGGTTTGTGTAAGGTCACAGAGCAAGCATTAGATAAGCTGGGGTGCCTCCCCCTAGGTCTTTTTTTTTTTTTTAAGATTTTATTTATTTATTTGATAGAGACATAGTGAGAGAGGGAACACAAGCAGGGGGAGTGGGAGAGGGAGAAGCAGGCTTCCCGCTGAGCAGGGAGCCCGACACGGGGCTCGATCCCAGGACCCTGGGTTTATGACCTGAGCCGAAGGCAGATGCTTAACGACTGAGCCACCCAGGCGCCCCTCCCCCTAGGTCTTCTACCTACTCTTATAAACTTCCAGAAACTTCCATGGGGTCATCACCCCTCAAGGCCCTGGTTTGAGATCTGTATCTGTTTGGATAACATTGCTCCTCCACCAAATGTACAATAAACATAAAAGAGAAAAGTTCACAGCACTCGTTCAGCCTTCGCTTGGTTGTTTATTTTCTTTTTTTAGGTTCACCCAAGGGTTTTTGTAACTGAAATGTATTTCTTACGGGTTTGATTTTTTTTGTTGTTTCTTTTCGCTTCTCCTGCTGAAGCACTGCTATTCGCAGAAATGGCCCTAACAATGAAAAAGAAAGGAAGAAAATGTCTTGAGCGTGTATTGTAAGAACTTGCTGGAGCCATGCAGGGGTTGAGAGCCCAGACCTGGGCTGCAGTCATGCCTCGCTGTGTCCCGCACGCTCCATGAACTTGGGGAAGGCACTTGACTTCCCTGTGTCTGTTCCCTCACCTGTGAACTGGCATCCTAGCAAAAGAGATGACCTCACGGGACTCTCGGGAGGTCTAATTGGAATGATTCCTGAGCACATCAGAGGAGGTCCATAAAGGCTGGGTGCTCTTTTTATTATTCCTGTTATTTTATATATATATATATATATGCATTAAAAGCAGTAACCCTGAAGTCAAGCTAAGTGAACTTCCCAGTTCTGCAGTGGACCAGCTTGTGACACTGAGCCCGTTCCTTCTCAGTATCTCAGGTTCTTCCCCTATAAAATAGGATACTGATAGTACTTACATATGGAGTGCGACGATAATTAAATGAATTAATTAATGTATGTGACGTACTTAGAGCAGCACCTGGCATAAACTAAGTGCTCTCAAATGTTAGTTGTTATTACAGGTGACCTTTGAACAACACAGGTTTGAACTGCTCTGGCCACTTACATACAAACTTTCTTCGATAAATACAAGACAATCCTATACATGTATTTTCTGTTCCACATGATTTTCTTAATAACTTTTCTTTTCTTAGCTTACTTTATTGTAAGAATACAGTATGTAATACATATAACATGCGAAATATGTGTTAATTGACTGTTTAGGTTATTGGTAAGGCAGTGTAGACTATGAGTAGTTCTCTTTTTATCATTTTTTTTTTCCCATCATGATAAGCATACTCTGTAGTAGTTAAGTTCTTGGGGAGTGAAAAGTTAAATGGGGAATTTTAACTGCACGGGTTGTTGGCACCCCTAGCCCCCATGTGTTCAAGAGACAATTGCACTGCTATCCTAATTTCAGGTCTGATGGTCTGTGTTCTTCCCAAGTTCACCTGTATTTCCTGAACTCTCAGTTTTACTAAGTAGTCCTGGTAAGAGGAAAGAGGAATGCGAATTTGAGAGACTGTTGAGTCTTTCACAACAGCATAAACTCCCCTTCTGGTGAAATCTGCATTACAGGGGGACTTTAAAATAGTAGAAGAGCTCTTCAGTGGGGATTCCTTTTGTGTTTACCAAAGGCCAGGAAACATAAATACCGTTAATACCGAGGCTCAGAACCCAGCATGAGCTACTGAGGAACATGGGAAGCATGTGATTCGGGGATGGGTAGGAGAATTTAAAGCCTAGCAAAAGGGTTTGTAAGCCAGTGATCTCAGCCAGAGACTTCAGGGGCCAGTTTTGGGGGGAGTTTTGAAGTCTTGCATGGTTTCTGACACCAGAAAGCTTTGTGACTTTGGACAAGTCACTGAACTTTCAAGATCTGTATCTCACAGCTCTGGTGTTCACAGATGCTCACTGAAAAAATAGGTCGGAAAAGCGCATGGTCAGCTGCATCAAATACATTTGCTAAATAGTGAGCAGCACAGAGTTAAATAGATGTCTTTGCTGCATGACTTTTCAGATCCTTTGCAGCCTGATAATGCCTTGTGGCTCTTCAGGAATGGAATTCAGTAGCTAGTTTTTCTGGGTAGATTGAATAGGGACCTTCTCTTCAAATGACTCCTCTGTACTCAGCGGGAAGTCTTGGGTGTGATGGTCCTTGGAGCCCTTTCTGTATTAAAATTGTTTGAGTCTCTAATTTAAAAAAAAAATGCTGAGGGGCGCCTGGGTGGCTCAGTCGATTAAGCGTCTGCCTTTGGCTCAGGTCATGATCCCAGGGTGCTGGGATCGAGCCCCGCATCGGGCTCCCTGCTCGGCGGGAAGCCTGCTTCTCCCTCTGCCCCTCGCCCTGCTTGTGCTCGCTCTCTCACTCTCTCTCTCTCTGTGTCAAATAGATGAATAAAATCTTTAAAAAATAAAAATAAAAAATAAATAAAAAATGGTGAACATGCATGTATTTTCTTTTTTATGTATTTTAATAGTTTGTTTTTGCAGATATAATTCACATATCATAAAATTCATCCTTTTTAAGTATACAGTTCAGTGCTTTTACTATATTCACAAAGTTGGGCAACCATCACTACTCTCTAATACCACATTTTCATTACACCTTTTTTAGGGTTCCTGGACCCAAATCCAACAGGGGAGTCCCATACACACACCCCAAGCAATTCTCAGACACCATGTTGGTGTCCGAGAATTCAGCTCAATTCTGACACTGTCTACCCAGAGACAGCATCAGATTCCACAGGTTAAGGGTTCAGTCCTGCAAGACTACCTCATCCTCCCTTCAGATGCCAGGCATAAGCCCTGCCTGCTATTGCTCCTTCTGACTGGCTACTGGTTGGAGCTTCCAATGACCCCCTCCTTAGGTTCAATTAATTTGCTAGAGTGGCTCTCAGAACTCAGGGAAACACGTTTACCAGTTTATTAAAGGATATGAATCAATAGCCAGATGAAGAGATACATAGGGCAAAGTCCTGAACAAAGGAGCTTCTGTCCTCATGGAGCTTGGGGCCTGGCTCCGTGGCACATGGGAGCATTCTAGTTCCCCAGGCATGGAAGCTCCCTGACGAAAACCAAAAAGCTGCTCTCTTGGGTTTTTATGGAGGCTTCATTATGTAGTAATGATTAGCTAAGTCATTGGCCCTTGGCTGATTCAACTTCCAGACCCCTCTGCTCCCAGAGGTCAGGGGGTGGGACCGAAAGTTCCAACCCTTTAATCCACATGGGTGGTCCTCCTGGTAACCAGCTCCCAGCCTTGCATAGGTCCAAAAGTCACTTCCATTAATAACAAGACACCTGTTTCACCTTAATGGCTCTGAAGCATTTTCAGAAACTGGATGAAGACCACATGTATCTGAAAATTATAATTTGGTCATCTGAATGATCAAATATACATTTCTTATAAATTATTATATCATAACCCTGGAATGAAACCCCATGCCCTTTAGCCATCACTCCCAATTCCCCTCCCACCAATATATTATCTTTTGTAATAAGGGAAAAAAAGATACATTTAAAATTACTCTTCCTTTATATTATTTTTTTGAGCAGTTTATGTATTTACCTAGTTTAAATAGCTATAGAAATCCCACCCTTGGCCCACGTCCACTCAGTTTCTAAAGCCCCAGTGGTTAACCATTTATACTAAGTTCTTGTGAACCCATCCAGAACTGGGGTTTTTTTTTTGCAAGTATAAGCAAACATGAAAATCAGCAATTAGATCTCATGTTTCTATGACAAGAATTAGCTCATACGTGATTCATAAATAAGGAAATGATGCCAACTCTATTTTCAAATGATAACTCTGAAGTTGCATTGGTTCATTTGCTTTTCAAATTTTCTCCTTATCACTGGTTTTAAGAAATTTCATTTTTGATGCCTTGGTGTCATTTTCTTCATGATTCTAGTGCTTTAGATTCATTGAGCTTCTTAATCTGTGAGTGTTTTTATCAAATTTGGAAACATTTTGGCCATTATTTCTTCAAATATTTCCTCCCCACCATGTCTTCAAATTCACTAATCTTTTCTTCTATAGTATCTGATCTGCTGTGAATTGCACTCAGGGCATTTTTTTCATCTTCACAAATTTGATTTGCATTTGTTCATGTTTTTGTTTTTTTCTTTTTCTTTTTTTTTAATCTTTCATGCCTCTATTGAACATGTCCAGTCTTTCTTGTGGCTCCTTGAACAGACAGAATACAGTTAATAGTAACTGTCTTAATGTGTTTGTTGGCTAGCTCTGTCATCTGTATCATTTCTGGGTTATTTTTCATTGATTTTTCTCCTTGTTATAGGTCATATTTCCTGCTGCTTTGCATGCATGGTAAGTTTTGATTGTATGCCAGACGTTGAGAATTTTACCTTATTGGGTGCTGGACATGTTTATATTTCTATGAATATTCATGAGCTCTGTTCTGGGATGCAGTTAAGGTGCATGGAAACAGTTTAATCCTCTCCAGTCTTGCTTTCAGCTTTGTTAGGTAGAGCAGGGCAGCGTTTGGTCTAGGGCTCTCTGGACCTAACAAAATTTTCCCATTACTGAGGAAGCCTTTCTGAGTGTTCTACCCAATGCCCCATGAACTATAAGGTTTTTCCACTCTGGCTGGCAAGAGTAAGAACTATTTACAACTCTGTTGTGAGCTCTGAGGATTGTTCCTTCTAATCTTTTCAAGTGGTTCTCCTCCAACCTTCGTAATTTCCTCCCAGGCTCATCGGGATGCGGGTGGACACCCGAGGGGAAATGTCCACAAATGTCCAGAACACTCTCGCAGAGCAGCTCTGTCTTCTGGTACTCTGCTCTATGAATCCTCCCCATTACTTTGGCTTCCATGGACTTGCAGCTCCATCTGTTCAACTTAGACCGCTGGGTGCCATCTGGGTGGCCCTTCCTGAAAACCCACCACACTGGGGCAGTCCCATGGCTCATCCCTCATTTCCCTGCTCTCAAGGATTGCTGTCTTTCACTGTCTAATGTCCCATGTCTTGGGAATCTATTTTTTAAACTATTTCATGTGGGAGGATAAATCCAGTCCCCATGACTCAGTCTTGGCCAGAAGTGGAAGTGCAGCTGCGTTGGTTTGTTTGCACTTTTTCCCAGCACATATGCTAACAGCAGCTGAATGCAAAATACATAACATGGGTAAAGGCAGCAAGCCTTAGAGGAATACAGTTCGGTCCCTGGTGCCCTGTGTTCTTCCTCTGACCTCAGATGGGCCACATACTCTGGTTTTGAAGAATTTATTTTAACAATTTCCCCAATCTTTGGTGCATTTTTCCCTGGTTTCCATAATTCACCACCTCCATGTTCCTTATACCCCCTTCCACCAAGATACTTCCACCTCCTTTTTAAAGCTGAGTCTTTTAATGGAGCGCTTCTCTATTTATTGCTCTTTTTTATTGAGATTATTATTGCTTTTGTTAATGCTGTGGTTACAAAGTTGCATTGCTTTTGAGCAGTCTGCCCTGAGCCTACTTTTTCCCATAAGCCCTATTATTTCAGTGCACAGTTTTGTACAACACATGGCCTTTCAGGAAGGCTTTATCACATTATGGCAGTAACACTTGTAATATATAGTAACACTATATATTCTTATTTTCATAGGTAATGTTCATACGTGGTCTTCTGCACTTCGCTTTCTTCATTTAGCTATATACTGAAGAACTTTCTAAGTCAGTGTCTAGAAAGAGCCTCCTCTGTTTTCACAGATGCCTGTTATTCCATTGAATGATATGCTGTAAATGATTTAATCAGTTCCTCATCAGGTGTTTACAATAACCACCAATATGGCTATGAATAACCCTGAGTGTGTATCGTTTTGTTTTTCTGCAAGTACATCTGAAGGGCAGGTTTCGCAGAAGTGGAATTCTGGGTTGAGGGGAAAGTCCATATTTAAATTAGGTAGATATCTCCAAGTTACTCTCCATAGGGATTCTACCAATTTAAACTCCCACCAGCAGTGTCCGAGAGTGCCTGTCTGGCCAACCCAGCATCATCTAGTTATTGGGTGTTCTTTCCAATCATGTGCATAAAAAAGAGTTTCCCGGTGTAATACTGATTTGTGTGTTTTATGAGGTTGAGCATCTTTTCAGATCTTTAGCCAATTTGTGGTTACTTTTCTGTGAATTAGAAGATTAGATATGAGGGGCACCTGGGTGGCTCAGTCAGTTAAGCGTCTGCCTTTGGTTCAGGTCATGATCCCAGGGTGTTGGGATCAAGCCCCACACTGGGCTCCCTGCTCCGTGGGAAGCCTGCTTCTCCCTCTCCCACTCCCCCTGCTTGTGTTCCCTCTCTCGCTGTGTCTCTCTCTGTCAAATAAATAAATAAAATCTTAAAAAAAAAAGATTAGATTTGAGACATTATGCAGAAGAAGAGAGATGAGGTGTCAGGCATACCAAGATTTAAGCATATTATAAAGCTTCAATAACCAAAACAGCTTGGTTTGGGTACATGAATAGACCGATTGACCAGTACTGGGGAGCACAACGCCCAGAAAAAGACAAAACATACCCAGGAATTTTATACATGGGGCAGATGGCATGTCAATGGGAAAAGATAGAATATTCAATGACTTGTGTTGGAACAACTCATTAGTCATCTGGAAGGGAAAAAATCCATTCCTTTTACTATATATCAGGAAAAAAAATCCAAATGGATCAGCAGGGTTTTTTTCTTCAAAATTTTATTTAAATTCTAGTTAGTTAACATAGAGTGTCATGTTGGTTTCAGGAGTAGAATTTAGTGATTCATCACTTTCATATAATACCCAGTGCTCAACACAAGTGCCCTCCTTAATACCCATTTGGTCCGTCCCTCACCCACCTCCCCTGCTGAATCAACAGTTTAAATGTCAAAAGTAAAATCCTAAAAGAACTAGAATGAGAATAAGCAAAATTTGCATAACCCTAGAGTAGAAAGAAAGGCTTTTCTAACCATGACTCAGAAATGCAAAGTCATCAACGAAAAGACAGCAAATTTAACTACAGATTGGTTGTGGGGGAGGGGGCCACATGGCAGAGAACACCAGAATTAAAGTCAAAACAACAAAAGCAAACAAACTAAACAAAAAAACAAATGGCAAACTGAAAAGAAACACTTACATCTCAAATCACACACAAGTTGTTACTCTTTTCAAAATGATTCTACAATTCTGTGGATTGAACCTGCTCTGGGGTGTGATTCTTCTAAATAAGAAAGAGAAGTGAGTTAGATATAACGTTACAGGGAGTGGTGGGACCTACAGCACAGTGAACACTCCATGCCCATCGGGACTTTAGCCCATTGCTGCCACACTAGAATGGGGCCCTAAGGAGGCTAAGTCTTTCCATATTTCAAGGTAATCCCCAAAGTTGTATTTTAGCGTGGAATCTCATTCTTTTTCAGTATTGGCAAACTGATTTAAACACTCTCCTTAAAATATCTCGTGAAGCAGACAAACATGTGTAAGGCTGGTCTTCATGCTTCCATCTTGCAATCTGGTTCCACGTTTTCTTAACTGAACCACAGGTCCTGAGACCAGAGGTACATGGAGAAAATTACCAGCCAGGTGGTGACTTGGGGAGCCAGAAAGATCACCCCCCATCCGCCCCCACCTCTGGCCTGTTTTATCAGTGAGGCATGTCCCATGGGACTGGAGTGATGGACATGGATAGGTTACAGGATTTTTGTTCCCTTAGTGCCCGAGGTTCTTGGTCATGCCGCTTCAAAGAATGAAGAGCGAAACCAGACCAAGGGTGGTGGGCAGCAAAGCAAAGTTTATAGAGCGATAATACAAAGCTCCCAGAGAGGGAGGAGACCCAAGAGGGTTGCCGTTTTGGCATTCAAATCTAGGGGTTTTTATAAGCTCTTTCTTTTTTTTTTTTTATTTTTTTTATTGTTATGTTAATCCCCATACATTACATCATTAGTTTTAGATATAGTGTTCCATGATTCATTGTTTGTGCATAACACCCAGTGCTCCATGCAGAACATGCCCTCCTCAATACCCATCACCAGGCTAACCCATCCTTCCACCCCCCTCCCCTCTAGAACCCTCAGTTTGTTTTTCAGAGTCCATCGTCTCTCATGGTTCTCCCCCTCCGATTTCCCCCCCTTCATTCTTCCCCTCCTGCTACATTCTTCTTCTTTTTTTCTTTCTTAACATATATTGCATTATTTATAAGCTCTTTCGAAGAACTATCTTAAGCATTCTGAATGTGGGCCCCCTGTGGATTGGCTGCTAAGATGTGCCTATCAGGGCTTTGATCCTACACCCGTCTCCCTATTGGGTTATTGTTCACGTGTTGCTGGTCTTTTGGGGTCCCATTTGGAGACTAACTGCTCAGCTTGTGATAGTGACCAATGTTTTATGGTTCACTGTTTTGTTTCAGGATGTTTTGCAAACGTCCCTCCTGCAGAGGCTGCTAGACAGGAGGCTACGGCGGTCTCGTCCAGGCTGTAAAGCCGGATATGCTGGCGCAGTTTGATTTTAGCTGCCCCGGGTTTTTGCCTTTCTTGCTGGGGACCCTGGCCCTGACTCCCTAAGCGTCCGATGAACTCCTACCGCTTACAGCCGAGCTGGAGCCTCTGCCCCCCGTGAAGTGGGGGTTATTTCACCCGATCTTGTTGGCAGCAGCGTGCCGCGTTTAGGCCGTCCCAGCACAGCCAGGCTTGAGCAGCCCGGGTCTGCCTGGTCTCACTTTGTCAGCCGGGACAGAAGCCAGGCTTGGCCTCCCGTGGGTTCCTGGCCTGAGGTCAGGTTTCCTGGTGTGAATCAGCAACTTTTCTTCACACGACGAAGTGGGTGAGGTTTCCCGATACCTGTCAGCACTCTTGCACCACGGGGCACCGCCACCCTGGCGGTCACCTTCTCGTCACCTTCACAGGCGTTGGCAGACTTGCTGCCTCCTGCTTGTGCGCAAGTCTTCCTGATTTAGGGCGTGCATATACGGTTTAAATGGATAGTCTTTTCCTCTGGTCCCATAACAAGATGTATTTAGTCACCCCATCTCCAAACGCCACTGAAGATGGCAGATGAGAGCCGCTGGGGTGACGGGGCGTGCATTTGGGGGGTCAAGAGGGAGTTTCAGCCACAATGATCCAGGAAGGCAGGGCTGGCCTGGAGACTTCCCACGATGAGGGAAAAGTTCTGTATCCGTGCTGCCCAGCGTGGCGGCCAGGAGCCACGCGTGGCCCTCGAGCATTGGGGCACACAACTGAAGACCTGAAGTTGTCCTGTTTAATCTTAATTATAATACCTGTAATTGTGGCCAGGGGCCACCCTGTCTGGCAGCACAACACCGAGGGTTCATTAAAAGCCAGCTCTCCTGGTTCATGATGGGGTCAGGGGAGGGTAATTAGTAGGTTTTAGAGAATGAATGTTTGTGTCCCCCCTAAGATCCATCTGTTGATGCTCTGACCCCCGATGTGACAGTATTTGGAGATGCTGCCTTTGGCAAGCAGTTAATGGTAGATGAGCCATGAGGATGGGTGATTGGTGTCTTCTGGGAAGAGGGAGAAAGAGATCTGTGTCTCTCCCCGCCCGAGTGCACACCCCGAGGAGAGGCCATGCAAGGGCATGGCGAGAAGGTGGCCATCTGCAAGCCAGGAAGGGGGCTCTCTCGAGGAACCAGACCAGTTGGCACCCTGATTTTGGACTCCTCAGCCTCCAGAACTGTAGGAAATAAATGTCTGCTGCTTAAACCAGCCAGTTTCTGGTATTTTGTCATGAAAGCCCAAGCTGACAAAGATGGTTGGTTTTTCTGAGACACACAAAAACAGAAGTGGAAAAGCTGAGAGCTTGGAACATTGTTTTTTTTATTATTATTATTATTATTTCTTAAAGATTTTATTTATTTATTTGAGAGAGAGAATGAGAAAGAGAGAGCACATGAGAGGGGGGAGGGTCAGAGGGAGAAGCAGACTCCCCACTGAGCAGGGAGCCCGATGCGGGACTAGATCCCGGGACTCCAGGATCATGACCTGAGCTGAAGGCAGTCGCTCAACCAACTGAGCCACCCAGGCGCCCTGTTTTTTTATTATTTATCTTTTGGAGACACTCCACCTCCTTCTCTTCTTGCCCCCGCGTGAGGAATTTTCAAGGCAGAGCTACAGAATTGAGGGCGTAGGAAGCTGCCCTCGGGGTTGGCCTGTGGAGCCGCGAGCTTGTGGGGGCCTCAGGCTGGCGCCCTCATGTGGCCACATGGCAGCAGACGTTAATGGAGCATCTCGTTGTGCCAGGCGCCGCGCCAGGTGCTGGGACCACAGAGGTGACCGAGACAGATGTGGTCCCTGCCCCCATGGCCTTCGCAGCCCAGGGTGGGGAAGCAGACAATAAACGATTGATGGCCCAACGTAGGTAAAACTGCACCTGTGAAGTGTGAGGGGGCAACGCCAAGAGGGACTCCGTGGCTGTCTGGCTCCAAGCCTGTCCCCTTCGTTCTGCCACTGGTCACAAAGCAACATGCCCAGGAGCCCAGCCCACAGGTCAACGTGTGGGGCCGGTTGGGTGAGGCCCGTGATGAACTGAGGCTCCCTAGCCGTCCATACTCCACTAATTGGTGCCATGTGGTGGGTCAGTTATTCCAAAGTAAAAGAAAGAAAGAAAGGAAGAAAGAAAAGAAAGATAAAAACCCAGAAATCTGGAACTTTATAAGATCTTTCCCAATTTAAAAATCTTAAATTGCTAGCAACAAATTAAAAAGAAACACTTCTGCCCATAGGCCGCCATTGTGCTAACCCAGTTCTACATCATGGTGGCCATGGAGAAGACTGATGTCAGGGTGAGTTCTGAGCTCCTTCTGGGGGCCTGCCCTCAGGCAGCTGCTAGTCCAGCCCACAGGAAATGGTGCCTGCCGGTACCAACAAACAACTCCCGGCACTTTGGCTCTGGGGCTGACTCTGAGGTGCTGGTGGAATAAGTTCATTCATTCATTCATTCAACAAATATGTATGGAACAAAACAGATGAAAATCTCAGCCCTCCTGAAGCTGGCGTTCTGTGGTAGGAGACAGATAATAAATAAGAAAAACAAGTTATATAGTATGTTAGAGGGGGATAAGAATTAAGGGGAAAACTAAAGAAGCAAATGCTGGGTTTGTGATGTTTTCTGAGACGGAGTAATCAAGGAAGGCTTCATGGAGGAAGAGAGTAGAGCAGCAGTCTGAGGAAGGTGCAGGAGGGGCCGTGTGTTGGGGGAGAGCAGTCCAGGCTGCACACACACGTGTCAAGATGGCCACGTGGCTGGAGTACGGTGAGTAGGGGGATGGTGGTGGAGATGAGGCTGCTCAGACAGGGCCCAGCAGGTCAGTAAAAGAACTTTGACTTTTGTTCTGAGTATCCAGGATGAGGCAGTGGAGGGGTTTGTAGGTATGTATGGAATGGACTCCTGTACTAGGACCGGGGTTAGCAAACCTTTTCTGTAAAAGAGCCGGAGAGCAAATATTTTAGATTTTGTGGGCCTGAAGTCTCTGTTCTAATTACTTGTAACTCTGCCATTGTAGTTTGAAACCGTAGATGATAGGCAATGAATGAGCAAGGCTGTTTTCCAATAAAATATTATTTCCAATAACAGGTGGAGGGCTGGATTTGGCCCTCAGACTCTATAGTTTGCTGACCCCTGTGTTGTAGGAGCCGATCATTAAAGCCAGGTCTTCACTGTGTGAATGTCTGTGGGACATTACAAAGCCAGATGAGACTGGGGAAAAAATCTTCATTTTGCTAGACTCTTCCATGCGTTGCAGAACATCTGGCACCCCTGTCACCTACCCACTAAATGCCATTAATGTCCCCAATGAAAGCGGCCCCACAAATTTCCAAGAACCCGTAGGGGCACCACAGTGCCCTTGAGAACCCCTGGTTTATGCGGCAGCAGGTACAGGCATGGGGAGCAGTGTCTGTGTGTGTAGAAAAGACCATCTGTCACTCACTCAGCACACATTCATGAGCACCAGCTCTGTTCCAGGCAGTGTGCTAGGTGCGGGCCACTCAGCCCCGAGCTGACAGTGGAGCCCTGCCTTAATGGAATTTCTATCCCAGTGAGAGGGTACGGACAGTGTATTTGTCTGCTAGAGTGGCCATAACAAAATTCCACAGACATTCATTTTCTCACACTTCTGGAGGCTGAGAGGCCCCAGACTGAGGTACCTGCAGATTTCGGTTTCTGGTGAGTGCTCTCCTCGTGGCATGAGGATGGCCACCTTCTCACTGCGTCCTCACATGACATGAGGGAAAGCCGTCCCTGGGATCTCTTTCTGTTCTTATAAGGACACCAGTCCTATAGGATTAGAGGCCCACCCTTATGACCTCCTTTAACCTTAATTACCTCCCTAGAGGCTCCATCTCCAAATACAGTCTCACTGAGGGGTAGGGCTTCAACGTATGAATTGGGGGGGCCCGGGCAGGGGGGAGGACGGAATTCAGTCCATAACAGATGGTGAGCAAGGAAATGAGCAAATGGCTGTGGCAAGTGCTCCGAGGAGAATGATCAGGGAGATGTGGTGCAGAGGGTCTGGGGAAGGGGGGTCCAGGTGGGGGGGTGGACAGAGCAGGGTCTCTGAGGAGGTGACAACAGAGCTGGTCCATGTAAATTAAGGCAAGCAGCCATGGGTCCGGAGTGTTCCTGCCAACAGGAGGCCAGGCGGCTCGTACATGAAGGGGTGGAGGGTGGGGCCGGAGGGTGGGGAGGAAGGACCTCACAGAGCCTTGTGGCCAAGTGAAGGCGTTTGGATGTTGTCTTGAGAGCACCAAGCAGCCATTGGCGGTTTTAAAACAGGGAGGTTGATCTGGACCATTTAGCTGCTCTGGGCTGAGTGCACTATAGGGGATCGTGGAAGAAGCAAGGAGATCAGGAGGAAGCTATCTCCTGGAGACAGTGACCACCCAGCTCCAGCCCTTTTTCCCTCCAGTCCTCGACCCTCCAGTCCTCGAGGTCAGACAAAATGGAATGGAGCCAATGCCAAAATTCACAGAACTTGCCTCCAACAACATCTGCCAGGCCCTGGCAACCCTGCTCAGAAAATTCTAGAATCATCCCAACTTATCCTTGGACTCCCCAAGGAACAAAGACTCAGAGCAGGCTTTGATGTTTCTGCTCCGGTGTCATTTGTTTTTCATTCCTACTTCTGACATTTAGGAAATAGGAGCTGAGCCCACACCAGGGTCTGGGTCTGTAAAATTTGTTGAAAATATGGCAGAATTGAGGCGCCCTGGGTGGCTCAGTCATTTAAGCATCCAACTCTTGGTGTTGCCTCAGGTTGTGATTTCATGGGTCATGAGATCGAGCCTTGCGTCGGGCTCTGAGCTAAGTGGGGGTCTGCTTGAGATTTTTCTCTCTCCCTCTAACCCTCCCCCTGCTCGCTCGTGCACTCTTTCTCGCTCAAATAAATAAATCTTTAAAAAAATAAAATAAGGGGCGCCTGGGTGGCTCAGTTGGTTAAGCAGCTGCCTTCGGCTCAGGTCATGATCCTGGAGTCCCGGGATCGAGTCCCGCATCGGACTCCCTGCTCAGCAGGGAGTCTGCTTCTCCCTCTGATCCTCCCCC